>NC_088397.1:46653497-46994211 GCF_034236695.1 Oncorhynchus nerka
ACACCGCCTGGTGTAGAGGTCCTGGATTGCAGGAAGCTTGGCCCCAGTGATATTAGCCACTCGCCATCAGATCCTTACAAGGCACCCCGACCTACGTCCCAGATATCTCCGTCTCTTTCTCATGCGAATGACAGGGATTTGGGCCTTGTCAGGTATCTGAAGTAAATCCTTTGCGTCCGACTCGTTAAAGAAAAAAAATCTTTGTCCAGTACGAGATAAGTAATCGCTGTCCTGATATCCAGAAGCGCTTTTCGGTCATAAGAGACAGTGGCAGAAACATTATGTACAAAATAAGCTACAAATAACACGAAAAAACACAATAGCACAAGTTTTATAAAGGTTCAATAAAAAAAATATAAAAATTGGTTAGCTGCCGTTTTACGGGCTCCTATCTCCTCCGGCGCCATTGTGTGTAAATTGATGAGGGGGGAAAAAACGATTTAATCCATTTTAAAAGAAGGCTGTGATGTGACAAAATGTGGAAAAAGTCAAGGGTTCTAAATACACACACGCTCTTAAGTCAGGGATCATCAACTAAATTCAGCCAAGGGACAAATTTCTTGAGCGGATGGTCAGGGGGCCGAAACATAATTACAAATCATTTGTAATTTGGGGTGGCGGGTAGGCTAGTGGTTAGAGCATTGGGGCCAGTAACCGAAAAGATCGAATCCCAGAGCTGAGAAGGTAAAAATCTGTCGTTCTGCCCCTGAACAAGGCAGTTAAACCCAGTGTTCCCCAGTAGGCCGTCATTGTAAATAAGAATTTGTTCTTAACTGACTTACCTAGTTAAATATTATATATATTTTTTAAAGACTGCAAATTGACCGCAAGAAGCCCAAACATAATACATTTGACTAAATCATTTCAAACCTTGCTTACATTTGTGTACAATCCTATATCTCTATTATGAGTGGGAATACTTTAGAACAGATTTCCCAAGTTAAAAATCACTTGGAGCTGATTTGCTGTTTTTTTTTTCCTCCCAGTGTTATGTCCACAAATTTTAAATAAATACATTCTCAGAAAACTTGGGGGCAAAATAAAATCTCCCAGTTGGGAACCCTACTGTAAATGAAGGGAGAACAGAGACAGAACGACAACATGAGTGTGGCTCAGCTTCAGTTCAGCCCCTCAAGCCAATACCAATACCAATACCGTTATCAATACAATACTGTCAGTACGCGCAGTACTATGGTTCAGAAGAGACATGGTTATAGCGGAGTACCGGAGGCAGGGATAGGGAGAGGATATATCCGGCCTGGTGAGGTCTGATCTGCTTTTCCTGTCATCTCTGTAGCCCTGCCCTTTCTAACAAGCTCCTGATGAGTGAGGAATCCTGGGTAATTGCCACTGATGGCACAAGCCTGTGGTTATTGTCAGTTTTCACTTTAGATTATTTGCAGAGGCTTGATTCAGAGGCGTGGTGCTGAACACAGGCAAACAAAGCTGACAGACACGGTGGCCAGAGAACCAAGAAATGTGGAGAGTACGGAGACCAGGAGGGATAAGCTGACTGCTTGAAAGGATTTACTCTGATGGTTCGAGACAGTTTCCAAGTATTCCTCCTCACACCCCCTGCAGGGAACAGAATGGCCTTCCTACAAGACCGTATGTAAGCATTTATGGTCAGTGTGTGTTTGTCATGTAGGCACTCTTATTCATTTGGTCTTCACGTAGTAGTAGCGCCCTATCAGAGGTTATTCCACACCATCAAAAAGAGCAAACCATTGGGGCAGAGAGACGGAAAGGAGAACTCTCAATCGAGTCAATACTCTTGCTTTCAGGTAATGTCTAGGCAAATAGGGAGCGAGTCTGAAGCACAGGATTTGTTGTGGAGCTGAAATTGATTGGCGAAACACTTGAGCTGTTAGCATAGAGCCATATCATTTTTCCCCTTCAGCGTGGGTGTTTGCATGTTTGTACATGAGTGTGTCCCAAAGTGTGTTTGAGTGGAAAGTAGAACAGTAATCATCATTATGTGTATTTGTGTTTTGAGTGATTAGTGTGAGACTGTGGCGAATTGTGGCTATTGGACCTAGGCCTTCAGTGGGAGGGGGGTGTCTTCCAAAATGTTGTACCAAACCCATTTTTTATTGTGAAAAATAACAGAAACATCGCTTAATGCACCAACTAAATCAAAACAGGGCTGAGGCTGAGCCAAACTTCAGGCTGCCACTCACACGGAGACAGCACCTGCACAGATAATATTAACAGCAACAACAACCACAGTGCTTACACAACCCATGGTAGCCGTACACCATCACTATCACACTATTACCAAAAGCGACAAGTGACAAGTCTGACAGGCTCGTGATGCTGAAGTGACAGCAACAGTAATACCAGCACACTCAATGTAGGAAAAGCGCACATTGTAAAACAAATAGTGCCAATAAAAAATGAAATCACTTCCCATTACCAAAAACCTTCACATTCAGCAGTTTAAATTCAATGTTTCACCGATAAACTTTGTTTGCAAAGAGAAAGCTAACATCAAGAGCTGCAATAATAATACCATTTTTAAAAAGAAAGTTCCACTCATTAGATGCTGATCATTGGAAACTGAACTTCTTGTTGAAAGTTAATCTTGAAAACGGTGAAGCTAACAAATTAACATCCTCTCCGATAACACACATTGCAGCCGCTACGCACTTAACTAGCCAACAAACTCTAGCTAATTAGACCGCTATGAAATGTACACTACTGCTTGCTATTGCGACCTGTCGGCCTTCCATACGTTTTTGTAAAAGTGGTCCCACCAATCACATTGCACGTCAAAATGTGATTTGTTGATTCCACTGTCACTCCAAAATTCTGCCCTAATACAGTTGATTGGTAGATGCCTTCTATCTAGCTTCTGAGTTCCTGATTTAGCTAGCTTGATTTATCTCCCCAGAGACCGCCAAAGAAAATCCTCCTTTGGATATTGCTCTTTAGTGTTAACCCTTTCCTTTCCAACACAAATTGAAGAGATTAAATCAGAATACCATTGAAAATATAATTTGAATACTATTTACATTTGCCTTCAGAAAGTATTTATACCCTTTGACTTATTCCACATGTTTTGTGATAGCTGGAATTCAAAGGGATTCAATTGTTTCTTAATTAACTCATCAATACCCCATAATGACAAAGTGAAAATATTTGTACACATTTATTGTAAATGAAAAACAAAAATCTCATACTGTACATAAAGTATTCACACCCCTGAGTCAATGCATGTTAGAATCACCTTTGGCAACGATTACAGCTGTGAGTCTTCCTGGGTAAGTCTAAGAGCTTTGCACAACTAGATTGTACAATATTTTTTAAATTCTTCAAGCTCTGTCAAGTTGGTGTTGATCATTGGTAGATGGTCACTTTTTCCAGCTGTAAAGTGAATATCTCCCAGTGTCTGTTGGAAAGCAGACTGGACCAGGTTTTCCTCTAGGATTTTGCTTGTGCTTAGCTCTAATCCATTTATTTTTATCCAGCACAACTCTAGTCCTTGCAGATGACAAGCATACTAATAACATGCAGCCACCACCATGCTTGAAAATATGGAGTGGTACTCACTAATATGTTGTGTTGGATTTGCCCCAAACATAACGCGCTGTATTCCGGACATAAAGTTCATTTCTTTGCCACATTTTGCAGTATTACTTCAGTGCCTTATAGCAGGTTTTGGAATATTTATATTCTGAACAGGCTTTTCACTGTCATTTCGGCTATCGTTGTGGAGTAATTAATGTTGTTTATACATTCGTTTTTCCCCCATTAAACTAAACATTGGCCTCATGGTGAAATCCTTGAGCGGTTTCCTTCCTCTCCGGCAACTGAGTTAGGAAGGACGCCTGTGTCTTTGTAGTGACTGCGTGTTTATACACCATCCAAAGCCTCATTACTAACTTCCCCTTGCTCCAAGTGATATTCAATGTCTGCTTTTTAATTTGTTTAAATAAACCCATATACCAATAAGACATTCTTTGCGAGGCATTGGAAAACCCCATGGTTTGTGGTTGAATCTGTTTTAAAAATTAACTGCTCAACTGAGGGACTTTACAGATAATTGTACAGTATGTGTGGGTTACAGAGATGAGGTATCCATTGAAAAATCATGTTAAATACTATTGCACACAGAATGAGTCTATGCAACTTATGTGACTTGCTAAACACATTTACTCCTGAACTTATTTAGGCTTGCCATAACAAAGGGGTTAAATATGTATTGACTCAAGACATTTCAGCACCTAATTTTTAATACATTTGAAAACATAATTCTACTTTGACATTATGGGGTATTGTGTGTAGTCCAGTGTGACAAAATCTCAATCTAAATACATTTTAAATTCAGCCTGTAACACAACAAAATGTAGAAAAAGGTCTAGTGGTATTGATAGTTTCAATATTTACATTGCCTTCAGAAAGTAAATTTATGCTTTAAAACTGCAACAAGGATTACTTTATCCTATCCTAGGTATTCCTTAAAGAGGTGGGGTTTCAGGTGTCTCCGGAAGGTGGTGATTGACTCCTCTGTCCTGGCGTCGTGAGGGAGTTTGTTCCACCATTGGGGGGCCAGAGCAGCGAACAGTTTTGACTGGGCTGAGCGGGAACTGTACTTCCTCAGTGGTAGGGAGGCGAGCAGGCCAGAGGTGGATGAACGCAGTGCCCTTGTTTGGGTGTAGGGCCTGATCAGAGCCTGGAGGTACTGAGGTGCCGTTCCCCTCACAGCTCCGTAGGCAAGCACCATGGTCTTGTAGCGGATGCGAGCTTCAACTGGAAGCCAGTGGAGAGAGCGGAGGAGCGGGGTGACGTGAGAGAACTTGGGAAGGTTGAACACCAGACGGGCTGCGGCGTTCTGGATGAGTTGTAGGGGTTTAATGGCACAGGCAGGGAGCCCAGCCAACAGCGAGTTGCAGTAATCCAGACGGGAGATGACAAGTGGATTAGGACCTGCGCCGCTTCCTGTGTGAGGCAGGGTCGTACTCTGCGGATGTTGTAGAGCATGAACCTACAGGAACGGGCCACCGCCTTGATGTTATTTGAGAACGACAGGGTGTTGTCCAGGATCACGCCAAGGTTCTTAGCGCTCTGGGACGAGGACACAATGGAGTTGTCAACCGTGATGGCGAGATCATGGAACGGGCAGTCCTTCCCGGGAGGAAGAGCAGCTCCGTCTTGCCGAGGTTCAGCTTGAGGTGATGATCCGTCATCCACACTGATATGTCTGCCAGACATGCAGAGATGCGATTCGCCACCTGGTCGTCAGAAGGGGAAAGGAGAAGATTAATTGTGTGTCGTCTGCATAGCAATGATAGGAGAGACCATGTGAGGTTATGACAGAGCCAAGTGACTTGGTGTATAGCGAGAATAGGAGAGGGCCTAGAACAGAGCCCTGGGGGACACCAGTGGTGAGAGCACGTGGTGAGGAGACGGATTCTCGCCACGCCACCTGGTAGGAGCGACCTGTCAGGTAGGACGCAATCCCAACTCGGGCGGAGAGGGTGGAGAGGAGGGATCTGACAAGCGTGGGCCGCGCCTGACGGAGATGCCCAACTCGGAGAGGGTGGAGAGGAGGATCTGATGGTTCACAGTATCGAAGGCAGCCGATAGGTCTAGAAGGATGAGAGCAGAGGAGAGAGAGTTAGCTTTAGCAGTGCGGAGCGCCTCCGTGATACAGAGAAGAGCAGTCTCAGTTGAATGACTAGTCTTGAAACCTGACTGATTTGGATCAAGAAGGTCATTCTGAGAGAGATAGCGGGAGAGCTGGCCAAGGACGGCACGTTCAAGAGTTTTGGAGAGAAAAGAAAGAAGGGATACTGGTCTGTAGTTGTTGACATCGGAGGGATCGAGTGTAGGTTTTTTCAGAAGGGGTGCAACTCTCGCTCTCTTGAAGACGGGAGGGACGTAGCCAGCGGTCAGGGATGAGTTGATGAGCGAGGTGAGGTAAGGGAGAAGGTCACCGGAGATGGTCTGGAGAAGAGAGGAGGGGATAGGGTCAAGCGGGCAGGTTGTTGGGCGGCCGGCGGCAGTTCCAGAGGCTTCACAAGACGCGAGATGTCATCTGGAGAGAGAGGGGAGAAAGAGGTCAGAGCACAGGGTAGGGCAGTGTGAGCAGAACCAGCGGTGTCGTTTGACTTAGCAAACGAGGATCGGATGTCGTCGACCTTCTTTTCAAAATGGTTGACGAAGTCATCTGCAGAGAGGGAGGAGGGGGGGAGGGGGATTCAGGAGGGAGGAGAAGGTGGCAAAGAGCTTCCTAGGGTTAGAGGCAGATGCTTGGAATTTAGAGTGGTAGAAAGTGGCTTTAGCAGCAGAGACAGAGGAGGAAAATGTAGAGAGGAGGGATTGAAAGGATGCCAGGTCCGCAGGGAGGCGAGTTTTCCTCCATTTCCGCTCGGCTGCCCGGAGCCCTGTTCTGTGAGCTCGCAATGAGTCGTCGAGCCACGGAGCGGGAGGGGAAATCCAACAAGTGGAATTGTTAATCACTCGCAACCTGCATTCAGAAAAACTGCCAGGGTAGGGGAGCTTGAATACTAAGACTACCTAAATCATCTAAACTGGAACCACCATCTCAGTACCGGATGCAATAAATCCAATTACTAACAGATTGGATTAGTTTAGAAAACATATTTTTGTGTAGCATAAAATTAATCAACCAATCAATGCACATGCAAAAATATTATTTAATATTGCTTTGTCTTGTCTGTGTGTGTGTGTGTGTAAAACTTAATAAACAGAGTTTAAAAAAAATAAATATAAAAAAAAATAGATTACAGTAAGACAAACAATTCAGAAAATCTCCCAGCAATAGAGCATGCTGGGAAATATTTAACATTGTTTTATGAAGAACCTTTGCCTTTCAAAAACGGTTCGTTGAATGTTAAAGGTTCTAGGTAGAACCCTATCCCTCCGCAAATAACTATTTTGGAACCCTTTTTTCCTATTAGTGTAGTTTGGCGTGCGAGATCAAATGCGCCTAGTACATACAGTGGCAAGAAAGTATGTGAACCCTTTGGAATTACCTGGATTTCTGCATAAATTGGCCATCAAATTTGATCAGCTCTTCATCTAAGTCACAATAGACAAACAGTGTATTTAAACTAATAACAAGTTGTATTTTTCTTGTCTATATTGAATACATAATTTAAACATTCACAGTGTAGGTTGGAAATTTGAGTTTGCTATATTCACAAGCATTGTCTGATGTGAACCATGCCTCGAACAAAAGATCCCAGAAGACCCAAGATGAAGAATGATTGACTTGCATAAAGCTGGTATCAAAGGTATCTCTTACACGGAACCCAAACCGGCTGCGCGCCATCATGTATAAATGTTGTACCCCCACACCAAACGCGATCACAATACGCAGGTTAAAACATCAAAAGAAACTCAACCAATTACATTAATTTGGGGACAGGTCGAAAAGCATTAATTAAACATGTATGCCAATTTAGCTAGCTAGCTTGCACTTGCTAGCTAATTTGTCCTGGGATATAAACATTGAGTTGTTATTTTACCTGAAATGCACAAGGTCCTCTACTCCGACAATTAATCCACACATAAAACAGTCAACCGAATCGTTTCTAGTCATCTCTTCCTTCCAGGCTTTTTCTTCTCTTGACTATACATTGGCAACTTTCATAAATTAGGTGCATTACCGCCACTGACCTTGTTCGTCTTCAGTCACCCACGTGGGTATAACCAATGAGGCGATGGCATGTGGGTACCTGCTTCTATAAACCAATGAGGAGATGGGAGAGGCAGGACGTGCAGCGCGATCTGCGTCAGAAATAGAACTGATTTCTATTTTAGCCCTTGGCAATGCAGTCGCTCGTTGGCGCGTGAGAGCAGTGTGGGAGCAATGATTGAATAACATGGATTTCTACATTTATTTTGCAATGCATGCGACGCGAGTGGTGTGGTCAGCCTATAAAAGCCTCGATGTTCATCAGGCCACGGTAAGACAAATTGTCTATAAATGGAGAAAGTTCAGCACTATTGCTACTCTCCCTAGGAGTGGCCGTTCTGAAAAGATGACTGCAAGAGCACAGTGCAGAACGCTCAATGAGGTTAAGAATCCTAGAGTGTCAACTAAAGACTTACAGAAATGCCTGGAATCTTTAACGAGTGTACGATAAGTAAAACAACAATGGTGCTCATGGGGAGGACACCACGGAAGAAGCCACTGATGTCCCCAAAAAACATTGCTGCACCTCTGAAGTTTGCATAACTGCACCTGGATGTTCCACAGCGCTACCGGCAAAATATTCTGTGGACAGATGAAACTAAAGTTAAGTTGTTTGAAAGGAACATGCACACATACAAACAAACACTGTGTGGAGAAAAAAAAGGCACAGCACACCAACATCAAAACCTCATCTCAACTATGGTTGAGGGAGCATCAAGGTTTGGGGCTGCTTTGCTGCCTCAGGGCATGGACAGCTTGCTATCAGATGGAAAAATGAATTCAAGTTTATCAAGAGATTTGGCAGGATAACGAAAGGCTGTCCACCAATTGAAGCTCAACATAAGTTGGACTCAACAGGACAACAACCCCAAAACGCAGAAGTAAATCAACAGAATGGTTTAAACAGAAGAAAATCCGCCATCTGGAATGGCCAAGTCAGAGTCCTGACCTCAACCCAATTGAGATGCTGTGGCATGACCTCAAGAGACCAGAAATCCCAAGAATATTGCAGAACTGAAACAGTTTGTAAAGAGGAATGGACCAAAATTTCGACCGCTGTGCAGGTCTGATCCGCAACTACAAAAAACGTTTGGTTGAGGTTATTGCTGCCAGAGGGTCAACCCGTTATTCAATCCAAGGGTTCACATACTGTTCCCACCCTGCACTGTGAATGTTTACACGGTGTGTTCAATAAAGACATGAAAACGTATAATTGGTTTATGTTATTAGCTTAAGCAGACTGTCCATTGTTGTGACCTAGATGAAGATCAGATCAAATTTTCTGACCAATATATGCAGAAATCCAGTTATTTCCAAAGGGTTCACGTACTTTTTTCTTGCCACTGTATTCGGTCTCATTGAAATAGAGTAGGCTGCCTATGCGTGGGCGGATAATCACGTGGCAGTTATCTTTCCAAGGAAATTAACTTTCAAAAATGATTAGACTATAGTGGAGGGAGCGCCACAAAACGTGAGTCAAGGCGCAATACAAAAAAAAAAGATTATCATTGAAAAAGGAAAGCCACAACGCGTGCACAGGCTACCGTGGTGAGTAAGCATTGCACTCTTGCAGTTTCTCTTGAGCTACGTATTGAAAAGTAAAGTCCTTCCCCAACTCTGCTCTCTTCAAACTACGTCTAGCATATTTGGCTGATATAATGGCCACTTCTGAATCTCTGGTAATTTAACCTATTTCTTAGGATGAATCAGTCCTGTGCAGATCTCTACCTCATGGTTCCTCACTGGTGTGAGATTAGTTTCAATGAGAGGTGTTTGTTAATACCCCCCCCCCCCCTGCTTGGCATGAGTAGAAAGGAGAGAGAAGTGTGGTGGTAGCCATGGCTACCTGCTGATGCATGCTGCTGTGTATCTGGGCTGGTGGTGCTGTTGTGTGCAGCAGGGTCAGTTGATGGGGAACGCAGGCCCCAACCTGGGCTCCATACATCCCTGGCCTCCCCTTCCTGGTCTGAGCAATACTAGTTCTTATCTGTGGGTTAGCAGCCAGCAGCACAGCTGGGTAGCAGCAGGTAGGATTCTAAATGAGAAAATTAGCCTTAGCTCATTTCTCTTGCTGAATACAGCACCAGGTGTGTAAACTGAGGGAGGTGGGTGACATGCTGTGTTAGAGAGATGATACTTTGTTGCTCCTTGCTGAAACAAGCTAGGTTTTGTAGCAAACAAGGCAACACCCTCCTTCCTGCAGCAGCAGCACATGCTGCCAGGAGCGGAGGAAAGGAGAAAATGTGTCTTAAACACACTGAATTTTCCCATTCAAATCGGTGACCGTGGTCATTTGGCTGACCCATAACCGTCATCCACGCATCTCCGTGGACTGATGTAATTGCCTTTTAGATGCTCCTCTTTCCCCTGCATTTGTAAAATGTCACTTTCAAATGGCTTCTTGGTCGTGACCTTTACATTTAACAAAAGCTTCCACAGAGCTCATCTATATTCTCTTTTATTAGCCTGGTTGTACACAGACAGACACCACACAATATTCACTAGTGGCTGATGATTCTCACTCCCGCCATCTCCATCACCCTGTGTCAGTTTCCATTGAGGCTAAAGCAGACGCATAGCAGAGAGAGAGAGAGAGATCAAGCTGCTAGGTCTGTCCCCTGTTAGTCTACTTTAGCAGGGGTTGATAAAACAGTGCCTGCCTTTGAGTGGAAGTCACTTAACAAGCAACCAGTCCCACCACCATGCATTTACAATCATAATGAATCCATTATGAAGGGTCGTTGTATTCCTGTTCAGTCTTTGTCTGTCGTTTCATGTCTTTCTTTCCTTAATTGTCTGGGTTCAGCTTGGCAGAGTAGTGTAATTAGAGCACCATACAACTGGCCATCCCACTGCCAATGACTGACTACTACCGCTTCCTCAGTCTCACAAACCACCAACTTCCAAAATAACATCATTCAAATGGTCTCTCTTTATAGGAACCATTCAACGTTCTCACGCGGTATCAAACATTTGGCTGACAAATCTGGGGTGTGTAACTATGTACTTTGTGATGTTCTCAAGGCAACACACAGAGACAGAGAAAGACAGGACCTGTCTGTCACCTAGGGTAAGGACAGAGGACCACTGGGAGAGGGACTCTGGGTGTAACAGGCTGCAGGGACAGGAAGTATCAAGTCTCACATAACCATACCTCCAAATCCCGTTGTTGGAAAATGTTGTATTAGCTGAAACAGCTAGAATGATGTGCTGGATTCCAGCAGCTACATCTTGATTGGATGTTACATTTCAACCCTCCCCCATATGCCTGTAGAAGAGGTGTTGCGAGTTGTGTTTGTTTTGATGGGGTTTTATTCTGCAATTTCCCAGCCATCCTCACACGCTGTTGCTCCTACGGCACTAATGGCCACCTTTTAAGCTCTGCCCAAGCAAGGCATTTGATTGGTTTGATGTGTTGTGAGGGTTCACTGGTTTCCACCCTTTTGTAGCTACTTTCAACAATGCACTTTTACCAGGCTTTTAAATTAGGGAAGCCTGGTTCTCAACAAGGCTAGGAAGTATCCATTCAAACAAGGTCACACTAGGCTGCAAGCTGGTGCAAGTTTGTTCAGCTGTTTGGTTAGTGGCTACTACGCAAACCATGCTCAATGTGTCAGCAATGGAGAGCGGAGTGATTTTCAGAATAACAAACTAGTGTTAAGTGGATGAGCAAAATCAAGATTTTTTTCAATTTATTTTTAAGACGAGTTTCACGTCCTACAAGACAGATCGGTTGAAGGACGGACGTGGCATAGGAGTGACACCATCTAAAGTAAGACAATGGCTACGATCGCCATCTCTGAATTATGCAGATCTTAAGTCAGTGGCTGTGATGATGTTCAGAACACTTGGGCCTGAGGTCTTGGAGAATCATTGGAGGTGTAAATTGTTTCACCAGCTCAATGTCCACTTAACCTAAGAGACGAAAGAGAAACAACAAGTAGACCTAAAGCTGAACTTGCTATAGTCCTCCGGTTTGTGTCAAACATTTCTCAGTTCACTGTACTACCCACTTCTGGCAACTAGAGCAGAGATGAGAGAATCAGGTTAGAGACAGATAGTCCACACAGAGAACGGAAGAGATGTAATCCTCTTTCACCATCATAGAATCGCCCAATAGTTGTGTCCAAGAGCCTAGCTATTATAATCCTCTCGTATTGAATTGTCACACAACACAAGGGATCGTTATATTTCCTTCCAATTCATGTCTGGAGTTAGGAATCTCATCACATACCAACATGACCCACATCTACAACAGGGGTGGGCAACTGAAGGGTGGGCCACCTCTTTTGATGGCCCTCTGAACAATTTCCCCAAAAGTTACTCAAGCGAGTTAGAATACACAAGGTGCAATTTCGAGATGAGATGTGGTTGTGCATCAGCAGTTTCTCTTATGTAAATCATTGATAGCTGACATGGGCTTATTGACTTACAAAAATTTGATAGCTGGCCGTAAAACAAATGTAGCAATCTAAACTTACTTGCCGGGGTCCCCCAATTTGATTTTGTTAGTCTCACTCAAATATAATATTAGAAATTGCAAACATTTTTCTCTACCCTATGGCAAAATGTGTACAATTGCAGGAAATGAGCTGTAAAACAGCAGATGTTCCTTTCCGCTCCATGGCAAAACGAGTAGAAATAATTTCACAAAATTAGATGTGGGTACGCAGACCCGCAATCAACTGTGGCCCTTCGTGAGTTCAGATTTTTTTTTGTGGCTCCCACCGCCTTCAAAGTTGCCCATCTCTTTATCACATCTATCAAGACTACCATCGCTGCTGTGTATCTGGACACAGCAGTAGGATTTTTGCATTGTCAGTAGGCAGTGACATCACAGGGATGCTGTGGGTTACACAGAGAACATTTCTGACTGTTCACCCTTGATATCAACGTTTGTCCTGCCCCCTCAAAACAGAGCTATTTCCACCACTGCTGTTACAGCCAAGCCCAGATAAAGTTACTTCCTCCCACTCACCCAGCGTTGTCCTTGCTTGGTGTAGCGTCGCTAAACGATCCACTTTGTTTCAGTTCCACAGTACATGGACACATAGAACACAGACCGGGAGGTTTACTGAACATACGCATTCTTACGAGAAGGACACGGGCATGTATATTATTGCACACCAACACAATACGTAAGTGGTCATCAGTTAATTTGCACTACACTTTTAGTTAAATGTTAAAGGGTCACGAGACGGTCGCAATTAATGGGTTGTTCAAAAACAACAACAAAAACTATAAAAAAGCCATACAGTTGGAACGTGCGGCTCCAAAACCACTGCAGAACTTGATATGGGGTTGCTATTCATTATAGTGCTCATAACAGTAGAGCATAAAGTACTGTATCAAAAAAAGCTACAGATACGACCTGCCGATAGTGTGGAAAGAGCGGCTCGCTCTGCCTACTGTCTCCCTCTCTGAAATGTCACTCCCCTCCCAAGCTAAACCCAGCAATTTGGAAAGAAAGACATGAATTGTCTCTGTGACGCCAAATGGCAGATAAAGACTGAACGGGAATACAACGATCCTTCATTAAGAGCGATGGGCCAGTAACAAAAAGAAAAAAGGTAGAATCCCCATCTGACTAGGTTAAAAATCTGTCGATCTGCCCTTGAGCGAGACACTTACCCCTAATCGACCTACAAGAGCAATCTGGATAAGAGCATCTGATAAATGACTAAAAATGCAAGGTCAGCTTCATGATTACAGTAAGAGCCATTCAAAGAGAATTTGAAATGTAAAAAAAGGAAGATCGAGGTGTACTGTAACAGTTTGACATCATCAGGCTTCACTCTCCACATTACAGGGGCTCTCTTTCTGTGGTAACATCTGCAAAAACATCCTCTGTCAGTTGGCTGTAAAAAAAAAAGAAAAAAGAAAGAAAGGTGGAATTATCTTTATATCATTGTCGCCATAGTAACAAAGATCTGTGGTTAGCACAAGGCTGTTAGCAGCAGCAGGACTTATGCATGGCTGTTTCCAAAATACAAATCTCAATTACTGTATCGATTAATTTAATGTAAAATGTAGAATTTGTACAGTTCTTTAAAAAAAAGTCGTTATTTGTTACATTTGACTGTAAAACCGAGCACTGCTACTTATCTCTCTGAGCCGGAAATATAGCGTTTGGCCAAGAAAATAAAAAATGATTTGTCTCTGAAATGAACCGTCAAATGATAGATTTCAAACAAGTACATGTCTGTCATTGAACAACCCCATACCATGATTAGAGATTATGCTTTTTCCACTAAGTTCTTTAAAAACAAAAAGATCATTTGCCAACATTTCTGAAAATGGATGTGTGTTTTGGAAAGAAACTCTTCATGTGTGTGTGACTCTGCACTGGAGTATGACATGACAGAATGTGTCCTAAATCACACCCTATATAGTGCACTACTTTTTACCAGGGACCATAGAGCTCTGGTCCTAAGTAGTGCACTATAAAAGAGTATATGTTGCTATTTGGGATGATGACAGAGTGTTTGTTTCTCTGAGTGAGGGTGCTAATGTCCCTTTAACATCAGAGTAGCCACCACTCTACTTTACACACTGATTGCAGCTGAATCCTGTGGATAATTTATGACTACCAGGGGAGCTGTAGGGAGAGATGAAGATGTATTGTTGCCGATAGTGTGTGTGTGTGTGTGTGTGTGTGGTGGTAGAGCACATGAGGGCTAGTCTGAACATGTAAAGAGCAAACTAATTGTAATGTGAATGGTACAGAACCATCGATGTTTAGGAAAGACCATCAGGGTGAAGGAATGGTTTCATAAGTTAAAACCACTTCTCTGGAACCTGGCATGGTACTTCAGCTAAACCTCTGCATCCCTGGCACGGCCCACGTAGAGCAAAACAGACGGTATGAGTACCTCAGCTAAACCTCTGCATCTCTGGCACGGGCCACGTAGAGCAAAACAGACGGTATGAGTACTCCAGCTAAACCTCTGCATCCCTGGCACGGGCCATGTAGAGCAAAACAGACGGTATGAGTACTTCAGCTAAACCTCTGCATCCCTGGCACGGGACACGTAGAGCAAAACAGACGGTATGAGTACTCCAGCTAAACCTCTGCATCCCTGGCACGGGACACGTAGAGCAAAACAGACGGTATGAGTACTGCAGCTAAACCTCTGCATCCCTGGCACGGGCCACGTAGAGCAAAACAGACGGTATGAGTACTGCAGCTAAACCTCTGCATCCCTGGCACGGGCCACGTAGAGCAAAACAGACGGTATGAGTACTCCAGCTAAACCTCTGCATCCCTGGCACGGGCCACGTAGAGCAAAACAGACGGTATGAGTACTCCAGCTAAACCTCTGCATCCCTGGCACGGGCCACGTAGAGCAAAACAGATGTTATGAGTACTCCAGCTAATCTAATGAAATGTGTCCAGATCTTTTATTTCCAAGGCCTTTAAAGGGTAATTATTGAACAGATGGCTTTTCCTGGGGCTACACACATTCGTTATGTAACACACAACTTGCTGACATAAGTAGATACAAATGGCACATTTGGGGCAGTGATAGTCCATTATGAATAGCTGTGTAGTAAAACAGGTCTGGCTACATTGAAGATATAAAAACCCGGGTCTGCTTTGGAAAAGCCTTTCTTGTATTACACAACCCATGAGTTGCATCTGACTATCATGTAGAGGTCTTTTAGGCTGCTGCAGTATATCACGGCCCTGAAAGCAATACTTGATGCAGAACACTGTAGGAATAGACCTGGTCTTCCTGGTTTCTTCTAGTGCAATTGGTTCTCTGAAGCAGTTCAAGACCTCATTCACTCGGTCCTCCTACCTTATATTCACTCAGTGTTTAGAGCAGATTGAGAGAGGTTTAACGTGGTAATAGAAGGAGATATAAAACAGTTCTCATTTACTCTCCCTCCCCCTCTGACACTGGAGGACATGTCATGCCTCCTACGACAGTCTTTGGTGCTTTGTACACCTGTGGTGCATTTATTACACACCACTCCCTCCGTGTAGTGTCCTAACCCGGGGTTCAACTGGGAATTCAGAGGTGGGGGATAACTATGTGGAGGGGTTAGGGTAAGTGGTGAACATAAGGCTAGGGTTAGAGTTATCAAATGTTGTTGGTCACATACACGTGTTTAGCAGATGTTATTGCGGGTGTAGCGAAATGCTTGTTTCTCTAGCTCCAACAGTGCAGTAATATCTAACAACGTCAAGATTAGGATTATGGCTAGGGTTGAAACAGCGTGGACATGAAGCTAGGGTTATGGCGAGGGGTTGAACATGAAGCTAGGGGTTAGGAATCGATTGTACTGCTTTAATGTATTACCATTCTAGGGTTAGTACTTTGATCCTGGTGCTCGGCTCCGGGTAGCTCCGGCTCGATTTAAACCCCTAGTCCTAATGCCGTTTAAGCCCCCTGTTAAAATGGATGATATAAATAATCCAGAGAAAGAAATATGGTTGAGAGAGACCTGCTCATGTGACTGGCAAGCCATTGACTTACTGTACTTCCTTATCCTCACTGGATGCTAATGTTGTACACTACCCCCTTAAAGCACAGAGCTGGCCCCGTCATGCACAGACCCAAGTACTGCGTTTTTCGTCTGTGTGCATCCACTGTATGAAATAGTATTAGCCACGCTTTACCTAGACGACAAGCCTGCCTCGGAGTTGTCAGATATATTTATGACAGAAATGTGAGTGATGTTGGGATAGAGGATTCAAAGTGAGTGGTTCCTTCACATCATATTGCCAAGCCACACCACTGTGTAGTGCAGAGCAGTGGAATCAGCTACTGCACTATCAGGCCCTGGGAGGCTGTTGACCTCCACTTTAAAAGGGGTTAGCGAAAACTTGACAGTAGCTTACAGGCAGCTCGTGGCAAGTCAAATTCTGTATTTCATATTACTACTGTATCAAAGCAAGTACTGTGTAATGACAGTACAATACCATAACATTTACTCTAAGAGAAAAAAAATGCTACCATAATCAGAATGAATGTATTAATAAATGGATGAATTAATGACATTCGTTGAGGGACGGGTTTGTATTCACAGTATTTTACTGTAATTACAAGGTGGGGATTGGTGAAAGCTCTTTGGCTGCTAGGTAAAGTGTTGAAACATTACAGCATATTCATTTGGATTTTGTGTTTAATAAAACGGGCTTCCAAACTGGCAGCAACTACAGGGCAAAACAGACCAGAAGGACATGGCAAAGTAAATGTAAATGCTCAATCATTTAAGGTTTAAAAGGTCCCGAATAGTCATTCTGATGTAAAATAGGCTCTTTTTTTAAACACATCTCCTATTTGGCATGTCTTTTGTAATGCGACTCACAGCAGTACTGATGGATGTGTTGACATGACAACTGTGTCAGAGTTTTGAACGTCCCTTCCCCCCTTTTGTTCCATGTTAGCTGAAGCCCTAGCTAGCCAGTACCTAGGGAACACCAGACACCGATGAAAGGGGAGACATAAGTATCTTTGCCATAGATTAAGCGTAAACTTTATTATATGATCTGACACTCTACAGTCAAATTATGGCACTAATAGAGTAGCTATCTAGTATATAAACCACGCCCCTTCGCAAACACACCTTCTCCGATGTTGGTTACAAGGCGATACTTATTAAAATGTGGTAAGAATAGATCAAGTTACCATTAGTGAATTAAAATGAGAGTTAAGGTAATGTCACCCTATCCCGAGGTGAGGGCTGTTTCCTGCAGTCACTAAATGTTGTCAGCTGGTCAAAGACTGCTGGTCTAACGGTAATGTACCATTAATTAACATAAACACATTTAGCATCTCCAGGCCTCCACACATACAAGTAAAAATGATATTTTTTCAATTTGGCAGCCATTGCGCCTATGAAGGGGCTATGTTGAGCATAAAAGAGAATTTGAAACAGGTCCTATATGCTAGATTTAGAGTTATTTGGTAACTTTAGTTGTGAATGATACAAACCTTAGAATGTCTTAGGAATGAAAACATATGGGCTGCATGGTTCAGCTATAGGCTATTGATTTGAAAAAGTTGCAAAAAAAGCTTGCGTTCTGTTCCTTGCCTCAGGCTGCACAGCTGTTCTCTCATCAAGTGATCATATTTTCATCCATTAGACTATTCTCAATTGAATCTCGTATTTATTAATATGTCAAATTAGTATCAATTTTGAATGATGCATTATGAAATGGGCAGAAACAGGGGGGGGGACAGATGGCATCTGCATTGCACAAATAGTGAATGGAAGCCGCACGCTCTCTCACCAGTCCGTTTTATAGGCCACTTCGCTTTTATAGCTGAGCATGGTGCTTAATATGAGCAGCTGACATATAAGACTTATTTCACTCCACACATCAACCACCGTTTTAGGAGCATGGTCTCGCTGCCCCGACAGATGATATTCTGCCAAACTCTGGATGCCACGGGCACTCCAACCTTGTTCCTGTACCTACCCAGTGCTTAATTTGGGAACCAAGTGAAATCTGTTCGGTAACATCGATAGTAACGAGGTGCTAGAGAGCGTGCTATGGAGTAGACGTGCTTTGCTAGAGCTCCGCTCTATTTTGAAACAAATGAGTATTTATCTTAACCTCTCACGACCTATAACTTCAAACAAATATGACAAAGGGAAAAGGCACCAAAAAAGGGAGCGCTAAAACAAGATAATTTGAATGAGATAGACAACAAACCAATTTCAACGTCGCCGACCCAAGAGGAGTTAGCTGAAGAGGCTAGCTTCCAAGAGTTCCCCACAGAGCCTACGCAAAGTGACATACTGGCTTCCATAAACTCACCAAGCAAGAAGGTGGACACAAGTTGGCTGATATCTCAAAGTGTATTGGGACTTTGGCCGAAACTGTGAAGGCAACTCGGGGAAGGGTGCAGGAGGTTGAGCAGACGACAGTCGATCACGAGGCCAGGCTACAGGACATAGAGAAACAGTGCGCAACGTTAAAAAATGACAACAAAACCCTGAAAGCCTGACTGGAAATGCTCGAGTCGCATTCAAGACGCCAGAACATGCAAATATTTGGGATCCAGGAGGACACTGAGAAAGGGAAACCCACTGAATTTGTCTCGGAGCTGATACCGGCATTGCTGTGGAGTGAACACTTCAACACAGCCATCCTGATCGACCGCGCACACAGATCTCAGGCAACGAAGCCGGCCAACGGCGGGCCACCAAGGCCATTCATTGTACGGCTGCACTATCCCCAGACCAGGGATCTCATCCTCAAGCTGGCTAGTCAAAAGTTCCCCCTTAACTTCAACGGAGCCAGGGTGGCTTTCTACCCAGACCTTACCTTGGAGGTGAGGAATCAACGGAAAGAGTATGATGAGGTACGCAACAAATGCAGGGCGACCAACATCCGATATGGATTCCTCTTCCCAGCCCGGTTTAAGGTGACAGTTGAAGGATCAACACGTACGTTTGACAACCCAAAAGAGGCCAATCTGTTCTTGACAAGCAAGCTCCCTGGCTGAGGATACAGAACGGCTGCGTCAGCCGGCTAAATGACCAAATACAGGCCAGGAATGTGTTTGAATTTCCGGCCTATGTCTTTTCGATTAGAAGATCAGAAATTGGGACTTTGATAGGTGAGATGTTGTGGCTAATATAGCATTGTTTAGCACATCATGTTTTAGCTCCACTCACCCCCTAACGTGAGAGTTAAGTGTTAAATGTTATTTAATATTAGCGTATGTGCGGAGCATCTATAGACGACGAGTATGTTCAAGCTGTATGTCTAGACACCCTAAGGTTTGTGTGTTAGCCAAGGAGTGCTTCGTTTGGGGAAGTCACTCAGTAAAGGGACGGAGGGAAGGAGGGGAGGGGGGATGGGGTCTGTGTTTTATGTTCACGTTTATTATTAGTACAGGTGGCATGATAAGCTCCCGCACGGCGGGACGTTTTTCTTCTGAGTTTTGTATGACAGCAACAATTTGCTCTAAAATAAGAAATGCCACATAGTGACAGAGCACAGAGTAGACCAGGTGGAATAAAGATAGTCAGCTGGAACTGTAATGGCTTAGGGCATGTGGTGAAACGAGCTAAGTTTTTTTCTCATCTTAAATCACTGGGTGCTGACATAGTGCTTCTTCAAGAAACTCATATTAAACGCTCCGCTCAGGCCAAGCTACGAGTCAGCTGGATCGGTCAGATATACCAGTCTATGCAAAAGCGAGAGGGGTAGCAATCCTGATAAGGAAAAACATTCCTTTCGTTTACTCATCCTCCATTTCAGATCCTAATGGTCGGTATATTATTGTGGCTGGTACACTGAATTCGAAACCAGTAACCTTGGTCAATTTATATGGACCCAACTTCGATGATCCATTATTTTTTCAAAGGGTATTTAAGGACATACCAAATATCTCGGATACAAGTGTTATTGTTGGAGGGGACTTTAACTGTACGTTAGATCCTCTTTTAGATAAACAGATATCAAGGTCACTTCAACAATCAAATGCCAGTGTCTGTCTAAATACATTGATGACAAACCTTAACATTGTCGATATTTGGAGACTGACGCACCCAACAGACAGGGATTATTCTTTCTTTTCATCAGTTCATAAATCATATTCCAGAATTGACTATTTTTTGTTGGACTCCAAACTAATTTCAGCAGCTGAGTCGGTTACCTATCACCCTATTCTAATTACGGACCACTCTCCTGTGTCCATGGTGCTGAAACTCGACAATATGTAGACAGGTCGGCGACCGTGGCGCTTAGACGCATACCTGCTGAAAGATGAGGCTTTTTGTCAGTATTTGAAGGAGCAGATTGCCTTTTTCCTCGGAACTAACGGCACGGGGGATGTTGACGACTCCACCCTTTGGGAATCTCTAAAGGCTGTGATTAGAGGTTACATTATTTCTTATACATCAGAGAGGAAGAAACGCGCCAATACTAGGCTGAGAGAAATTGAAAGAGAGTTAGGGGAACAGGAGAACGTTTTTAGGACGAATTCCTCGTTTACAGTCCTTGAGAAGATCACAAAGTTAAAATATGAACATAATACCATCCTTTCGAAACGGGTGGACTCTTTACTTGCTAGAACGCAACAAAGTTATTTTGAACTGGGTGACAAACCACATGAATTATTAGCAAGACAGCTAAGGCATGTACAGGCATCTACAGCTATTCACAAAATAAAAGACAAGAAGGGTAAAATAGTAACAGATCCACAGGATATTAATAAATGCTTTGCGCAGTTTTACTCAGAGCTATACCAATCAAAATGCGATGCTACTGATCCACAAACTATGGAACGCTTTCTCGCTGAATGTGAACTTCCTAAACTAGACAGGGGGGCAGCTGCTGCACTCGATGCAGGGATAACTTTAGAGGAAATGAACACAGCGATAGCACAATTTCCAAACAGCAAGACCCCTGGGCCCGATGGATATGTAATAGACTGGCGCAGTACTTCTTATAGAATTCTATCTCCACTTATGTTGCGAATGTTCAAACAATCCAAAGAAAATGCCAAACTCCCGCAAACACTGTGTGAGGCTACAATAGCACTGATCTTGAAAAAAGATAGAGATTCCATGGAGATGTCGTCTTATCGCCCCGTGTTGTTACTCCCCATAGAAAACAAGGTGTTGACAAAGATATTGGCAAACCGATTGAAAACATACATTTCCGACATCATACACCCTGACCAGACAGGTTTTTATCCCGGGCCGACATATATACTACAATTTGAGACACCTTTTCAACGTAATGTATCACGATCATAAGGTTGAGGCAGTGGTAACAGCTCTTGATGCAGAGAAGGCGTTTGATCGGATTGAGTGGAAGTATATGATGTCGGTTCTGGAGCACTTCGGGTTTGGAAAGGAATTTATTAATTGGATAAGAATAATTTATGCACACCCAATGGCGTCCATGGTAACCAATCAAGAAATGTTGCAGTCATTCCGCTTGTTCAAGGGGTGCCGACAGGGGTGCCCTATTTCGCCTGCTCTCTTCGCTATAGCCATGGAACCCCTTGCTACTTGCATTCGGGCATGTGCGGATATAGCCTCTGTTAAAATAAAGGACACACAGCACAACATTTCCCTATATGCAGACGATGTTCTTTTGTTTTTGTCCAAGCCTAAAACTTCTATTCCACCCTTACTTAACTTGATAAACACATTTGGCTCCTTCTCTGGCAACAAGATAAACTGGCAAAAAAAGTGAGTTGATGCCAATATCACGGCCTGTGGATATGCAATTTCTGCAATCTACCCTGTTTAGAACAGTGAAGGACAAGTTCACAAGCCTTGGCATTGTAGTGACAAGAGACCTTGATCAGCTATTGAAAGCGAATTGGGACATGAAAATATATCAGCTTAAACAAAATATAGATTTTTGGAAAACTCTGCCTATCTCCTTGGTTGGTCGTATAAACGCTATTAAAATGGTTGTCCTACCCAGGTTTCTTTACCTCTTCCAATGTCTACCCAATTTCATACCACAAAGCTATTTTAAGAAACTGGATTCAATAGTAACTCAATTCTTATGGGATAACAAGGCAGCCAGAATTTCAAAGAAGCATTTATGCAAGTACAAGATAGAGGGGGGCTTTGGCCTTCCTCACTTTAAACTGTATTATTGGGCTGCTAATCTGAACATTGTGTCTTTCTGGAGGGAAAGTTTACCTGCGATGAGACAGAAGGATATGCCTTCATGGCTTTTGATTGAGCAGGCCTCCTGTCAACGTTCCTCACTCCCTGCACTTGTTAATAGCCCATCATATGTGAAAAAATCCACTTATGACTCTAACCCAGTCATTTGTCATACGCTTAGGATCTGGAAACAGATTAGGTATTTTCTTAACATACCCACTATATACATTGACAGCCCGTTTGCCTGAATCATGCTTTCCACCCCGCATTGGATGATGTGGTGTTTTCACAGTGGAGGGAGAAGGGGCTCGTAATACATATGGAAAAGATTCGATACAATACCTCCAATAGAAGTTCAATGTTTTACAAAATATGGCAGCCGAAACTGGATAAATGGTCTAGTCCCGCTTCATAACTGGGTTGACGATCTGCTGCTACTCTGTGCTGTACTCCACTCAACATTTATTTTTGGCTTTACTACACTGCTTGTAATGACTATATGCTGTCTTCTTATACATGTACCACCTAATAGGATTTTGTTTTATTTTGTGTATGTGTGAGTTAAGTTTTGTTTTGTCCTCTAAATTGGCCATCCCATTCAACAGTACAATGAATGTCATTGTTAGTATTGCTGTCTTTTTTTATTTGATTTTTTATTACATATTATTATTTTTTAAATAAAAAAACATCGATAGTAACATGTTTTCTCAACGAAACATATTTCACTAAACTGTTGACAGCCCGTCTGCGCACTTGAGAATGGATTAAAGGAGAGAGGATATGGAAACGCATGGTGATGAGATTCTGTATAGCTGTCACCCAATTATGGAAATATAAATATGCACTATTACTAGGGTATTCAAAATAAAATTGTAAGATGCACTGCACAATCAATGAACCAACAGCCTCTTAGGTCATATACTAGATCAAGATAAGGGCAACCTCAGAGGGGACATACCATAGTTACAGACACTTTCCCATAAGAAGACAAGCCTCCATTCTGTCCTCCTTCCCTTTTGATATTCTTCATAGCATCACATGGTTTATACATTGACATATGAAGACAAGCCTGACCTCTCCCCTCTCTGGGGCCCAAGTAACTTTCCCACATAAGCATACTTATGAAAATTGATAAAACATGTTATTTATCAATGTTACCTAACTAATTCAGATTCTGCTACCACATCACGCACAGAGTGAACAGTATGGCTAGTGGCATTGTCATGCTGGAGGGTCATGTCAGGATGAGCCTGCAGGAAGGGTACCACATGAGGGAGGAGGATGCCTTCCCTGTAACGCACAGCGTTGAGATGGACTGAGCTTGTCATTGCAGGCAGATGATGCCGTGCCAGTACGTGTGTTTCAGGCCATAGCCGCCCACCTACCCGTACGTACACAGCAGTGCACTGTGGGAAGGAGATGAGAAGTCAGAGGACCAGGGAGGGTTGGATGTATGCTGTGCATCATAATCTTGGAGTGGAACCAATGTGAGAAATGTACACAGATTATTTTGTATTATCAACAGTAAAATACTCAAACGTTTTACTGCATCATACAGTGCATTGTGGGAAAATGTGGGCAGGGAAATAATTGCTGTATTTTGAATGGTACTGTAATTCATCCTCACAGTACCATATCTTTGCCAAAACCCATTTTGACCAGTAGTGGGTGCATGGTATTGTTGTTTCTGGCTCATTAACACATTGAGGTGTGCCTTGTAAGAAACTATATTTGTTGCACTCGTTAGTAAGAATGCTGTACCAATTTAACTCCTAAACTCAACAAAAAAAGACAGGGTCCTGAAAAAGGGACGTTTCTTTCAAAGATCATTTGTAAAAATCCAAATAACTTCAGATATTCACTGTAACGGGTTTTCCATGCTTGTTCTATGAACCATAAACATGTACCTGTGGAACGGTCAATAATACACTAACAGCTTACAGACAGTAGGCAATTAAGGTCACAGTTATTAAAACTTAAGACACAAAAGAGGTCTTTCTACTCACTCTGAAAAACATCAAAAGAAAGATGTCCCTGCTCATCTGGGTGAACGTGCCTTAGGCATGCTGCAAGGAGGCATGAGGACTGCAGATGTGGCCAGGGCCATAAATTGCAATGTCCATACTGTGAGACGCCTAAGACAGCACTACAGGACGGACAGCTGATCGTCCTTGAAATGGAAGACCACGTGTAACACCTGCACAGGATCGGTACATCCGAACATCACACCTGCGGGACAGGTACAGGATGGCAACAACAACTGCCCGAGTTACACCAGGAACGCACAATCCCTCCATCAGTGCTCAGACTGTCCGCAATAGGCTGAGAGAGGCTGGACTGAGGGCTTGTAGGCCTGTTGTAAGGGAGGTCCTCACCATACATTACTGGCAACAACATCAGCTATGGGCACAAACTCACCGTCTCTGGACCATACAGGACTGGCAAAAAGTGCTCTTCACTGATGAGTCGCGGTTTTGTCTCACCAGGGGTGATGGTCGGATTCGTGCTTATCGTCGAAGGAATGAGCGTTACACTGAGGCCTGTGCTCTGGCGCAGGATCGATTTGGAGGTGGAGGGTCCGTCATGGTCTGGGGCGGTGTGTCACATCATCATCGGACTAAGCTTTCAATCTCAATGTTGTGCGTTACAGGGAAGACATCCTCCTCCCACATGTGGTACCCTTCCTGCAGGCTCATCCTGACATGACCCTCCAGCATGACAATGCCACCAGCCATACTGCTCGTTCTGTGCATGATTTCCTGCAAGACAGGAATGTCAGTGTTCTGCCATGGCCAGCGAAGAGCCCGGATCTCAATTCCACTGAGCACGTCTGGGACCTGTTGGATCGGAGGGTGAGGGCTAGGGCCATTCCCGCCAGAAATGTCCGGGAACTTACAGGTGCCTTGGTGTATGAGTGAGGTAACATCTCACAGCAAGAACTGTCAAATCTGGTGCAGTCCATGAGGTGGAGATGCACTGCAGTACTTATAGCAGCTGGTGGCCACACCAGATACTGACTGTTACTTTTGAACCCCCTTTTGTTCAGGGACACATTATTCCATTTCTGTTAGTCACATGTCTCTGGAACTTGTTCAGTTTATGTCTCAGTTGTTGAATCTTGTTATGTTCATACAAGTATTTACATGTTAAGTTTGATGAAAATTAATGCAGTTGACAGTGAGAGGACATTTATTTTTTCGCTGAGTTCATGTTGAACTGTTTATCAATGATATAACATTATGCATTGTTTAAAGTACTTTAGGTAAGAAACTTGGCTTGTCCCAGTAGGGGTGCAGAGTTGTAGTGACATGTTTTGGAATTTAGAGATATATTATTTTGAATGCTAGAAAGTGAACAACAGTATGATAAAATATACACAAAAGTATGTGTACACCCCTTCAAATTAGTGGATTCTTCTTTTTCAGCCACACCTGTGTCTGACAGGTGTAAAAAGAAATAGGGCACACAGCCATGGAATCTCCATAGAGAAACATTGGCAGTAAAATGGCCTTACTGAAGGGCTCAGTGACTTTCAACGTGGCACCGTCATAGGATGCCACCTTTCCAACAAGTCAGTTCATCAAATTTCTGTCCTGCTAATGCTTCCCCGGTCAACTGTAAGTCCTGTTATTGTAGAGTGGAAACATCTAGGAACAACAACGGCTCAGCCGCGAAGTGGCTGGTGTGGTGTAAAGCTCGCCGCCATTGGACTCTGGAGCAGTGGAAACACGTTCTCCTGAGTGATGAGTCACGCTTCACTATCTGACAGTCCAACAAACTAATCTGGGTTTGGCGGATGCCAGGAGAATGCTACCTGCCCGAATGCATAGTGTCGCCCCCTTAGTTCCAATGAAGCAAAATCGTATTGCTACAGCATACAATGACATTCTAGGCCAGGCCTGGGAAATTATTTTCCATTGAGGGCCACATAATATATTTTTGCCAGAATCACATTACAGGATTATACATCATGTGCATGACTGTATGACATGTCTACTGTAAATGACATCCAGACATGCTACTTATTTTACTTTAACATTCACAGAAATTAGCCACATCCATGTTCTCCTTTTGGTAGGCATTTTCATTATTAAAACATGCAAAGTACACAGAGGGAAAATTACACTTTGCATTCAGCACCACGAACAGAACTCTTGTTAACAGGTATGCACAAACACACAAGAAAGAGAGAGCTCAACATTACATTTAAACTACTAAGTGTGAGGAGTGAAGTCTGATGGGCATTGACTAGAGTAGTGAACTTCGGTATAGTTTTTTGCTATGCGCAGGATTGCTAAGAGGTGAGTCAGTAAGAGATGATCTATGCCTTGACCTGTTATATTTAATCACTGAAAATGTCTTCACATACATAGGTTGACCCAAACAGTACAAACATCTTCTGAGCATGACTCCTAATCTTCGGAAAGTTGTTCATCAAGAGAGGCATAGAACCTTGTCAGTGACATTGGAGAACTATTCAAAACAATCACTGCATCAGATTGAAGATCAATGAGTTCAAGTTGCAGGTCAGTGGGAGCGTTATCCACATTGAAGGTGAAAGGAGACGAAACCAACAGCATGCCATTTTCAAACACTTTGAAATCCTAAAACGATGAGAAAATTCACCATTCAAAGCAAGCAGCAGCGATGTATACTTCTCCCGCCGGTCATCTGACAGGGAACAGACTAGTAGTCTCGGAAGGTGAGTGATATTGTTGGCTTCTACTTGGCGGATCAGGAGGAGTAATTTTCCCTTGAAGGCTTTGACAAGGCTGTACATCTGATGTTCAAAAAGGCCCTTCCCTTTTTGTACAGTAGTTTGGAATTCAGTTATTCCATGAGGGCCATGATGTCCACAGTGAAGGCAAAAATCAGCCAACCATTCTAAATCTTGCAGTTGAAACATGAAAGGGCCTTCCCCAAACTGTTGCCACAAAGTTGGAAGCACAGAAAAGTCTAGAAATCCACATATTTTCATTTCATGTGCAAAAACTCTGCAATCTCCGACTTCTGGTCCCACAACCTTTTAAGCACCTTCCCGAACTCAGCCATCTCACATTTGTGTGGTAGGGGAGATCTGCATCACCCGACTCGGTCGCTTCCAACAATGAGACAAACTGCCTGTGGTTTAAAAATGTTGCTCTTATAAAGTTGTAAGACGTCGCTGGAATACTAACCAACGGTACTGGGATTCATCATTACGCACACCTGGCACTCATCATTACGCACACCTGGCACTCATCATTACACACACCTGGCACTCATCATTACGCACACCGGACACTCATCATTACACACACCTGTTAATCATTATGATTTGCACCTGGACTTCATTACCTTCATCATTTCCTCTTCTTTATGTATCACTCTCTTATGCTCACTCACCAGTTGGTGTTATTCTTGTGTACTGGCGTGTAGCCACATGGAATTGTCTCGTTCATGTTTTTGTTGTTTTATTGAACGTTGCACCTGCTTCCCGACTCACAGCTCCATTATTACACACTTTAGTGACTGCATCACACAGCATGGCTCATTGTCAGAACACATTTACAGAGCACCTCCTGATGAATAAATGCAATGCAGGAAAATAATTTTCTGATCTGGGTTCAGCTCAGCTCAGCTACTTGATCTTGTATCCTTTTCAAAAGGCCAATGTTTTTTCCTGTGAAGTTTGGGTACCCATCAGTGGTCACACTGGACATCTTTTTAAAACTTAGTCCCAGCTTTGCCACACACTTATTAACCTCCTCCAATAAATCTTCTCTGTATTTTCAAAGTCTGTGGTTATGCCTGGTAAGAATATCAACAACTGCGCTTTGTCACGTGCGTCACTGCTCTCATCCAGGACCAAGGAGAAATATATATATCTTTTTACCTTGTCTTTCAACTGTTGTTCCATTTTTTCTGCGATGTCCTCAACATGCCATGTCACTGTTCGTCTTGACAGGGAAACATTTTCAAACAGCTCTTTCTTGTCGGGGGAAAGTATTGCTTCAGAGTCAATTAAACATTCTTTAATGAATTTGCCCTCTGTGAATGGCTTGCTATGTTTAGCAATTTTGTGGGACAGTACATGGCTAGCACTCGCAATTCCATTGTTTACTGAATGCAATTTTGTGAAAAGTCCTTGCTGCTTTTGCAACTGAGAAAGCAACTCTTTCGATGCACCTGCACTCTGCTCAGAAGACATATTCCTATATTTCTCTGCATGCTTCGTCTGGAAGTGTCGGGACAAGTTGCAGTCTTTCAAGCCAGCGATGCTCTGTTTGCACACTAAGTGCACAGCTTTCACTGGTACCTCAATAAAGAAATATTTCGAAGTCCACTCTTGCTGGAACACCCTACATTCATTGTCTACTTTCCTTTTCTTTGAAATCTTGGAAAAACGAATTATTGCTCAATTTCTATATTTGGAAAACATATAAGTCATTTCAAGCCTTATTCAAACAGTTTTGTTGATACAGTTTTGTTAATTAATACATCATAAAATATTTCATATTTTTTATATTCTTATCATATTTGTACTGTGTACTTGAGCTTGTGGCCTCAAAAGTGACTATGCCTCAGGAGTTTATAACAATTTTTCCAGAAAGGTGAGATTTTAACCTTTCTTGGAGTATGCAGCATTACTAGTGTTTGTTTATAACCCTCTCATGAATAATAAATAATCACTTTTGGGGATGATGAAGATTACATTCCCCCCTGTTACAAAGGCATAGGTGTGCCTGTGTCAGTTAATGCAGCACGGCTTGGAACACTGCCCATCCAATCAGCATCCAGGATCCAACCAACCTGCTTTATAATAAAGACAATTATTGGCTAATCACACCCGTTTAGTATGTCATACATTTTTTGGATTCCATTGATAATTCAGAGTGTCTAAATCCAAAGTGTCACTTCGTGTTACTCAATTTAATTTGCACATTGTGAGCAAAATTATAAATCAATAAACTGTAAATAATAGATTTGAGGACCTGTGGCCTCCGTTCAAGAAAATTCTCAATAACCTAAAATACAGTATCTCATTGGTGTTACTACTGCTACTGGTGACACAATGCTATCCTAATGGTAAAAAAAGTAAGTTATTAAACTGCCATATTAGTTGGGAAGATATACCCAAATACATACTAGAAAAAAGAAGTTCATTTTGTTCCAAAATGCCATGCCCAAATGCCACCGCAATTCAAGAACGACCCTTATGTTAGCTAGTGTGGTCTGGTGCGTCTGAAAGGGAAGTGTGTGTGTGTGTGTGTGTGTGTGTGTGTGCGTGTGTGTGTGTGTGTGTGACAGATGGATACAGAGGGATTTGCCTTATGTTTAGTCTGTGCCAAAGCGAGGTCCTGTGACAATGTGGATAAAAAGTGGAGGGATGTCAGACATAGACTTGAACAATTCTCAGATTTATTAGAGGCCAAATTATTCATCTGGAGAGCTGAGTATACAGTATTTTCTCTTACTTCATCTGAGCACAACCATCAGGCACATTTTATTTCAGCAGGCTATTTGGATTATTGTCTGTGAGCATCAATAAGTGTTGCATCATGTTGCTATGTAAAAACAAAGTGTGAAGTAGTCATTAATATATATTTCTCCACCTCACTAAAAACTCTTTCTATTCGTCAGGGATACTCACGGCAATAGAGGGAAAAACAACTATGCTTACAACTCTAACTGCTGTAAACAATGTCACGACCACTTGTGTTAGTCTCTCCTGCCTGGAGCAGCAAATAGCCATGGCGTCATTGTTGTTGTGTGTCTTGTTCAATGTCACAAACCCCTGGAGGTGGTTAACCTTTAATAGCAATAACAGCCAGGCTGGATGTGAGCAGTCGTGAAACGCTGCACTGCTGGGAGTGGGGCTGGATGGGTAGGGAGGGGTGGGATGGGACTGGGGGACTAGGAAGACAGCAGACTATGATAGGCTATGAATCACAGGAGGTTGGTGGCACCCTAATTGGGGAGGACGGGCTGGGGGTAATGGCTGGAGCGGAATGGTATCAACTACATCAAAACACATGGTTTCCATGTGTTCAATGCCATTTAATTCTCTTCGTTCCAGCAATTATTATGAGCTGTCCTAGGGCTGTGGCGGTCGTGAAATTCTGTCAGCCGGTGATTGTCAAGCAAATAACTGCCGGTGTCACGGTAATTTCTCCCCAATTAACATAAACACATTGAGCATGTCTAATAAAACCATTTAAATAGCCTACACTATCATAATAAATCCATGATTTATTTTAGACAGGTCTAAAGAAACATGATATGAAGAAAATATAGTCTAGTTCAGAAGGACATAAGAGCATGAGTTCATCTTTATATTAGACCCTGATCTGGATATGCCATATGTCTGTGGGCTACACTAGTTCATTTAGCAGAAGATTGGCTTAGAATTCCATGGCATTATTTTATATTATTTTATAGTATAAAGAATAAAATTGAACATTGCTGAATGAAATAGAAAGGATATTTTCTCAAAACGATTTGAGGGAGTGCACGCATGCGGCCATTCCGTGTTGAGCGGTTAACAAAGAAACAGGTCCTCCTATATGCTTCATTTAGAGGTATTGATGCAACTTTAGTTGCGATACAAACGTTGGGCTGTATGTTTTGATTTTGAATACATTCTAAGGCTCCATGATGCGACTCTAATGATGATTTGAAAAAAAGTTGCGTGAAAGGCATGAGCTCTGCTTTGATTTTTGGCTCTCTCAGATATCTCAATTCTTACCAGCCAATGCCGTCACCCGATCGGGTCCTTCTCACAGGCTACAAGTGAAGACCGACACATCGGGGATGCAACTGCACGTGTCCTTATTGTTTTCCAAGGCGCATTTTGAAGATTTTGGAAGAACTGTCCACATTTCGTCAGCCAACAGGATAAGTAGGCCTAACGAACAGCAAAAGCACTAGCCTATGTCAATCTACTATCCCCATAGTACAAAAGTTGACCTATTCTGTGCGAAAAATAAATATTCAAAACATAGTCTGGGACAGTTGTGGGATGCGATAGATTCCAAATTAATACAACCACTATCAAAAAAAAAACTTTAAAAAAAAAATACAATGAGGCTACAGATCAGAACGTTTAGCTTAAAATGTTGCAATAAGCACAGCAATGCACTCACGGCAGTAGGCTATAAGCACGAATGTTCCAAAATGGAATGAAAACACCTTTCTCAAAAGAGTCAGCAAATGCAATTATGCATGTGATGCTTTTATTATAAAGGTGCATTTTTATGGTGAAAATGATCTTCCCCAAACTTTAAACTTACGTGCCGCGTATGTATGCCAGTTAGGCTCTACACCCGTTTTAAAGCGGATTAATCCTTATCAAAAACATATAGGCCTACTGTATGAGCTAGGCTACATGAGGTGTGCTACTATGATTAGAAAAAGTCCCCTTACTGCACTCAAGCTGGGCATCATTCATAAGTGATAGGCTAATATTGTCACCCATCAGACTATTCTTGATTAAATCTTGTCTTTACATGTACTAAATAATATATGCGAAATTAATTTTGATTTATAATAGACCCTTATCGTGCACCTGTCTTAAAACAGGAGCAGGGGAAAAATACATCTACTTAAATAGCGAATGGCGGACTCTTTTCCTGTGGTTGATTTTCATGCCAGCCAGGTAGGCTATACTCTATTGTAAAGTGTCACGCCCTGACCTTAGAGCCTTTTTATGTCTCTATTTGGTTTGGTCAGGGTGTGATTTGGGGTGGGCATTCTATGTTTTGTTATCTATGATTTTTGTATTTCTATGTTTTGGCCGGGTATGGTTCTCAATCAGGGACAGCTGTCTATCGTTGTCTCTGATTGGGAACCATACTTAGGTAGCCCGTTTTCCCTCCTTTCTTGGTGGGAAGTTGACTTTGTTTAGGGCACATAGCCTTTGAGCTTCACGGTTTGTTTTTGTCGTGTTTATTGTTTTGTTCGGCATCATTTTGATTAAATAAAAGAAAATGTACTCTCACAACGCTGCACCTTGGTTCTTTCCTTTCAACAGCCGTGACATAAAGAGAGGCAATGTGCTTAATATTTGGAAAATTGAGAAATAAATTGTTTGATTAGATTTTCGATTACATTTGCATTGATGTCAGAGTTATTAGAGGGACAATGGAGTGCTGAGTACCAGGCAGTTAGCAAGTTTGATAGGCTACTAATGACCATCAGCAGCATCAGAGCTTGGCGAAGCCTAGTTATTGTGACTAAACGGTCACGTGGAATTTGATCATGACTTGTGATTGCCGGTGTGGCAGTAATATAGTCACCGTAACAACACTAAGCTGTCCTCCCCTCAGCAGCCTCATGTGTCTATGATAGTGCCATATGTGACCGACTAGCTCAAATCGGTCTGATGTAGCAAAACATTTAATTGTGTTTTTTGCATTGGATAAAAGTAGAGACTCAGCTACAAAATGGTATATCATACACTGCATTTGAGGAACAATTGGAAAGTTATTCTGCTTTGAAAGTTGATAAACGTGTAAACTCACTTTTGAGAAAATGTCCTTTGAATGTTTTGGCACTACTACTACTGGAGAGCCCTTTGTCTACACTCATTCAGCATCGTTCACACCTTCTTAAGCTTTAGCCCCACCAATCTCTTTTTAAGGGTTGATCCGAGCATTCTGGACTAACAGCAGTCAAGCACCCAAGCTAACTTGCTAGCTACTTCCGTACACAAATTACTTGCAGAGTTATGTTATCCAGAGCATTGGTGACTGCAACTGTGCTGTCAGATTGTCCGTTGATCCGAACGTTCTGACCTCACAACGGAAGTCAAGCACCCAAGCTAACTAGCTAACATTGGCTAGCTTTCTAGCTACTTCCAGACACAAATGATTGAACACCCCATTCTGACTATTATACTGGTTCGGCTGTTTTCATGTTATCCAGAGCGATGGTAACTGTAACTGTGCTGCTGGCAACATTTTAATTACTTTATTGCCGACGTTTACTGACACCGGCCATATTCAACAGGTGTTGAGCTTTCGTAAGTTCATCAGTATTTCTGCGCTCTGGCACACTCAGACAAGAGTGCTCTGAAATCGGAGTAGATGGCCAGACTGAATTTACGAACGCTCCCAAAATGGTTACTTGCATAGTGGAGTCTATTAAAACATGTAGATAGCTATCTAGCTAAACAATTAACCATAATCCCACCTCATGACGTTACTACCCTGCATGAATCTGCAGGCAGCTAACCAACCAGGTTCAATTTTAGCTAGCTACCATTAGGCTATAGCTAGCCAAGCAAATGGCTCTGAGATACGAATAATCATCCACGTAACGTTAGCTAGTGAGACAGCCAACTAACTTTAGCTAGCTAACAGTACACTAACTTGAAACCACTTTCTTTCCAAATTAGAAATGTGTAACATCTCAAAATATAGCTAGATAGACTTTTTTACCCGTATACATCATAGATGGACACATCTCCTGTCGGATGCCATGGTTGCCCTTAGTTTGAAGATGTAATCCGGAGACAAGTGTTTTCTCCATCTCTTTAGCTATCATACTCGAATTCCACTGATTTCAAATCTTGGTCCCCCAGAAAGTGGAGAGCAACACTTATGCAGTTTTACTACATGATACATTTAAAAAAAAGCTTTACCTAGACATACTAACCAGATTAAATAGACAGAAGCATGCTTTATGGCAGACCAATCCAAACTCATCTCTCGGCATGTCCAGTCCACTCATTATCTCAGCCAATCATGGGTAGGGGAAGACACACCCTATGTTTTAATAAAATCAACATACATGTAGGCTACTGAGTTTGTCGGATCTTTCCCCCTCCTCCCGCTGCTGCTAGCCTTCTGTTTTTCTCCTGAAGTTGCTGGTAATGGGCTACACCAGCGGGCGGCAACCTTTTCCATTTGGAGTGCTAATTTATCGTACCATTTCTACTGCGTGCCAGTTACGATTTTCATAATCACATTTTCGCGGGACAGTTTCAATTAATTTATAATAAAGTCTTCATATCTCAAAATCGACTCAGGTGGTTCATCAAAATTCGAAATGAAAATAATACAAATCTAAAAGTAACTTCTATTTCCATTGCCAATATGTACAATTTGCCTACATAAAGCCAACAAATAAAAACATTGCACCCTGCAGGTAGACAATATCCTGATAAAAATATTCTATAAATCATATTGGCTGTGCATGGCCTGTCTGCAAGGAACTTGAAACATTGTATCAGCTATCAACTTGGTCCAGCTCTAAGTTGGTGCTAGCAAACTTACAACATTATATAAAATATATTGATCCCTCAGTTTCCCGTGCCCGTAAGCTCCTGACAGGCCTAGCTGTAGGCTTTTTGCGCAAGGGATAAGAAGTAATTAGGTAGGCCTGTTTTATGACGTTTACATGGGATCAGAGCATGACATTTTTTTCCCCTTTCATGCTGAGTGGGCATCGAAAGGGAGAGAGCTGGAAATCATTTTCAAATAGGCTACATTGAGGAAATATTGTCATTCTCAATGGATGTAAAAACAGACTTTGCTCACTTGCTGTTTGAGGTGAAAAATTACTTTGAGAAGCTCCACAGTGGTGGACACATTCATAGGCCTACATTTGCTCACAGGCCAGGTAGCTTTGACCTACTTCTATACGTAATCAGGTGCGTTTCCTTTCTGAAGATTTACAGTAGAGCTCCAAACCAAAGACAATGAATAAACTGACAACTTGTAAATGGAATGAAATAAACCAAAACCTGTTTCTCACAAGTGTATCCTAGGCTGTGTGCTCTGCAAACAACCTGTCTACTCCAACAATGAGAATGTTAAGACTGTCATAATAATATATTGAATGCATAAATAGAAATTACTGTCACTAAACAAACATTGTAGATTAGAAATTATGGGAATGAACTGGCCTACTACTAGTGTGCCATCTCCGCAGCCTCTGCAATGGATTAGTCCACTCAGACAGGCGTGAATCAGACAGGTGTCTCGTGTGCCATAAAAAAGTATATATATTTGTGACTGCTTGACTAAAAAAATCTTGATCAACCAACAGCCTATCGAGCAAACAAATGACCAGTCGACTAAATGGGCTCAGCCCTAGTTGTGACGCTCCGATTTCTTTTAACCAGAGGAAAGACAGGGCTCCTTGTGTACAATGAGAGGACAGTTAAAGTTTTCTGGGACACAGGTGTTGTACTACAAGTCCTTTTTGAAGATGAGGGGAGAGGTGGGTGAAGGTGCCGAGAGTGTTGTGATTGTCTGCTCTGAGACAGAAAATGTGAAATTCAGAGCAGGAGTGAAGTAAACTGTGTTTAGGAGATGCATTCAACAGTAGGAAACTGTTAACGTATACAAGAGGGCCCATATGGAAAAAGTAACATTTAAAATATGTTTTTAGATACAAAATGTAGGATATACAGTATGTGAAAAAAATGTCATTGGCAAAATAATTGTCTTATTTCAATTGTATTATATTAAGGAATGTATTTCAAATGTATATCACATTATAGGTTAAATGCATCGGAAAATGTATTTAAAAATGAATTCTGAAATACATTAAAGAATGTACTTAAGAATATATTTTCACTTTTGTAGTAAAAAGAGCCGACCTTCCCGTCTCTATCATTTGATAGTATTTTGTAAGAAATATATATTTTGTTAAAATATATGGCAAATATAAAACATTTGCCAAATCATATTGTAACAGTTAAACTTTAGTCGGCTCTTTGGTATCACATGCACTTAAGTCATACTCATTAAGACTGCAGAACTGGCAGTGTACAAGCGTAATCTTTAATCTTCTTCTTCTGTTTTGGTATCATGGCGTTCACACATTTGTTTGTGCATCACGCTACCTACTATGTGTGTAGTCGATCACGGTACATTTTGTGATACAAAAAAATAAAAAGGGGGAAAGGAAGAAATTGCACCACTGACAAACCCTACACCTAGTATATAACACTACTAATATATAGATATACACACATGCACACACGACCGGTCAAAAGTTTTAGAACACCTACTCATTCAAGGGTTTTTCTTTATTTTTATTATTTTCTACTTTGCAGAATACTAGTGAAGACATCTAAACTATAACATAACATATATGGAATCATGTAGTAACCAAAAACATGTAAAACAAATCAAAATATGTTTTATATTTGAGATTCTTCAAATAGCCACCTTTTGCCTTAATGACAGCATTGCACACTCTTATCATTATCTTAACCAGCTTCACCTGGAATGCTTTTCCAACAGTCTTGAAGGAGTTCCCACATATGCTGATTACTTGTTGGCTGTTTTTCCTTCACTTTGCAGTTCGACTCATCCTAAACCATCTCAATTTGGTTGAGGTCAGGGGATTGTGGAGGCCAGGTCATCTGATGCAGCACTCGCATCACTCTCCTTCTTGCTAAAATAGCCCTTACACAGCCTGGAGGTGTGTTGCGTCATTGTCCTGTTGAAAAACAAATGATAGTCCCACAAAGCGCAAACCAGATGGGATGGCGTATCGCTGCAGAATGCTGTGGTAGCCATGCTGGTTAAGTCACAGACAGAGTTACCAGCAAAGCACCCCACACCATAACACCTCCTCCTCCATGCTTTATGGTGGGAAATACACATGCAGAGATCATCCTTTCACCCACACCGTGTCTCACAAAGACACTGCGGTTGGAACCAAAAATCTCCAATTTGGACTCCAGAGCAAAGGACACATTTCCACCGGTCCAATGGCCATTGCTTGTGTTTATTGACCCACACAAGTCTATTCTTATTATTGGTGTTCTTTAGTTGTGGTTTCTTTGCAGCAATTTGACCATGAATGCCTGATTCACAGTATCCTCTGAACAGTTGATGTTGAGATGTGTCTGTTACTTGAACTCTGAAGCATTTATTCTGGCTGAAATTTCTGAGGCTGGTAACTCTCTAAAGAACGTATCCTCTGCAGCAGAGGTAACTCTGGGTCTTCCATTCCTTTGGCGGTCCTCATGAGAGCCAGTTTCATCATAGTGCTTGATGGTTTTTGAAACTGCACTTGAAGAAACTTTCAAAGTTCTTGAAATTCTGACCTTCATGTCTTAAAGTAATGATGGACTGTCGTTTCTCTTTGCGTATTCGAGCTGTTCTTGCCATAATATGGACTTGGTATTTTACCAAATAGGGCTATCTTCTGTATACCCCCTACCTTGTCACAACACAACTGATTCTCACAAATGCATTATCAAGGAAAGAAATTCCACAAATGAACTTTTAAGAAGGCACAGCTGTTATTTGAAATGCATTCCAGGTGACTACCCCATGAAGCTGGTTGAGAGAATGCCAAGATTGTACAAAGCTGTCATCAAAGGGTGCCTACTTTGAATAATGTCAAACATAAAATATATTTGGATTTTTGATTAATACACGATTCCATGTGTCATTTCATAGTTCTGATGTCTTCACTATTATTCTACAATGTAGAAAATAGTAAAAATAAAGAAAAACCCTTGAATGAGTAGGTGTTCTAAAACTTTTGACCGGTAGAGTATACGTACAGTACCAGTGTTTATATCAATAAAAAAAATGTATTAAAAAACACTGTTGTCATTATTTAATTAAGTTGAAGCGAGGCTTTTACTATTGTAAATGTTTTAACCTCTAGAGTAGGAAAACATGTTTTTTACAAAGTTGAACATGTGATAATTATGACAGAATGTTCCATTTCTTTTTAATTCACCATGTTTAGGCTTGTTGGGCCCAAACATGATCTCTATTGATCAATACGTAAAGAGTAATTGAAGAAGCCGCATTAGGAACCACTTTGGCCAACCTGTAGAGTAGCTATGCATTTCTGGAATATTGTCAGGTGGTACATGCATTTGAGAAAAGATGCTAAATGTATCTAGATGTATTTGAAATACATTTTAGAGGGGAGAATATCATAAAATGTAGAGAGTAAGGAAAAATGGTGCTTGGAGGGGAAAAGCCTCAATGGTCTTGCCAAACACCTGTTTGTAACGATATAGAACTTGGTTCCCAGCTCTAGGACTCCATCCAAGCAGAGATAAGTCAGTTCAGTAGTAATAGCAGTTTGACCACACACCAGTCCCTTTTCAGGCCTGGCCAGAATGCAGCAGCCGGTAATGAGATTTCAGACTCACAAATTATGTTGTGCCTACAGGCGGTCCAGGCCCTCACTAAGTCATCCAATATGTCCAATCTTTTGGGACGCACCTTTTGAGGCTGTGAGGCAACTGCTTTAAAAGAGCGAACTGCGTCATCTTAGTTTTTGCGCTGCCTTTGATGAAGTTGGATGTGGAGCTTTTTCTTTGCAGACTGCACAGTGTGAGCTGTCTCTTCGCTTCAACCCAGGGGCCCTGGAGGGCCAGCATCTCTCTCTCTCTCTCTCTCTCTCTCTCTCTCTGAGCCAGCTCTTGAAACACAACCCAAACCAAGACACACTGCTGACTCTGACCTGAATGTATCAACCCCTTGCCCCCCCCCCCCCCTTCTACTATCTACACAGGAGCAGCTGCATTTGTGTTGGACAGGAGTCAGCAGGGAAACACAGTCTTCATAACATCTTTGAAATTGATACTGTATGCTGGAAAAAGTCAGGTAGTATCCATTGTTTAGATTTTAGGGAGTCATTGCTCTGCTGTAATGGAAAAACATTTGGATGACCTGAAGTAGCACTTTTGGTTTTCATGTCTATATTTATTGCTCTCTGCCTTGATAAGAGAAGTTGTTTTTGTTTCCGCCAAGTTCCATTACTGGTGGGCAGAACGAGCAGAATCGTTAAAAAGGGCTGCAGGGCACGCCTTGCTCTCATTCGAAAAGGATACATGTAGCCTGGCGAAAGTAAACCCAGCACAGGACACAACTAATTTGAGGTTGTTTATTCGGTCAAAGATTTAAAGTAAAAAATAATGAGATAATATGAATCGCAGCAAAGTGAAACCCACTAAGGTAAATGACAATAGTGATGTAAGGTCTGCGTGAAATCAAATCAAATCCAATTTTATTTGTCACATACACATGGTTAGCAGATGTTAATGCGAGTGTAGCGAAATGCTTGTGCTTCTAGTTCCGACAATGCAGTAATAACCAACAAGTAATCTAACTAACAATTCCAAAACTACTGTCTTATACACAGTGTAAGGGGATAAAGAATATGTACATAAAGATATATGAATGAGTGATGGTACAGAGCAGCATAGGCAAGATATAGTAGATGGTATCGAGTACAGTATATACATATGAGATGAGTATGTAAACAAAGTGGCATAGTTAAAGTGGCTAGTGATACATGTATTACATAAGGATGCAGTCGATGATATAGAGTACAGTATATACGTATGCATATGAGATGAATAATGTAGGGTATGTAACATTATATTAGGTAGCATTGTTTAAAGTGGCTAGTGATATATTTTACATCATTTCCCATCAATTCCCATTATTAAAGTGGCTGGAGTTGAGTCAGTGTCAGTGTGTTGGCAGCAGCCACTCAATGTTAGTGGTGGCTGTTTAACAGTCTGATGGCCTTGAGATAGAAGCTGTTTTTCAGTCTCTCGGTCCCAGCTTTGATGCACCTGTACTGACCTCGCCTTCTGGATGATAGCGGGGTGAACAGGCAGTGGCTCGGGTGGTTGTTGTCCTTGATGATCTTTATGGCCTTCCTGTAACATCGGGTGGTGTAGGTGTCCTGGAGGGCAGGTAGTTTGCCCCCGGTGATGCGTTGTGCAGACCTCACTACTCTCTGGAGAGCCTTACGGTTGTGGCCGGAGCAGTTGCCGTACCAGGCGGTGATACAGCCCGCCAGGATGCTCTCGATTGTGCATCTGTAGAAGTTTGTGAGTGCTTTTGGTGACAAGCCGAATTTCTTCAGCCTCCTGAGGTTGAAGAGGCGCTGCTGCGCCTTCTTCACGATGCTGTATGTGTGAGTGGACCAATTCAGTTTGTCTGTGATGTGTATGCCGAGGAACTTAAAACTTACTACCCTCTCCACTACTGTTCCATCGATGTGGATAGGGGGGTGTTCCCTCTGCTGTTTCCTGAAGTCCACAATCATCTCCTTAGTTTTGTTGACGTTGAGTGTGAGGTTATTTTCCTGACACCACACTCCGAGGGCCCTCACCTCCTCCCTGTAGGCCGTCTCGTCGTTGTTGGTAATCAAGCCTACCACTGTTGTGTCGTCCGCAAACTTGATGATTGAGTTGGAGGCGTGCGTGGCCACGCAGTCGTGGGTGAACAGGGAGTACAGGAGAGGGCTCAGAACGCACCCTTGTGGGACCCCAGTGTTGAGGATCAGCGGGGTGGAGATGTTGTTGCCTACCCTCACCACCTGGGGGCGGCCCATCAGGAAGTCCAGTACCCAGTTGCACAGGGCGGGGTCGAGACCCAGGGTCTCGAGCTTGATGACGAGCTTGGAGGGTACTATGGTGTTGAATGCCGAGCTGTAGTCAATGAACAGCATTCTCACATAGGTATTCCTCTTGTCCAGATGGGTTAGGGCAGTGTGCATTGTGGTTGAGATTGCATCGTCTGTGGACCTATTTGGGCGGTAAGCAAATTGGAGTGGGTCTAGGGTGTCAGGTAGGGTGGATGTGATATGGTCCTTGACTAGTCTCTCAAAGCACTTCATGATGACGGAAGTGAGTGCTACGGGGCGGTAGTCGTTTAGCTGAGTTACCTTAGCTTTCTTGGGAACAGGAACAATGGTGGCCCTCTTGAAGCATGTGGGAACAGCAGACTGGTATAGGGATTGATTGAATATGTCCGTAAACACACCAGCCAGCTGGTCTGCGCATGCTCTGAGGGCGCGGCTGGGGATGCCGTCTGGGCCTGCAGCCTTGCGAGGGTTAACACGTTTAAATGTTTTACTCACCTCGGCCGCAGTGAAGGAGAGTCCGCATGTTTTTGTTGCAGGCCGTGTCAGTGGCACTGTATTGTCCTCAAAGCGGGCAAAAAAGTTATTTAGTCTGCCTGGGAGCAAGACATCCTGGTCCGTGACTGGGCTGGTTTTCTTATTGTAGTCCGTGATTGACTGTAGACCCTGCCACATACCTCTTGTGTCTGAGCCGTTGAATTGAGATTCTACTTTGTCTCTATACTGACGCTTAGCTTGTTTGATAGCCTTGCGGAGGGAATAGCTGCACTGTTTGTATTCGGTCATGTTACCAGTCACCTTGCCCTGATTAAAAGCAGTGGTTCGCGCTTTCAGTTTCACGCGAATGCTGCCATCAATCCACGGTTTCTGGTTAGGGAATGTTTTAATCGTTGCTATGGGAACGACATCTTCAACGCACGTTCTAATGAACTCGCACACCGAATCAGCGTATTCGTCAATGTTGTTATCTGACGCAATAGGAAACATATCCCAGTCCACTTGATGGAAGCAGTCTTGGAGTGTGGAATCAGCTTGGTCGGACCAGCGTTGGACAGACCTCAGCGTGGGAGCTTCTTGTTTTAGTTTCTGTCTGTAGACAGGGATCAACAAACTGGAGTCGTGGTCAGCTTTTCCGAAAGGAGGGCGGGACAGGGCCTTATATGCGTCGCGGAAGTTAGAGTAATAATGATCCAAGGTTTTTCCACCCCTGGTTGCGCAATCGATATGCTGATACAATTTAGGGAGTCTTGTTTTCAGATCCCCAGCTACAATGAATGCAGCCTCAGGATGTATGGATTCCAGTTTGCAAAGAGTCAAATAAAGTTCGTTCAGAGCCATTGATGTGTCAGCTTGGGGGGGAATATATACGGCTGTGATTATAATCGAAGAGAATTCTCTTGGTAGATAATGCGGTCGACATTTGATTGTGAGGAATTCTAAATCAGGTGAACAGAAGGATTTGAGTTCCTGTATGTTTCTTTGATCACACCACGTCTCGTTAGTCATAAGGCATACGCCCCCGCCCCTCTTCTTACCAGAAAGATGTTTGTTTCTGTCGGCGCGATGCGTGGAGAAACCCGCTGGCTGCACCGCCTCAGATAGCGTCTCTCCAGTGAGCCATGTTTCCGTGAAGCAAAGAACGTTACAGTCTCTGATGTCCCTCTGGAATGCTACCCTTGCTCGGATTTCATCAACCTTGTTGTCAAGAGACTGGACATTGGCGAGAAGAATGCTAGGGAGTGGTGCACGATGTGCCCGTCTCCGGAGTCTGACCAGAAGACCGCCTCGTTTCCCTCTTTTACGGAGTCGTTTTTTTTGGGGGTCGCCGGCTGGGATCCATTCCGTTGTCCTGGTTGAAAGGCAGAACACAGGATCCGCGTCGCGAAAATCATATTCTTGGTCGTACTGATGGTGAGTTGACGCTGATCTTATATTCAGTAGTTCTTCTCGACTGTATGTAATGAAACCTAAGATGACCTGGGGTACTAACGTAAGAAATAACACGTAAAAAAACAAAAAACTGCATAGTTTCCTAGGAACGCGATGCGAGGCGGCCATCTCTGAATAACTAACCACAATAAACTTAGTAAAGTAAATGTCTGAGTAAAGTGCATAAAAAACTATGGTCAAGTACAGTATGTGCAAAGTGAATTGCATAAACGGTAGTGGCTCTGCGTTCTATGGGAAAACAAGAAAACATAAATCCACAGTTCACAGTTAGAAATATAAATCTAACATTTCCAATGTCTAAGTACAAAATGTACAAATGACAATAAACCAAATTAAAATACATGTATTTTGTATATTAAAATACAAAAATAGATTTGCAAGTAGCCGGCCCAAACAGCAACAACATTCTCAGTAACAGTTACAAAAAGGTTTTACCTGCAATGACTATGATATGTTGTTGTTTATCTACCTCAGTTGAGCAAGTCACTCTGGAGAAAAGTGGCTGCTAAATTACCAATAAGTAAATGTATATGTGAAGATGAACATACCAAAATGAACTGTAAAGCACACTGGGTATTATTATTGGCCTTGTTTCGGGGCGGAACTCATTAAAATAATACTCAGCGTGCTTTGCAATTATTAATTTTGACATATACAGTACATTTATATTTAGTTCATTTAGCAGACGCTCTTATCACACCATAGTGCTATCAGACTTAGGATACCAATGCAAGGTGAAAGGGAGGAAATGTAAACCACTATAAAAATGTTTTTATAAAAGTATTTAGTACTTTGAAAATACAAATTACAGTATTATGAAAATACGTTGGAGTGTAGTTCAGCCCAGTGTAATTCAAATGTCAAAATACTCAGAAGTAATTAAAATACGTATTTCAAATAAATGTAATAGAAATACTGACTATCTCTGGTCCACTTGATACCCTAACCCCACATTGAACAGCAGTTCGACCATAGATAATGATAGAGAACTCGAGTGACCAAAAGCTAGTTTTAGCATGGGCAGCATCAATAAGGACTTTCACCATTTTGAAGAAGTCAACTTGGTGGGACAACCTATGGGTTAAATGGCTCCGCCATGAGGAGCACGTGATGCCGCGGAGCTGAGCAGACGTTGACAAACCGAGCTCTTCAAAGTTATTCTATTTTTACCTAAATAACAACGTTGAAACAATATTCTAACATCGGCTGATAAATTGTCAAGTACCAGTCAAAGAGCCATGGACCTCCGACCGAGAGGCAAGAAGGACGACCAAAACGTTGTTGATTCCCAAGTTAACGATAACGCTACAGCTAGCAAGATTAGCATTAGCCCTCATAACTCAGACGACAGTTCCAGGCTGTTGCTCTCAGCCTCTTGCGAGCCTGCTGACATGCTGGCTACTCTCCTCTGGGAAATAGAGGATGGTAACAGAGGTCTTTCTATGAAAATTGATAAGAAATCGGCTGAACTCCATTCTTCCATTGACAACCTGAAATCCTCCATGAATGATCTCCTTTTGAGAACGACTGAGGCAGAGTTGCGCATTAACACAGTTGAAGATACCATCGCTCGACATGACCAGGTCTTGATACAACTGCAAAAGGACAATGCCTACCTCAAAAACAAGGTAGATCAGATGGAGAACCAGAGTAGACTTAGTAATATCCGTGTGGTGGGATTGAAAGAGGACAGCGAGGGCCGTGACCCGGTCCGTTTCTTCACTCAATGGATCCCGGAGGACCTAGGCATAATCAACTTCACCAAGCCGCTGGAAATCCAAACGCGCCCACAGAACATCAGCGCCGAAACCCCGGCCAGATGAGCCCCCACGAGCCGTCCTGATCAGGTTCCTCCGTTTCCAAGACAGAGAGAAGATACTGCAACTCGCAAGAGCCAAAGGGAACATCACCATCGATGGAAAGAGGGTCAGCCTTTTCCCAGATATGAGCGTGGATCTCGCCAGACGTCGCTAGCAGTTCAGACCTGCCGCCAAAGGAGAAGAATATCACCGGCTACCTCATCCACCCTGCCCGGATGAAAGTTCAGTACAAAGGCCGAAGCCATCTCTTCAACACACCGGGAGAAGTGCACACTTTTCTCAAAGAACTGAGCCACGTCTGAGCCAGGACGGTCTCTCTGGGGATATAAAATGCATTTTGTTTGTTTTCTCTTATCCGGACTGAACTGCTGGTATCTCCCGGTCACTTTAATTGATTTGTACATTTTCAACTAACCGTATCTTTCCGGGGTGAGTTCTATTAGATTTACAGGAGAGTATATTTTGGTTTAGTCCATATCCACTGGGCGAAGCAATAAGTGGGCTTAGGTCCACTGCTTTCCCCCTCATTTATGTTAATCTTTCGAAAAGAGACTCAAGCAGCCCTTACTGTGGGCAGTAAATATTCAGCCATAAATATATATTCACAAAGTTTGTTTTTAACTTAGAGAGCTCGCAGGTTTTATTTTACGCCAAGGTTTAGCTAGTAAGAGCAAGATGGAAAGCGAGCAGCAACGTATCTCTACAAGTGTATTCATGTTTGATTGTTGGGATTGTTGTTTTAGTCTGACAATCGGGGTGGGCGGGATTTTTATTATCTTTTTCTTCCTTATTTCTATGTTTATTGTTTCCTTCCTAAAGAGACACATAGGTCACTTTTGTGCTCAAACCAAAGTTGAAACATTTCCTAATTATCTGCATATGATAGGTTTCTATTCAGTTACATATTTGAAACCCAACCTATGCTTAATCCACTAATATATGTCACATTCAACGTAAAAGGTCTTAACAGCTGATAGAGAAATTCTAAATTACTCTATGCTTTAATTGCCAAAACCAATTTCACACTCGTTTCTATTCATTAATGAGGTGTAAGTTCATTAATTATGCATGAAGTAGATCGAGACCAGTCTTAAAAGCCAGGTAAAGAGCGTTTAATTCCAGAGAGTACTAAATGCTTACACACATTACCACAAGTTATAAACTGAAAATGACGTCAGCGTTTTCCAAACGTTCCGTTTCACAAACAGAGGGCCCCTCTAATTCTCAAGCCTCCGCGTTATCAGCACGAAGTCAAGGCCAGTCAGCATAAATCAACATTCCCGACCATTTTGGAGATGGCCCGTTCCCACCACCTGGAGATTTGTACAACTGAATGAACTTAAAGAACAGACCTTCATTGTTACTAAACTTCCTGACTACATTATATACAATTGTGAAAGGGAGCAAGAGGGACAGTACATTATAGCATTTGGACTAGTCAGTTTCTGATTGGAATGTATACATAATTAGTCATTTCAAACATATTTTCCTCTATCACAGCCCGATTAAAAGGAAAAGAGTCTATACATACCTTAAGAAATTAAAGGCTGACATTGTGTTTTTACAAGAAACACATCTTACAGCCAGTGAACACAAGAAATTGAAGAGGGAATGGGTAGGACAAGTTTTTGCATCCTCTTTTAACTCCAAAGCAAGAGGAACTGCAATTTTGACAAGTAGACACATCCCCTTCTGCGTCAACAACACCATCTCTGATCCCTCTGGCAGGTTTGTTTTGGTGCAGGGGCATATGTTTTCAGAGTCTTGGACCCTATTGAATATTTATGCTCCTAACTTCGATGACCATATGTTTATTCAGAATGTCTTCCTTCAGGTCGCTCAAGCACCACCAGGATGGCTACAGGTTGGAGGAGATTTAAATTTTTGCTTAGATACAGTTCTTGATAGGTCTTCTGATAAACCCTCACTTCTTACCAAAGCCGGCAAGCTCACCATGTCATTCATGAAAGATCTCAATTTACTAGACATCTGGAGACAGTTGCACCCACAGGATAGGGACTACTCTTTTTATTCACACCCACACAAGACACACACACGCATAGATAAGGTTTTACTTTCGACACAACTGTTTCATAGAGTGTTAGATGTTGAGTATCTCCCCAGATTGCTTAGTGACCATTCTCCTCTGGTATTATAAATCTCCATTCCTACCAAGGTAAATGGAGCATATAGATGGAGACTAAATTCTACACTACTAAAGCAACCTGAATTTTGTGCATTCATCAAAGAGCAGATCAACATTTTTACTTTGACAAACAAACCCTCCGCTCCTGACAGCTTCATTCTTTGGGACACATTGAAGGCTTATCTGAGGGGACTGATTATTTCCTATACTAAAGGGCTGAAGAGAAAACACGGTGCGGAAATGAGTGCCCTTGAATCTGAAATCTCAGAGCTAGAGAAAACCTACCAAAGAGGCCCGACTAAAGATCTATACAGGCTTTTGGTAAATAAAAAACTTAAATATAATATTCTGAACACATATCAAGCTGAGAGGGCCATCACTAAATCAAAACAGCGTTATTACGAGCTTGGAGAGAAAGCTCACAAAGTATTGGCATGGCAACTGAAAGCAGAGGAAAGTAAGAGGACAATTAATGCCATAGAAACTCTTACTAATGAGATATCTTTCGACCCTACTGAAATGAATAATACTTTTAAGAAATACTATGAAGACCTCTACACTTCCCAATCAAGCGATGATCTATCAGAGATCGACTCCTTTCTCTCCTCTCTCAACCTCCCATGCCTGTCAGGGGAAGACAGTGAGCTCCTGAGTGAACACTTCTCAGTTCCTGAATTGTTGGAGGCCATTAAATCCTTACCTTCTAACAAATCTCCTGGGGAGGATGGCTTCCCTCCAGAGTTCTATAAAGAATTTAGGGAGCTGTTGGTCCCCTACCTTATGGAGGTACTTAAAAAAGCCAGAGAAGACAACTGCTTTCCAGAGTCCTTCTCTCAAGCAGTGATTACTGTAATCCACAAGAAAGGGAAAAACCCACAAAGTGCGCCTCCTATAGACCAATCTCTCTCCTTAACACAGATTGTAAACTGGTCACCAAGATGCTATCTAAGAGACTGGAGTCATGTCTTCCCCGGTTGGTCAACGCAGATCAGACTGGCTTCATAATTAATAGATTGTCCTCCAATAATCTCAGAAGTTTCTTTGATATAATTCACCTTGCTAACAAAAACAAAATACCTAGTGTCATAGTCTCCCTTGACGCTGAAAAGGCCTTTGATAGGGTTGAATGGCCATACCTCTTTTGCGTCTTGGAAAAGTTCGGTTTAGGTACCGTGTTTGTAAATTTGATAAAATCACTCTACAAATCTCCTAAAGCTAGGATTGCTACCAATGGGATTACTTCCTCCCCTTTCCCTCTTTATAGGGGGAACAGACAAGGTTGCCCAATTAGCCCCCACCTCTTTGCCCTCGCCATCGAACCGTTGGCTGAGGCTATTAGAATGTGCCCTGACATACATGGCTTTGAGGTGGGCCCCCATACCCATAAATTATCACTCTTTGCGGACGACCTTATCTTATTTCTAACAAACCCAGAACACTCCCTCTCTCACTTGCAGATCCTACTACAGTGTTATAGTTCTTTCTCTGGATATGAGATCAATTTTGATAAAAGCGAAATCTTACCGTTGTCTGTCTTTGACCATCATACCATCAAGCACAAGTTTCCTTTTAGATGGTCGCCTATGGGCTTCACATATTTGGGTATAATGGTGGATGGTAATCTGAACAACCTCTATAAACTCAATCTGGCCAGTTTGTTGCAAAAGGTGGAGGTTGACCTTTGTAAATGGATGGACTTACCTCTCACTCTACTGGGTAGAATCAATGTAATTAAAATGAATGTCCTGCCCAGATTTCTATATCTGTTTCAATCTCTCCCTATCCCTGTTCACGCAGCATTTTTTTCCTCTCTCGACAAGCTGACCAGACGGTTTATCTGGCACGGCAAAACCCCTAGGGTTGGCCTGGATAAACTGACCCTTGATTACAGTCAAGGGGGCTTAAACCTCCCCAATTTTAGAATGTACTACTGGGCTGCACAGTCTAGGTTTCTGGCTCAGAGGTTTGACAATGGTCCCTCTCCCTCATGGTTGAACATTGAAAAGCTTGAGGTAAATGGTGACACTGGGGCAGAATTGTTTTACAAATGGGACAGAAAATCTATAAAACCATCACAGACAACCCTTTAATCATACATTCTGTCCTGGCATGGTGCAAACTGCATGAGCTGCTCGGACGAGGGGGATTCCTTTCCCCTAAAACCCCTTTATGGAACAACAGATTGATCCCTATGTTTTTCCAGAATAGTAACTTTAGAACATGGTCTGATAAGGAGATCACTCTTCTGGAACATTGTTACGAGGAGGGAGTTCTTATGTCTTTTGACCAGCTGAAACAGAAATACCACTTGCCTAACAGGGACTTCTTTAGCTACCTACAACTACGAAACTTTATTAGGGTGACTCTCAAGGGACAATGGAACCTACCTAAGGTGTCACCTATTGAACAACTCTGCCACGCAGACCAACCACTGTTCAAGACCATACGATGCTCTTATGTTAGGACTAACACTGCCTGGGCTAGATAAACCCCGACTTAGATGGGAAAAAGATCTGGGTATTGATCTTGATGAGGATCTATGGAGTGACCTATGCAGGGATGGTGTTACATCCACATTGAACTCCAGATACAGACTGATCCAGTTTAATTTCCTCCATCAGCTCTATATCACCCCATCTAGACTGCACAAGTTCAACCCAGATATCTCCTCCCTATGTTTTAGATGTGGCTCAGATGAAGGAACATTCCTCCATTCCACTTGGCAGTGTTCAGAACTACACGGTTTCTGGCAGGGGGTATGCGATACCATATCCTCAATTCACAGGGTTGCATTCCCTTTAGAACCGGAGGTCTGTCTACTGGGTAACTTTACTAACACCTATCTTAGGCAAAGCCATACTATAAAGCTAACAGAAATATTGCTAGCGATTGCCAAGAAATGTATTGCCTTGAAATGGAAATTGGATTCCTCCCTGCCAGTTGCAATGTGGCTATTCGGAAGTTAATAGTTGTATCCCTTTGGAGAAAATCACTTACTGCTTGAGGAATAAGTTAAAGACATTTTACAGAATTTGGCAACCTTTTATTGACTCTATGGAGAATCTCCCCCCACATCTCATTGATTGAATCTATATATAATCCTCACATAATGTTTCACACGTAAATGTATAATCGAAAACTTCAACAAGCATTTCTCAACGGCTGGCCATGCCTTCCTCCTGGCTACTCCAACCTCGGCCAACAGCTCCCCCCCCCCGCAGCTACTCGCCGAAGCCTCTCCACGTTCTCCTTTACCCAAATCCAGATAGCAGATGTTCTGAAAGAGCTGCAAAACCTGGACACGTACAAATCAGCTGGGCTTGACAATCTGGACCCTCTATTTCTGAAACTATCCGCCGCCATTGTCGCAACCCCTATTATCAGCCTGTTCAACCTCTCTTTCATATCGTCTGAGATCCCCAAGGATTGAAAGCTGCCGCAGTCATCCCCCTCTTCAAAGTGTGGGTCACCCTGGACCCAAACTGTTACAGACCTATATCCATCCTGCCCTGCCTATCTAAGGTCTTCGAAAGCCAAGTCAACAAACAGGTCACTGACCATCTCGAATCGCACCGTACCTTCTCCGCTGTGCAATCTGGTTTCCGAGCCGGTCACGGGTGCACCTCAGCCACGCTCAAGGTACTAAACGATATCATAACCGCCATCGATAAAAGACAGTACTGTGCAGCCGTTTTCATCGACCTTGCCAAGGCTTTCGACTCTTCACCAACTACTTTGCAGACAGAGTTCAGTGTGTCAAATCGGAGGGCATGCTGTCCGGTCCTCTGGCAGTCTCTATGGGGGTGCCACAGGGTTCAATTCTCGGGCCGACTCTTTTCTCTGTATATATCAATGATGTCGCTCTTGCTGCGGGCGATTCCCTGATCCACCTCTACGCAGACGACACCATTCTGTATACTTCCGGCCCGTCCTTGGACACTGTGCTATCTAACCTCCAAACGAGCTTCAATGCCATACAACACTCCTTCCATGGCCTCCAACTGCTCTTAAACGCTAGTAAGACCAAATGCATGCTTTTCAACCGTTCGCTGCCTGCACCAGAACGCCCGACTAGCATCACCACCCTGGATGGTTCCGACCTAGAATATGTGGACATCTATAAGTACCTAGGTGTCTGGCTAGACTGTAAACTCTCATTCCAGACTCAAACATCTCCAATCTAAAATCAAATCTAGAATCGTCTTTCTATTCCGCAACAAAGCCTCCTTCACTCACGCCGCTAATGACTATCCTACCGATCCTCGACTTCGGCGATGTCATCTACAAAATAGCTTCCAATACTCTACTCAGCAAACTGGATGCAGTTTATCACAGTGCCATCCATTTTGTTACTAAAGCACCTTATGCCACCCACCACTGCGACCTGTATGCTCTAGTCGGCTGGCCCTCGCTACATATTCGTCGCCAGACCCACTGGCTCCAGGTCATCTACAAGTCCATGCTAGGTAAAGCTCCGCCTTATCTCAGTTCACTGGTCACGATGGCAACACCCACCCGTAGCACGCGCTCCAGCAGGTGTATCTCACTGATCATAAATAGCCCACCCAATTTCCTACCTCATCCCCATACTGTTTATATTTATTTACTTTTCTGCTCTTTTGCACACCAATATCTCTACCTGTATATGACCATCTGATCATTTATCACTCCAGTGTTAATCTGCAAAATTGTAATTATTCGCCTACCTCCTCATGCCTTTTGCACACAATGTATATAGACTCTTTTTTTTCCTACTGTGTTATTGACTTGTTAATTGTTTACTCCATGTGAAACTCTGTGTTGTCTGTTCACACTGCTATGCTTTATCTTGGCCAGGTCGCAGTTGCAAATGAGAACTTGTTCTCAACTAGCCTACCTGGTTAAATAAAGGTGAAATAAAAAATAAAAAATAAAATACAAAATAATATGTAGCCTACGGCAGGTGATCCAATGTCTCGTTATAATTTTTTTCTTATTGTATGTTTGTATATATAATTATAATTATTTTAATTTTTTTGTTACGCTCATCTGTTACTGTCACTTTGTCCTATCGTTGTCTAATATCTTCACTTTCTTCACTTTTGTTTTGAATGTTCTTAATTGGAAAATGCACAAATAAAATATATATAAAAAAAAAAATGGCTCCGCCATTTACTGGATGCTGAAATTTTAATAGTTCGCCTAATTCCAGTTTATGTAACAAAACAAGAAAGTATAGTGTAGAGAATCAATGTACAATCTAAACCGATGTGAAATATATTTTCCATAACCAAAAATATTGTATTTTCAGCTATTTGAAGCTGGTTTGCAAAACTGAAAGTAAAAGATGCAAAGACAAAGCCTATGAACAGGAAGCATAGAAATAATGCACATATAACAGATCTACCACTTCTTAGACTTGCTTTTAATGACAATGACAGATCTTTAACTCACATTTATATGTGAATTTGGTTGGGCCGCCCAAAAAGTTACCAATTCCAGCTTTACGGAAGGATAGAATAATTCCATCAAGGTCATCAGGAGGGATCAGCCAATGAATTGTGCTCGTGAGCAAACATTCCATAACTGCAGGTGGCAGTACATCGCCAACCGTGGCTTTTTACCTGTTCACTCAACAAACTCCATTTGGCAGAATGCACCCTTTCATAGAAGTAGTAGAAGAAGAAAATGGACAACTTCAAAGTGGAGATGGCCTCAATGTAGCCCAATACTAGACCTCTGATTAATTATTTAATTCATTAGTAAGACGAGGTTTAAGGGCATTTCATAGCGACAGCGTTGGAGATTCATGACTCATGGTCCAATGACTGTACCTGCTAGGAGCATGTGTCCTGCGTCCGAAGCTATATCCATAATTGGTAGACGGTTCTGATTAGAGAATCGCTATTTGCATCGCCTAGCAGTGAACAAGAAACTATTCAAGTAAGCTTTTAGATGTTATCCCCCCCAAATTAAAATGTAATATGGATGCCAATGTTTTGTTTTCGCTTGGCTGGAAATGTGTTTGAGCTGATCACTTTTGTCAAGTCGATGACCATTGTTGGTCACGGCCTTTCAAAGTTTGTTGCATCATAGTCAAAAAAATTGTCAGACTTGCGCCTAGAACATTACAAAAATCGTGATCCAAGGTCATGAAGTTTTCACTGCTGTCTTGCTCATTACCAACAGCATCCTGCAGCCATCACATGCATTGTGGGAGGATCTATTGTCAATCAATCATTAGGGTGTTTTTGTTTGACCCACACGAAGGTGACCAAAGACATGACTGAAACAGGAACCAACTTTGCCACAATTCATGTACATTTGATGTTCTCTTAAAGGGGACAGTGCCATCTAGTGGGTAAAAACAAATACAGCTATGTGCTTTTGCTTATTTATTTTACTTTTATAATCTTTATGCAAAAAATCTCACATTTTTACAAACCTAATAGATTAATTCCTATAAATAGAAATATGTTTTCACATCAATACATGGGTTCATTATTAGCCTACTTAACACGATTTACATATGTAATAGTGTCCATGGAAGTTTTTAGTAGGTCAAGCTTTCTTGTTTGTTTTTTTTATTCCATTTTGATTTGTTAAAAAATGATGTTCAATGGGACAAAAAGTTGTTTTATAGTCATCATACATCTTGTCTTCCGAATCTTATTGTTCACAATGCATATTATTGTCCACCATAGATCTTTAGTATCGTCATCCATGTGAGTCTCAAAAACACTGTGAAAGACTGTCTTGGGATTTATACATACATTGAAATCAATACTTATTTGGCATAGGACGAAATGTTCTTTTAACAAAACAGCTCCACTTTACCACAGCACACATTGGTAAACGTCTTACAGAAAATAACCAGGCAGTATCTCTGGCATTTCCTGAGTACACTTTTTGTAAATTCTTTAATTTAGGCTCTCCCTTCAGTATCTAAATTGGGTGGCTCATATTGGTATGGAAAGCTAGCTTCACAGATCCCGGCTGTCTAGAAGAAATCTCTCTTTAGGAAAAATCCATTGTTTGATTGTATTCTCTCTCTCTCTCTTTTTCTCTCTCACTCTGTCTTCATCTAATAAGACACACCTCCTGTTCAAAAGTTTGGGATCATGTAGAAATGTCCTTGCTTTTGAAAGAAAAGTAAATGTTGTAAATGACAATTGTAGCTAGAAAGTGCAGATTTATTTTTATAGAATATCTACATAGGCATACAGAGACCCATTATCAGCAACCATCACTCCTGTGTTCCAATGGGACGTTGTGTTAGCTAATCCAAGTTTATCATTTTAAAAGACTAATTGATCATTAGAAAACCCTTTTGCAATTATGTTGGGAGAGCTGATAAGTGTCGTTCTGATTAAAGAAGCAATAAAACTGGCCTTCTTTAGACTAGTTGAGTATCTGGAGCATCAACATTTGTGGGTTTGATTCGTTTTCGACACACACAGATTGGTAATAGGAATTAGAGATCAGTTTGGGGACCACGAGAAAGCAGCTTGTGATCCCCGGGCCAGGAGGTTGAGACCCCTGAGCTAGTCTCTAAAATTCCAAACACCCCATCTTAAAGCTGCAATACTGTATGTAACTTTTTGGGCAACCCGAACAAATTCACATACTGTAGATATGTAAGTTATAGGTCTGTCATTCTCAAATAAAGCAAGTCTAAGAAGCAGTAGATCTGTTCTTGGTGTGCTATTTCTATGCTTCCCGTTCTAAAGTTTTGTTTTTGTGTCTTTAATTTTCGGTTTTGTACGCAAGCTTCAAACAGCTGAAAATACACTATTTTTGGTTATGGAAAGCAAATATCACAGAAATGTAGATGGTACAATGATTCTCTACACAATGACTGCTTGTTTTGTCACATAAACTGAAACTAGGCAATCTATTAGAATTTTAGCAACAGGGAAATGGCATAGAGATTTCTGCATATTGCTATTTAAGGGGTCACTCAATGTGCTGTTGATACTAAAGATGATTTGCCTTCCTCCATTATAAGGTTTTCAGCTTCCAGAAATTGTGTACAGATCCTTTGTCATGCTGAAACATGAGGTGATGGCGTCGGACGAATGGCACGACAACGGGCCTCAGGATCTCGTCACGGTATCTCTGCACATTCAAATTGCCATCGATAAAATGCAATTGTGTTCATTATCCATAGCTTACGCCTGCCCATACCATAGCCCCACCGCCACTATGGAGCACTCTGTTCACAATGATGACATCAGCAAACCGCTCGCCCACACGACGCCATACACGCTGTCTGCCATCTGCATGGTACAGTTAAAACCAAGATTCATCTGCAAAGAGCGCACTTCTCCAGCATGCCAATGGCCATCGAAGGTGAGCATTTGTCCACGGAAGTCAGTTACAACGCTCAACTGCAGTCCAGTCAAGACCTTGGTGGGGACGACGAGCACGCAGTTGAGCTTCGCTGAGACGGTTGCTGACCGTTTGTGCAGAAATTCCATCGGTTGTGCAAACCCACAGTTTCTGGTATCAGATGGCTGGTATCAGACGATCCTGGAGGTGAAGAAGCCAAATGTGGAGGTCCTGGGCTGGCCTGGATACACGTGGTCTGCAGTTGTGAGGCTGGTTGAGCGTACTGCCAAATTCTCTAAAACTACGTTGGAGGCAGCTTATGATAGAGGAATTAACATTAAATTATCTGGCAACAGCTCTGGTGGACATTCCTGCAGTCAGCATGCCAATTGCACGCTCTCTCAAAATATGAGACATCTGTGGCATTCTGTTGTGTGACAAAACTGCACATTTTAGAATGACGTTTTATTGTCCCCAGCACAAGGTACAACTCGTGCTTTTTTAAATCAGCTTCTTTATATGCCACACCTGTCAGGTGGATGAATTATCTTGTCTAAGGAGACAGTTTTACACAACATTTGAGCTAAATACGATTTATGTGCATACACTGTAGAACATTTCTGGGATCTTTTACTTCAGCTCATTAAACATGGGACCAACACTTTACATATTGCATTTGTATTTTTGTTCAGTATAGGTTAATACAACCAGATACATTTACAGTATTTCATGTATTTTTCTTGCTGGCCTGTTCCCGCACTCTCTCTCATGGGTTGGTGTCTGTCTCGTGTTATTTGTCCTCCTCTGCTCAAATCCATGAGTCATCTCACCATAAGTGTATTTGGGCATCAAACACTCAAGGAGACAAGAGGTGAGTTATACCATAATGAATTCAACAGCTCCTTGGTGGACAGTGGACACGCTTATGCTATTACCGAGGCCTCTTTCTAATAGCCAATCTCTTGTCTTTCTGCCTCTCCTTCCTCCTCTCACAAATCTCTCCTTCTTTCTAATGTTCTTTCTCTATCTCCCTACACCCCCCCTTTCCAGACACACACACACACACACACACACACACACATTTCTCATCCTCCTTCAACCCCTGCTGTTACCAGTGTTGTAAGTAGAGGAGTACTTGTGAGGTAATTGCATTAACTGGTTAATTTAGCGGTGCATCAGGTGAGAGAGAGAGAGGTCCTCAGCAAGCTGGAACCAGTGTTTGGGAAGTTACTTTGTGATCATAGTTTACCAAACTACCAATTACTTCACACTTAAAGAAGAAAAGTGAAGCACAGATTATTAATTAAATTGACCAGATACTCTTAGTGACTGCTCTAACAATGGAAATACATGTAGGGAGGAGTAGTACATAGGAGGAAAGGTCAGGTGGGACCATTCTAGCCAATGAGAGGGCAGATATACATGTGAACAACAGGCACAATTGTTTCCACTAGTTTCAGTACCACAACCACATAGTTAAAATGGGCTTAATTTAAGGTTAGGGTTAAGCATAAAGTTAGCAGTGTCATTAAGATTAGGGTTAGGTTTAAGATCACATTTTAAGAAGAGAAATTGTAGAAATTGGCAGGGTTAATGACTTTGTGGCTGGGGTAACCAGGGACGACAGACAACGCTGATATAGTGTGCTACATTTCGTGGTTTCATTACACAATCATGGTGTTTTGAGTCTTTCTATTTTTACAGTATGGGTCCCTTAATGGGGGACCATTTGAGGGGGTGTCCCCAAAATGCAGACCATTATCATTGTTGTGCTGTGAGATGCTCATGTCTGCCTTCACAGGTAATGAAGCTGGCAGAAGAGTGAAGTGACAGGCTTCCCCTCGTCTTTCTTTCCCACTTTCTTTTTCAACCTTCTTCCCCTTAACCCTCCCTCTTATCTAATCACACACACACACTACCTGAGCACGCCACCTCCATCCCACCACTCCAATATTTATCTCATGGACTGGTTGGCCCCAAGGTGAGTAGAGGTGGTGTTAGGTGGAGGCAATTCTGAGCTCCTCTACAGAGGGTGTGCTCTCTGTTCTGTCTTGGTGTAGTCGCCTCTTAAAGCTGGCCAGAAATTTTGTCAAAGGGAATCTGCCTTGTCTGAATTAGACCAGTGGCTCTCATGTTCTAACACACAGAGTCTGCCAGTGTGACTGGTACTGACACGGAGGCGCTACCGCAATTAAAGTTAAATTAAGGGGGGGGTTGTGATTAACAGTGAAACTACTCTATCCATCATCATTATGACCACACAAGTCTCTCTCATGGCACGCCCCCGCCGACAGCCACAAGATGCATCACCACCACTTAATGATACCCCGTCATCAGCCATGGAGGCAGCATGACCGAGTGGGCCAGTTATATAATTTATTTAATAAAATGGCTGACTATCCCCTTTACTGGTGCAAGAAAGAGTGGGGTCTTTGTGAAATACACTGGGAAAAAATGGTTCCTTGGAGAACTCTTGCCCGATAAAGAACCAGTGGGATTCTTGACATGGCCTCTACGGTTCTTCAGAAGGATAAAAGGTTCTTAAAATGTATTTAAGCCTGCAGATGTATCCCTTTCATAGCACACAGCAAATTGGCCAGTGTTAGCGTGTGGGGATTTTTTCAGTGAAACATGTATATGGTTGATTCAAAAGTTAAATGAACACTGTAAATAGTTATATTAACACTCAGTGGTGTAAAATAAAAACATTGTGTTCTTTTCATATTAAAATATGTAATGTGCAAAAACAGTGAAAGAAAACTGACATTTATAGTTACTTGTCTAACAGAACACAGAGGGTGTTCTTCAATGAAAGCCTCTCAAACATAATCCAGGTAGAGTCAGGAATTCCCCAGGGTAGCTGTTCAGGCCCCTTGCTTTTTTCAATTTTTACTAATGACATGCCACTGGCTTTGAGGAAAGCCAGAGTGTCTATGTATGCAGATGACTCAACACTATACATGTCAGCTACTACAGTGACTGAAATGACTGCAACACTTAACAAAGAGTTGCTGTTAGTTTCAGAGTGGGTGGCAAGGAATAAGTTAGCCCTAAATATTTCTATAACTAAAAGCATTTCATCAGGGACAAAACATTCACTAAACCCTAAATCTCAACTTAATCTTGTAATAAATAATGTGGAAATTGAGCAAATTGAGATGACTAAACTGCTTGGAGTAACCCTAGATTGTAAACTGTCATGGTCAAAACCTATTGATACAATAGTAGATACGATGGGGAGAAGTATGTACATAATAAAGTGTTGCTCTGCCTTCAACACTATCAACATGGCAGGTTCCTACAGGCCCTAGTTTTGTCACACCTTGACTACTGTTTAGTCGTGTGGTCAGGTGCCACAAAAAAGGCTCAGAACAGGGCAGCACAGCTGGCCCTTGGATGTACACAGAGAGCTAATATTAATAATATGCATGTCAATCTCTCCTGGCTCAAAGTGGAGGAGAGATTGACTTCATCACTACTTGTATTTATGAGAGGTATTGACATGTTGAATGCACCAAGCTGTCTGTCTGAACTACTGGCACACCCAAGCATACCCCGCAAGGCATGCCGCAAGAGGTCTCTTCACAGTCCCTAAATCCAGAACAGACAATAGTAGACGCACAGTACTACATAGAGCCATGACTACATGGAACTCTATGCCACATCAAGTAACTGATGCAAGTAGTAGAATTAGATTTTAAAAAACAGCTTAAAAAACACCTTATGGAACAGAGGGGACTGTTAAGCAACACACACATTGGCACAGACACGTGTATACACACACACACACACACACGATAACATATGCACTATACACACACATACACATGGAATTAGTACTGTAGATATTTTGTAGTGGTGGAGTAGGGGCCTGAGGGCACACAGTGTGTTGTGAAATCTGTGGATGTATTGTAATGTTTTTAAAATTGTATAAACTGCTTTAATTTTGCTGGACCCCAGGAAGAGTAGCTGCTGCCTTGGCAAATACAAATACAAAACAACTGGCAAATACAAAAAATTGTGCGCACACACTGAACATTTTTGCACACACACACACACACACACACACCCTCATGCCCCTGTGCAACTGGCTATTAAGGATGAAGTAACCTCAGCCAGAGGTTACAGATTGAATAAGCATCCTTCCTCCACTCCATCATCCAGCCATGTATCGGCTCCATCCCACCATTCTGGGGTGTTACCATTTAGATGACCATAGTTACAACTTCAAACATACAATATCAAACAAAACACTCATCTAATATATATGAAGAGTTTTGCTCCCTTTAGTGATGATACACTAAACAGTTGTAGTAGCCTATAAATTACAGCAGTTGCTTCTTTTCTCCTGGGAATAGCCACTCAACTCTTCAATCCTAATTGGATATAGAACTTTTTGTACAGATGTCTTGTCTATGCTAATACATTTTGTTTCCTTCATTTGGTTTGGCTCATGGCTGACAGAGACTGCTCCAGATACACTCATTTTCGGGTTTGGACTTACTTGTCTAATTGTCTAGAACTTGGAAACACTTTTTGTGAATGAAGATAGAACACTACAAAGTAAACTTAGTAAACGATGTAATTGTTTACACGTGTGTACGTTTAATAATAATTCTTACATTGTTACGATGGAGTTTTCTGCTCTCTGTTACTGCATGTGATTCCCTTAATGAGCTGAATGGCAGCTTGTAGTGTGTTTTAATATGACACAGCCTTCAATACACTCCTTCTCTCACATGTGTTCAATTTAAGCACCCTGTTATTGGCTCATACATCTTTGATGATAACCTACTAAGTTTTAATTGATTTATCTTGTGCGCACCATAGCAAGGACATCCTCTTGTCCTCTTGATGATTGAGCTTTGTTTCTGAGCTAAGGTGAACTGCACACCTGAATAAATAACTGGATTGTTATTCTGTGGTGACCCTCAGGGATCAATTACGGGACCGCTATTGTATGCCATTAGGATGCATTATGAGAGCAAACCTGGCCATCAGAGAGGAACTGTTACTCTTATGCTGGTGTTAGTTATCCACCCTGCAACTGTGCACACTTGCTGGTAAATATTTTGTCTTGAGTGGCCCAAAGTCAATGCTTGTTTTCCATGGGCCAGGTACTCCTCTTTGTGTCATGTTGTGTTTCTCTTCATGCTATCCATACAGTCCAAATGCATTGCTCTGTTCTATAGTCTTACCATGATTTTGTGTATCTATTTTTTGCTGGCTCATCTCATTTATGTTGGTAGCGTTTTAGAGCAATCATGAGGCTGAGCAAATGGAATCCGGCTTGCTGGTCACAGAGATAAGCCGAACCTAATATAATCATCCCTGTTTCCCGTAGGGAGTTTACTGTATACTGTCACGTAGCGCAAGGTCAATCAGCAATATCTCCCCCACATCTGCTCTGCACTCCAGTAACACAGCTCATTAACCCAAGCCAATTCATGATCAGAGAAAGAGTAACTTGTTCATATTGTTTACACTCTGTGTTCAGCCAGTTCTCCCCTTGGCCTTGAAATATTAATGTGGATTCTAGGAAGGAAGGTGACCTCTGTGGAATGTGGACAAAGATTCTCGTCTCAGACGTTGCCCCCTCATTTTTCCTATCAAATTATATTTTGTACTCAGGTCACCTCCAGTGTTATACCTTGTTCATCGTTCCACTTTGCATTTCTCACAGAGAAGCCAACCAAAAGCAAAGGGGTGAGGGTTGACAGACTACTCAGACTCCAATTGTCCTTAGAGCTCTACCTAACCTTAGAGCTCTGAGACAGAATTGTGTCGCAGCACAGATCTGGGGAAGGGTACCAAAACATTTCTACAGCACTGAAGGTCCCCAAGAACACAATGGCCTCCATCATTCCTAAATGAAGTTTTGAACCACCAAGATTCTTCCTAGAGCTAGCTGCCCGGCCAAACTGAGCAATCGGGGGAGAAGTGCCTTGGTCAGGGAGGTAACCAAGAACTCTAGTGTCACTCTGACAGAGCTCCAGAGTTCCTCTGTGGAGATGGGAGAACCTTCCAGAAGGACAACCATCTCTGCAGTTCTCTACCAACCAGCCCTTTATGGTAGAGCGGCCAGATGGAAGCCATTCCTCAGTAAAAGGCACATGACAGCTCGCTGGAGTTTACCAAAAGGCACCTAAAGGACTCCCAGAACATGAGAAACAAGATCTTTGGAAACCAAGATTGAAATCTTTGGCCTGAATGCCAAGCGCCACATCTGGAGGAAACCTTGCACCATCCCTACGATGAACCGTGGTGGTGGCAGCATCATGCTGTGGAGATGTTTTTCAGTGGCAGGGACTGGGAGACTAGTCAGGATCGAGGGAAAGATTAATGGAGAAAAGTACAGAGAGATCCTTGATTAAAACCTGTTCCAGAGCGCTCAGGACTTCAGACTGGGGTGAAGGCTCACCTTCTAACAGGACAACGACCCTAAGCAAAGAGCCAAGACAATGCAGGAGTGGCTTCGGGTCTCTGAATGTCCTTGAGTGGCCCATCCAGAGCCCAGACTTGAATCCGATCAAACATCTCTAGAGAGACCTGAAAATAGCTGTGCAGCAACGCTCCCCATCCAACCTGACAGAGCTTGGGAGGATCTGCAGAGAAGAATGTGAGAAACTCCCCAAATACAGGTGTGCCAAGCTTGTAGCGTCATACCCAAGAAGACTCAAGGCTGTAATCACTGCCAAAGGTTCTTCAACAAATTATATTTTGTACTCAGGTCACGTCCAGTGTTATACCTTGGTCATTGTTCCACTTTGCATTTCTCACAGAGAAGCCAACCAAAAGCAAAGGGGTGAGGGTTGACAGACTACTCAGACTCCACAGTAGACGTTATTCTTGCAAAGGTAGAGAGAGGAAGGAGAGATGAGAACAGTCTAACGTTGAGAAGCTGATATAGCTCTGTGGAGGAGAATGTTGATGATATCATTGCCAATCAGTTGTGTTGTGACAAGGTAGGGGTTGCTATACAGCAGATAATCCTATTTGGTAAAAGACCAAGTCCTTATTATGGCAAGAACAGCTCAAATAAACAAAGAGAAACAACAGTCCATCACTACTTTAAGACATGAAGGTCAGTCAATGCAGAACATGTACAATAACATTTACAAGTGCAGTCACAAAAAACATCAAGCGCTATGATGAAACTGGCTCTCATGAAGACCGCCACAGGCAAGGAAGACCCAGAGTTACCAGCTTCAGATTACAGCCCAAATAAATGCTTCACAGAGTTCAAGTAACAGACACATCTCAACATCAACTGTTCAGAGGAGACTGAGTGAATCAGGCCTTCATGGTCAAATTTCTGCAAAGAAACCACTACTAAAGAACACCAATAATAAGAAGAGACTTGCTTGAGCCAAGAAACACGAGCAATGGACATTAGACCGGTCGAAATCTGTCCTTTGATGAGTCCAAATTCGAGATTTTTGGATCCAACCACCGTGTCTTTGTGAGATGTAGAGTAGGTTAACGGATGATCTCCGCATGTGTGGTTCCCACTGTGAATCATGGAGGAGGAGGTGTGATGGTGTGGGGGTGCTTTGCTGGTGACACTGTCTGTGATTTATTTAGAATTGAAGGCACACTTAACTTCTTGCGGCGAGCCATCCCGGATCCGGGATCGTGAATACAGCTTCAAGCTCATTACCATAACGCAACGTTAACTATTCATGAAAATCGCAAATGAAATGAAATCAATATGCTAGCTCTCAAGCTTAGCAGAAAACCATTCAAATAAAATAATTTACCTTTGAAGAACTTCGGATGTTTTCAATGAGGAGACTCTCAGTTAGATAGCAAATGTTCCGTTTTTCCTGAAAGATTATTTGTTTAGGAGAAATCGCTCCATTTTGTGCGTCACGTTTAGCTACTAAAAAAACCTGTATCCAGGATTGTTTAAATCTATCCGCAAGCTCATTAGCATAACACAACGTTAACTATTCATGAAAATCGCAAATGAAATGAAATCAATATGCTAGCTCTCAAGCTTAGCCTTTTGTTAACAACACTGTCATCTCAGATTTTCAAAAATATGCTTCTCAACCATAGCAAAACTAGCATTTAGCGTTAACATTTAGCATTAGCATTTAGCGTTAGCATCAACAGGCAACATTTTCACAAAAACCAGAAAACCATTCAAATAAAATAATTTACCTTTGAAGAACTTCGGATGTTTTCAATTAGGAGACTCTCAGTTAGATAGCAAATGTTCAGTTTTTCCTGAAAGATTATTTGTGCAGGAGAAATCGGTCCGTTTTCTGCGTCATGTTTGGCTACCAAAAAAACCTGAAAATTCAGTTATAAAAACGCCGAACTTTTTCCAAAATAACTCCATAATATCGACTGAAACATGGCAAACGTTGTTCAGAATCAATCATCAAGGTGTTTTTCTACATATCTCTTCAAAGATATATCGTTCGTGGAAGTGTGCTTTCACCTCTGTATCTCATGTGAAAATGCATGCAGCTGAGAATTACGCACCAATTTAGACAAAGGACACCGGGCGGACCCCTGGGAAATGTAGTCTCTTATGGCCAATCTTCCAATGATATGCCTACAAATACGTCACAATGCTGCAGACATCTTGGACGAACGGCAGAGAGCATAAGCTCGTTCATGGCACATTCACAGCCATATAAGGAGACGATAGAAAAACAGAGCCTCAAAAATTCTGCTCATTTCCTGTTTGAGGTTTCATCTTGGTTTCGCCTGTAGCATGAGTTCTGTGGCACTCACAGATAATATCTTTGCAGTTTTGAAAACGTCAGAGTGTTTTCTTTCCAAAGCTGCCAATTATATGCATAGTCGAGCATCTTTTCGTGACAAAATATTGCGCTTAAAACGGGAACGTTTTTTAATTCAATAATGAAATAGCGCCCCCATAGCTTCAACTGGTCCAGCATGGCTACCACAGCATTCTGCAGCGATACGCCATCCCATCTGGTTTGCACTTAGTGGGACTATCATTTGTTTTACAACAGGACAATGACCCAACACACCTCCAGGCTGTGTATGGGCTATTTGACCAAGAAGGATGATGGAGTGCTGCATCAGATGACCTGGCCTCCACAATCACCTGACCTAAACCCAATTAAGATGGTTTGGGATGAGTTGGACTGCAGAGTGAAGGAAAAGCAGCCAACAAGTGCTCAGCATATGTGGGAACTCCTTCAAGACTGTTGGGAAAAGCATTCCAGGTGAATCTGGTTGAGAGAATGCCAAGAGTGTGCAAAGCTGTCAGCAAGGCAAAGGGTGGAGACTTTGAAGAATCTCAAATCTAAAATAGATTTGGATTTGTTTAACACTTTTTGGTTACTACATGATTCCATAGGTGGTATTTCATAGTTTTGATGATTTCACTATTATTCTACAATGTAGAAAATAATACAAATAAAGAAAAACCTTTGAATGAGTAGGTGTGTCCAAACGTTTGACTGGTACAGTATATCCATTTTCTGTCAGCTGATACGTTTTGACACATAATTCATTCTGCACTAAATATGGACCCATATTTCTGAGACAATTCAGTAAAACCTTTAAGTTTACCACATTTAGGTCATGGAAACAACATGCCTTATAATTTATAAAGGGAAAGGAAGTAGTAAATTATTCACCAGATCGTTCTATTGTTTTTGCTCGATGGAGAATAAAACTAGACTTCCACTATGAAGCCAGAGAATTATCTCTGTGGCTCACTAGAAATTCCTGTCATGAAGTAGAAAATCCATCATTGTTTGTTTTTTTGTTTTTATCTTTTTCAAAACAGACTTCAGGAGTTGTCTTTTGATTGCTGCTCTCTGTGTGTTTTTATCTGAGAAGGGTAGAATTTTCTAGCTTCACCGTGACGTCCTCATGTTTGACCTACTGTGCTCTGTCAGCAGATGGTCTGTCCCTTCAGATAAATAAACCATTCTCCATGTCAACCCCTCCACCCCCTGCCCAAATACCCATACAGACTCAGAGTATGCTACGTTAACACCAACCCACTCAGCAGGATCAGGGCCAAGACTCTCCAGTCTGAGAGAACCCTTGGCAGTGAGAGTCAAGAGATGTGAGTGCATCTTTAGGGTTGAGAGCTTATTCAAATGAAAGATGGAACAGTAGGCCATCTGGCTTTGTTATTGTTTTCTGTCTCTTGCTACTCGGTATTCTAATTGTGAGGACTGGCCACGTTTATCAAATGATCAAATCATCAGATCTGCTGTGCAAGAACAGGGAGATTCAAGATTGATGTCGAAATTGGACGTCTATCCATGTCCTGAGGATGTCTGGGAAATAGCTTCAAAGGGGCAACAGTGAGCGCTATTACCATCAAGTAGACTTGGGTTTTCCTCTGGCGTTGTGGATGGGTGTAATCCCATGACTCTGGATCAGAAGGTTATGTGTTCAATCCCAGCTGTGGACACTTTTTAGTCTATCCCAAACCTTAACCCTTACCTTAACCTCTTGGAATGAGTGCCTGAATGTTTTAAACCTGTCCCAAACCTTAATCCTTACTTTAACCATTCGGAATGCAGGCCTAAACTTAAAAAATAGGGATGGAGTTAGACACCAAGGCATTCCTGAATGGACTAGGCCTCAGGGATGGGAAAGAGGTCATCCACATGGATGGATGAGCAGAACGTCTCTGTGATGGGCTCGCCTTTAAAGTCACGACTCTCAACCAACTGAGTCCTACCCACATTTCAACTTGCATTAGATGCTGCCCTCCCTCTGTGTCTGTCAGCAAACACACACAAACAGAACAGAACGGACTGGTGGAGGAGGAATTAGCTTTTCATTAGTGATTGAGGACATGCAGTCTCTCACGCCCACTTTATCCCCCCTCTCTCGCTCTCGCTCTCTCTCTATCACTACCACCTTCTCTGGAAGGCGTGTGTGTGTGTGTTTGTTTGTTTGTTTGTTTGTTTGTTTGTTTGTGTGTGTGTGTGTGTGTGTGTGTGTGTGTGTGTGTGTTTGTGTGTGTGTTTATGTGTGTGTGTGTTTATGTGCGCGAGTGCCCTCGTGATGAGGTGTGAGTGGTGGTGACAGGCAAGGCCAGGGCTGGAATAGTGCTGTTGGCCCCTCTGGGCTGTCATGGCAGGGCTTGATGCACCGTGACAGGGCCAGGCCAGGTGGAGTGCAGGGACACAACACAGTGGCATAGCTAGCGCTGACAGCATAGGGGCTGGGAAAAGAGCCCGGGCCTGGGACCTGCACTCCAAACAGGAGCACACGAGTGAGAATGAGCTGAATCACTACAGCACTAACAGTTCATATGGCTTAATATAACTTGCGTCAGAGTAAATAAAAACCATAGCAGTCAGATTTGAGGTTTGAGGCCTCAAGGGCATTGTCTTGTCTTGTCACAAAATCTCTGAGATCATTTCTCCCCAGAGCACACAGCAAAATCAATGGTGTATATTTAACTTGGGAAGTGTCAAAGTTATGTGTCTTCAGAAAGTATTCACACCCCTTGACGTTTTCCACATTCTGTTTTTATTACAGAGATTTTCTGTCACTGGCCTACACACAATACCCCATAATGTCAAAGTGGAATTATGTTTTCAAAACCTTTACAAATTCATTTAAAATGAAAACCTGAAATGTTTTGAGCCAATAAGTATTCAACCCCTTTGTTATGGCAAGCTTAAATGAGTTCATGAACTCACTCTGTGTACAATAATAGTGTAACCCCACACATACACGCTTAGTAAAAAAGTGCTAAGTAAACCAAACCATCCTTCGGTTTGTTCCCCTAGGGGAATCCTTTGCAGAGGGTTCTATCTAGAACTCTTTGTAGGGTTCTTCAAATAACCCCTTGTATGTGGTTCTACCTAGAACCCTCTATGAAGGGTCATACCAATAACCTTCTTATAATTTGAAGGTTCTTCCTAGAACCATCTATGAACCATCTGAAAACCCTTTTAACTTTGGAGGGTTCTTCCTGGAATTTTTATTCACCAACAACCTACACTCAGAATGACTTCCAAAGTGATTAAAATGTATAAGAAGACTAACACAACCTAAACTGGAACAACCATTTCTGTAACGGGTGCAATAAATCTGATCGGATTAGTTTAGAAAAATGATATTTATCTATGTGAAGCACAAGTTTAACCAATGTACATGCAAAAACACATATATTTAAAAACAATCCTACAAAATCTAGTTGCCAGTAGAGAATGCTGGGAAATATACTAATGATGGGGGTGGTTTTGATGGGACTGTTTTACTCTCCAAAGTGTAAAACAATAACTCTGGTTATTAACACCAACACTGGGGGTTATTATGTCATTCTGCCCCTGTGCAAGCCAGTTATCCCACTGATCCCCGGGTGCCGATGATATGGATGTCGATTGAGGCAGCCCCCGCACCTCTCTGAATTCAGAGGGGTTGGATTAAATGCGGAAGACACATTTCAGTTGAATGTATTCAGTTGTACAACAGACTAGGTATCCCCCTTTCCCTTTATTTTACACTACTGAGTGTTGATTTCACTCTTACGGAGTGAATTTAACTCCTGAATCAACACTAGAAATGTTACACACAGAAATCAAAACTGGCCAATTTGGTTTGCAGGACTCACTTCGGGTTTAATTATTATCTCTTCTCCTGGGTGTTAGCAGAGTCTTTACAATACTTCCTACAGAGAAAGAATGAGTAAAGATCTGTTGCTATCCAATGTGTTAACTGGCCATGAAATGGAATGTACTCCACAATTATTTATTTAACCTTTATTTAAGCAGGAAGTCATGCTGAGACCACGGTCTCTGCCGCAGATGTGCCCTGCATGAACACATAAAAAAACAATTCACTATACATATCTATACACATCAATTACACAATACATGAAAAGAAAACACAAAACATGAAAAGCGAAACACAGTCATATGAAACAAACACATTCTTCATTAAAAAGGCTCTCTGATATCTGCCTTAATTGTCATAGAGGCACCAACGCCACCAACACCAACTAAAGACTAGCCACAGATGGATCCTTTATTAAAGTGAAAAATAAACCTCTGAGTGAATATAAACTCAGCAAAAAAAAGACCTCTCACTGTCAACTGCGTTTATTTTCAGCAAACTTAACATGTGTAAATATTTCTATGAACATAACAAGATTCAACAACTGAGACATAAACTGAACAAGTTCCACAGACATGTGACTAACAGAAATGGAATAATGTGTCCCTGAACAAAGGGGGGGGGGGTCAAAAGTAACAGTCAATATCTGGTGTGGCCACCAGCTGCATTAAGTACTGCAGTGCATCTCCCCATGGACTGCACCAGATTTGCCAGTTCTTGCTGTGAGATGTTACCCCACTCTTCCACCAAGGCACCTGCAATTTCCCAAACATTTCTAGGGGGAACGGCCCTCACCCTCCAATCCAATAGATCCCAGACATGCTCAATGGGATTGAGATCCGGGCTCTTCGCTGGCCATGGCAGAACACTGACATTTCTGTCTTGCAGGAAATCATGCACAGAATGAACAGTATGGCTGGTGGCATTGTCATGCTGGACGGTCATGTCAAGTTGAGCCTGCAGGAAGGGTACCACATGAGGGAGGAGGATGTCTTCCCTGTAGCGCACAGCGTTGAGATTGCCGTGCAATGACAACAAGCTCAGTCCAATGATACTGTGATACACCGCCCCAGACCATGACGGACCTTCCAGCTCCAAATCGATCCTGCTCCAGAGTACAGGCCTCGGTGTAACGTCACTTCCTTTGACCATAAACATGAATCCGACCATCACCGCTGGTGAGACAAAACCAGAACAGAGCACTGTTTTCCAGTCCTGTCCGGTCCAGCGATTGTGGGTTTGTGCCCATAGGCGATGTTGTTGCTGGTGTTGTCTGGTGAGGACCTGCCTTACAACAGTCCTAAAAGCCCTCAGTCCAGCCACTCTCAGCCTACTGCAGACAGTCTGAGCACTGATGGATGGATTGTGCGTTCCTGGTGTATCTCGGGCAGTTGTTGTTGCCATCCTGTACCTTTACAATGAAGATCTGTGAAGTTATTTGGATTGTTACAAATGATCTTTGAAAGATAGGGTCCTGAAAAGGGGACATTTCTTTTTTTTGCTGAGTTTAGAATGCAATATCCCCACTCTATATAGCATGTCCTTTCGCTACACCCGCAATAACATCTGCTAAATATGTGTATGTGACCAATAAAATGAGATTTGATTTAATGAACAACCCTGTGTACAGTGCAGCGAGAGAAAGGTGAGGTAGACTGTCTGAGTTTGTCAGAGGGTCACGAGTTTTTGATAGAGGAATGGTTATGGCTAGAGTTCAGTTAGGATTCAGCGGATGCACGCAAGCCTAGGGCTGTTGCGATGACCATTTAACCGCCACACCGGCGATCACGAGTCATGAAGGCAGTCAAATTTCAGAAGACCATTTAGTCACGATAATTACTTTCTCCCAATTCTGATACTGATGGTCATTCGTAGCCTGAATGTAATCGAAAATCTAATCAAACCCTTCATGAGAGCTCAACATTTCTATAGGCTTTGCAATTGGGCGAGAAAACAGAGTGATGGCCTCTATTAAAAAGAGGGGAGTCCCATCAGCCTACTATATTTATTTCTCAACTTTCCTAATATTTAGCAAATTGATTATCTTTACAACAAAATACCTGAAAATGATCTACAGGAAAATCTTCCTCCATTTGCTATTTAGGTGCATAGAGGACATGTATTTTGTCCCGCTGCCCCTGTTTCTAGACAGGTGCATGATAATGGTCCATTCTAAATCCAAACAAATATTATTTAGTGTATGCAAAGATTAAATCAAGAATAGTCTGATGGGTGACAATATAAGCCGATCACTTGTGAATTATATTATCACTTGTAAACGATGCACAGCATAAGGCAAGAAACAAAGCCTTTTTTTGTGACTTCTTTTAATCATAGCCGCACACCTCATGTTGACTTGCCCATACGCCTATATCTTTTGAAAAGGTTTGTAACACAACTAAAGTGGCCAAATAACTTCTTAAAATGAAGCACATTAATCCGCTTTACAAGGGGTGTAGAGCCTAACTGGCATACATACGCAGCAGGTGAGTTTCGAGTTTGGGGAAGATCTTTTTAACCATAAAAATGCACATTTATAATAAAAGCATTACATGTGTAATCACATTTGGGGTCACTTTTGATCATGGTGTTTTCCCCCTAATGGAACATTCATACTTATAGCCTACTGCCATGTGCGTATTGCTGCGCTTATAATGTGAAGAAATAGCCTAATAGTTTATCAACATTTAAAGCTAAACGTTCTGATCTGTTGCGTCAGCCACATTGCGTACAAAAGTTTTTTTTAATGTATTACTTTGGGATCTATCGCATCCCACAACTGTCCCAGACTATGTTTGGAATATTTATTCCTCACACAGAACAGAATAGGTAAATTTTTGTATTATGGGGAATGGTAGATTGACATAGACTAGTGCTTTTGTTGCTCGTTAGGCCTACTCATCTTGACGAAAAGTAAATGTGGACAGTTCTTCCAATATCTTCAATATGCACCTCGGAATTGGATAAGGAAGCTCGCAGTTGTGTCCCCGATGTACCTGTCTTCACTTGTAGCCTGTGAAAAATACCTGATCACTCACGTGATGGAGAACCATGTGCGTGAGAGGAGCTTCAGAGAGCGGAGCACTCAGGGAGAAGAGCACAACGCAGCACTACGGGCCAAGGGTACAATGGCCACCGGCTGCAAAAGGCATGGATTTTTTTTTAGGGTGCATTACGGCCACACAAAGGGGATGCCGTCGTGAAATTTGAGGCATTGTCAAGTGCTTGTCCAATTGTGAGTGAGAGACTGATAAAGTGTGAACAGCCTGCGCAAAAAAATAGAAAGCAGAGCTCATGACTTTCAAGCGACTTTTTTCAAATCATCATTAGAGTCGCATCATGCAGCCTTAGAATGTATTAAAAATACAAACATATAGCACAACATTTGTAGAAAAACTCACATTACCTCAATAACTCTAAATTAAGCATATAGCAGTACCTATTTATTTTGTAACCGCTCAGCACAGAATAGTCGGATGTGCACACTCCTTCAAATCATTTGGTAGAAAATTTCATTTCTATTTTATTCAGCTTTGTTCAATTGTATTCTTCATACTATAAAATAATGCCACGGAATTCTAAGCAAACCTTGTCTACTAAATGAGCTAGCGTAGCCCACAGCCATTTGGCATAGCCAGATCAGGACCTGACGGAAGGGACAAATGCTAAATGTGTTTATGTTAATTAACGGTCAATTACCGTGAGACCGACAGTTATTTGCTTGACAATCCCCGGCTGACGGAATTTTGTGACAGCCACGGCCCTATGCAAGACCACACACACACAAACGCACGCACACACAGTCTGCATAGAGATAATAGTCCGATGCAGATTCAACTCTAACCTGTGTGTTTCCTGTTCCTCCTACAGGTGCGGGGGAGTCGGGGAAGAGCACCATTGTCAAGCAGATGAAGTGAGTTACAGACATCTTTAATCAGCAGTTTCTCTAACTGATCAGGGCACATCATGAACTCCCTTAATATTAATAGATGAGGCACTCTATCCTCCTTTGGTTTCATCGGTCCGAGTCAGCCAGTCCTCCTCACTCCTTGTGGGATTGGTCTACAGTACTACTGATACATTGCTGATTCAGTCCTGGCAGACAGTCAGGCATGTTGAACATAGGCATATTCATTTGTTTTTAAGGTAGATACATGGAGGGCAAATCCACTTGTCTTCCAGGCTGTGGTTTTTGGGCTGGCTTCCTCTCATCTTCCTGCCCATAATTGTCTTTGGCTACTGAAAGCATGAGTCTCAGTGCACCGAATGTTCCAGCTAGAGGTTGACCGATTATGATTTTTCAACGCCGATACCGATTATTGGAGGACTAAAAAAGGCCGATACCGATTAAATCAGCCGATTTGTATATATATACAGTGGGGAGAACAAGTATTTGATACACTGCCGATTTTGCAGGTTTTCCTACTTACAAAGCATGTAGAGGTCTGTAATTTTTGTCATAGGTACACTTCAACTGTGAGAGACGGAATCTAATATAAAAATTCAGAAAATCACATTGTATGATTTTTAAGTCATTAATTTGCATTTTATTGCATGACATAAGTATTTGATCACCTACCAACCAGTAACAATTCCGACTGTCACAGACCTATTAGTTTTGTATATATATATTTGACAATATAATGACACTGAACAATGAACACTTATTTTAACTTAATATAATACATGAATAAAATCTATTTAGTCTCAAATAAATATGTTCAATTTTGGTTTAAATAATGCAAAAACAGTGTTGGAGAAGAAAGTAAAAGTGTAATATGTGTCATGTAAAAAAGCTAACGTTTAAGTTCCTTGATCAGAACATAAGAACAAATGAAAACTGGTGGTTCAATATTCCCAGTTAAGACGTTTTAGGTTGTAGTTATTATAGGAATTATGACGTGTCGACCATCTCTCTATCCCATTTGTATTTCATTTCCTTTGACTATTGGATGTTCTTATAGGCACTGTAGTATTGCCAGCCTAATCTCGGGAGTTGATAGGCTTGAAGTCATAAACAGCGTTGGGCTTCAAGCATTGCTAAGAGCTGCTGGCAAACGCAGGAAAGTGCTGTTTGAATTAATGCTTACGAGTCTGCTGCTACCTACCACCGCTCAGTCAGACTGCTCTATCAAGTATCAATTCATAGACTTAATTATAACATAATAAGCACAGAAATACGAGCCTTAGGTTATTAATTTGGTCAAATCAGGAAACTATCATTTTGAAAACAAAACGTTTATTCTTTCAGTGAAATACGGAACCATTTCGTATTTTATCTATTTAGCAACCCTAAGTCTAAATATTGCTGTTACATTGCACAACCTTCAATGTTATGTCATAATTATGTAAAATTCTGACAAATTAATTACGGTCTTCGTTAGGAAGAACTGGTCTTCACGCAGTTCGCAACAAGCCAGGCGACCCAAACTGTTGCATATACCCTGACTCTGCTTGCACTGAACGCAAGAAAAGTGACGCAATTTCCATAGTTAATATTGCCTGCTAACATTAATTTATTTTAACTAAATATGGAGGTTTAAAAAATATATACTTCTGTGTATTGATTTTAAGAAAGGCGTTGATGTTTATGGTTAGGTACATTTGTGCAGTGACATTTGTGCAGCTTTTTTCGCAAATGCGCTTTTGTTAAATTATCACTCGTTTGGCGAAGTTGAAGTAGGCTGTGATTAAATTATAAATTCCCAGGCACCGCAATAATTATATGCAACACAGGACAAGCTAGTTAACCTCTTGCTTCTACTCGGGACGCTTGCGTCCCAACTAGAGCTCTGGAAATGCAAATGCAATACGCTAAATGCTAATAGTATTAGTTAAAACTCAAAAGTTCATTAAAATACACATGCAGGGTATCGAATTAAAGCTACACTCGTTGTGAATCCAGGCAACAAGTCAGATTTTTAAAATGCTTTTCGGCAAAAGCATGAGAAGCTATTATCTGATAGCATGTAACACCCCAAAAGACCCACAGGGGACGTAAACAAAATAATTAGCATTTCGGCGTTACACAAACCGCACAATAAAATAGAAAACATTCATTACCTTTCACCATCTTCTTTGTTGGCACTCCTAGATGTCCCATAAACACTATTTGGGTCTTTATTTTGATTAAATCGGTCCATATAAAGCCTAGATATCGTTATATGTAGACTGTGTGATAAACGAAAAAAACATTGTTTCAAAACGTAACGTCATTTTTTTAAATTCAAAAAGTCGACGATAAACTTTCACAAAACACTTCGAAATACGTTTGTAATGCAACTTTAGGTATTAGTAAACGTTAATAAGCGATAAAATTCATCAGGAGGCGATGTAAAGATCATTAGCTGTCCGTCTGGAAAAATGTCCGGCTAGAAACTCAACGAAAATATCCGGTCCTAGACCAGAGGAGATACGGTGCCCTGCATGTGTTTGACCAAGAAAAAACTCGAAGGGAAATGACAAGACTCTAGACACCGTGTGGAAGCTGTAGGTACTGCAACCTCAGTCAATTAATTGTGGTTCACCTTTATCAATGGGTTCAAGTAGCGCATGGATATATTTTCCCATTTTCAGTGATCAGTTTTTCCTGTGCTTTTCGATGTAAATGTCGTTCTGGTAAAGCCACAGCAGTGATTTAACCAGTTTTATAAACGTCTGAGTGTTTTCTATCCACACAGACTAAGCAAATGCATATACTATATTCCTGGCATGAGTAGCAGGGCGCTGAAATGTTGCGCGATTTTTAACAGAATGTTCAAAAAAGTAGAGGGTCGACTTAAGAGGTTAACCTAGAAATATCATCAACCATGTGTATTTAACTAGTGATTATGTGAAGGTTGATTGTTTTTTACAAGATAAGTTTAATGCTAGCTTGCAACTTACCTTGGCTCCTTGCAGCCACAAGGTCCTTTTGACGCTGCACTCGCGTAACAGGTGGTCAGCCTGCCACGCTGTCTCCTCGCGGATTGCAATGTAATCGGCCATAATCGGCATCCAAAAAGGAAGATTACCGATATGTTATCAAAACTTGAAATCGGCCCTAATTCCCATACCGATTAATCGGTCAACCTCTAGTTCTAGCCCTGTGGTTACTGTAATGACTGATCAAACCGACACTCAATTACAGGGACACGTTCACCAATGACGTATACAAAACATGTGTATGTCTATATCTGACACACGCACACAAATGGTTTAATTATTCACATTCCTGTGTGCTAGCCAGGCGATAAATCTATTTTTCATGAGTGTAGAGTAGAGTACAGACTGTAGCTCTTAGCCCAGGTTACTACTGTAACACGGCCACATAGGGAAATCAGTACCTGGGAGACAGACATACACTCATAACACACAAGCCGTCCCAGCTCTTTAAGCATTAGCTCCGTCTCTTACCACAGAGATCATGTGTCAACATAAAAAGGAGGCCAGGGAGACCAGTAAAATGCAGTAAAAATGGTTGCTTTATCCAACACCTTCAAATAGAATTACAAAATTTCATAGGTAACTAACTGGGTTAAATCCCTGTACTTTTCCTATGAGGTGATATATTGCGTTGGGATTCATGTGCGGTTGTCCTGGTGCTCCTGTGCTCTCTCTGCACTGCCTCCTGCATTCTGATGAAGTCTGGACCCTAGCATCACACACACACACACACACACACACACACACACACACACACACTTAACATGCAGAGCGTTCCCTTGTGCATGACAAGCTGAGAAGTGGATCAGATACCAACACACAGGGGAGACAAGATGTATTACACACAGAGGAGATTTGCACAGGACTGCAGAGTAACAGAGCTAATATGCTACTGAACATTACGGTCATTGACTGAATATCCAAACTCTTAGCAACTAAACGTAGCACCTTGCACTCCAAAAAATTACCCAGCCAGCACTGGGTGAATATTGGACAGAACACACATTGGGCTATTTTGACCCAGCCAGTTGGGTCACTTAGTTGGGTTATTAAGCTATGTCCCCACTGGGACAGATTAGAAGACTGGAGGCGTGGCTTAGTAGGGATGTGGCTTTCAGATAATTATGTTTGGCCACTGGTGATAGTAAATGTAATCTGTTCAGGGTATTATTAACCTCATGTATAGGAATTAGATTTACTCTCACAGGTGGCCAAAAATAACTACCTGAAAGAGACCCCCATACTATTTTTTTTTAAATCAGCTACTGCATCAACCCAGCATGAAAGTGGATACAAATCCAACTGATGGTTAAATTAACATGTTTGGTGTGGCCTATTGGGGGCGTGGCTTTCAGATAGTTATTTTTGTCCACCCATGAGAGTAAATGCCATTCCTGTTCATCAAGTTTGTACACTGCAAATTTCAGTTCTGTCAATATTTCTGCCTATTAGATATTTTTATAGAAAATGTATAACGTTATTATTTAAATATAAGAAAGTGGTGACTATCCTTAGTCATGTTACATTTGATACTGGCTCTCCGAGGCATGCTTCAAAATCGTTAAGCACTTTACGTCGAGACAGTGTGTATCACTTCATCAGAAGCTTTGTTTTGTCCACCAACCACCTGTATTGGTTTTGATGGAAGACAAAAGGTTACCCTGCGCACATTCAACGGCGTCTGTGACGTCATCTATAATAATTTTGCTGTTCAAAGGGACAGAGTGTAATTTAATGGGGGATAGGTGTAGTTGCCTGTCAGTACTCGTGTCTCATAGCTTCACATTCGTTTTGTTGTTTTGTATAGTTTTTTCAGTGTTTATTCTTCAATAAAAGAAGCATGTATTCTTATCACGCTGCGCCTTGGTCTCCTCGTTATGACGAACGTGACAGATATACAGTGCATTCGGAAAGTATTCTGATTTTTTTCCACATTTTGTTATATTACAGACTTATTCTAAAATGGATTAATTTAAACATTTTGCGCATCAATCTACACAGAATAACCAATAATGACAAAGTGACAACAGGTTTTTAGAAATGTTGGCAAATTCATAAAAAATAAACTGAAATACCTTATTTACATATGTATTAAGACCCTTTACTATGAGACTTAAAGTTGAGCTCAGGTGCATCACATTTCCATTGATCATCCTTGAGATGTTTCTACAACTTGATTGGAGTCCACCTGTGGTAAATTCAATTGATTAGACATGATTTGGAAAGGCACACACCTGTCTATATAAGGTCCCACAGTTGACAGTGCATGTCAGAGCAAAAACAAGCCATGAGGTCGAAGGAATTGTCCTTAGAGCTCTACCTAACCTTAGAGCTCTGAGACAGAATTGTGTCGCAGCACAGATCTGGGGAAGGGTACGAAAACATTTCTACAGCACTGAAGGTCCCCAAGAACACAACGGCCTCCATCATTCCTAAATGAAGTTTTGAACCACCAAGACTCTTCCTAGAGCTAGCTGCCCGGCCAAACTGAGCAATCGGGGGAGAAGTGCCTTGGTCAGGGAGGTAACCAAGAACTCTAGTGTCACTCTGACAGAGCCCCAGAGTTCCTCTGTGGAGATGGGAGAACCTTCCAGAAGGACAACCATCTCTGCAGTTCTCTACCAACCAGCCCTTTATGGTAGAGCGGCCAGACGGAAGCCATTCCTCAGTAAAAGGCACATGACAGCTCGCTGGAGTTTACCAAAAGGCACCTAAAGGACTCTCAGAACATGAGAAACAAGATCTTTGGAAACCAAGATTGAAATCTTTGGCCTGAATGCCAAGCGCCACATCTGGAGGAAACCTGGCACCATCCCTACGATGAACCGTGGTGGTGGCAGCATCATGCTGTGGAGATGTTTTTCAGTGGCAGGGACTGGGAGACTAGTCAGGATCGAGGGAAAGATTAATGGAGAAAAGTACAGAGAGATCCTTGATTAAAACCTGTTCCAGAGCGCTCAGGACTTCAGACTGGGGTGAAGGCTCACCTTCCAACAGGACAACGACCCTAAGCAAAGAGCCAAGACAATGCAGGAGTGGCTTCGGGTCTCTGAATGTCCTTGAGTGGCCCATCCAGAGCCCAGACTTGAATCCGATCAAACATCTCTAGAGAGACCTGAAAATAGCTGTGCAGCAACGCTCCCCATCCAACCTGACAGAGCTTGGGAGGATCTGCAGAGAAGAATGTGAGAAACTCCCCAAATACAGGTGTGCCAAGCTTGTAGCGTCATACCAAAGAAGGCTCAAGGCTGTAATCACTGCCAAAGGTTCTTCAACAAAGTACTGAGTAAAGGGTCTGAATACTTATGTAAATGTGATAATTCAGTGTCTTATTTTTAATAAATTTGCTAAAATCTGTACAAACCTGTTTTTGCTTTATTATGGGGTAGTGTGTGTAGATTTATGAGGGGGAGAAAAACTATTGATCCATTTTAGAATAAGGCTGTAACGTAACAAAATGTGGAAAAATTCAAGGGAACTGAATACTTTCAGAATGCAGACTGAACAAAAATATAAACGCAACGTGCAACAATTTCATTGATTTTACTGAGTTGAAGTTCATAATGAGGAAATCAGAAATGAGCAAATCAGACATTTAGGCCCTAATAATATTGATTTCACATGACTGGGAATACAGATATGCAATACAGATATGCATCTGTTGGTCACAGATACATACAAAATAAATGGGCCTCACAATGGGCCTCAGGATCTCGTCACTGTATTTGTTTTGCATTCAAATTGACATAGATGAAATGCAATTGTGTCTGTAGCTTTTGCCTGCCCATACCATAACGCCACCGCCACCATGGGGCACTCTCTTCACAATGTTGACATCAGCAAACCGCTCACCCAGATGATACCATACACGTGGTCTAAGGCCAGTTGAACGTACTGCTAAGTTCTCTAAAACAACGTCGGAGGTGGTTTAGGGTAGGGAATTAACAATTCTGTAGCAACAGCTTTGGTAGACATTCCTGCAGTCAGCATGCCAATTGCACACTCCTTCAAAACTTGAGACATCTGTGGCATTGTGTTGTGTGACAAAACTGCACAGTTTAGAGTGGCTTTTTATGTCCCCAGCACAAGGTGCGCCTGTTTTTTTATTTTTTATTTTTTTTATTTAACCAGGTAGGCTAGTTGAGAACAAGTTCTCATTTGCAACTGCGACCTGGCCAAGATAAAGCATATCAGTGTGAACAGACAACACAGAGTTACACATGGAGTAAACAATTAACAAGTCAATAACACAGTAGAAAAGAAAAAGGGGGGAGTCTATATACAATGTGTGCAAAAGGCATGAGGTAGGCGAATAATTACAATTTTGCAGATTAACACTGGAGTGATAAATGATCAGATGGTCATGTACAGGTAGAGATATTGGTGTGCAAAAGAGCAGAAAAATAAATAAAAAAAAACAGTATGGGGATGAGGTAGGTGAAAATGGGTGGGCTATTTACCAATAGACTATGTAGAGCTGCAGCGATCGGTTAGCTGCTCAGATAGCTGATGTTTGAAGTTGGTGAGGGAGATAAAAGTCTCCAACTTCAGCGATTTTTGCAATTCGTTCCAGTCACAGGCAGCAGAGTACTGGAACGAAAGGCGGCCGAATGAGGTGTTGGCTTTAGGGATGATCAATGAGATACACCTGCTGGAGCGCGTGCTACGGATGGGTGTTGCCATCGTGACCAGTGAACTGAGATAAGGCGGAGCTTAAGTTTAATTATCATGCTGTTTTATTAGCTTCTTGATATGCCACACTTGTCAGGTGGATCTTGGCTAAGGAGAGTTGCTCCCTAACAGGGATGTTGTGAGCAATTCAAGACGTAAGTTTACATACACCTTAGCCTAAGACATCTAAACTCAGTTTTTCACAATTCCTGACATTTAATCCTAGTAAATATTCCCTGTTTTAGGTCAGATAGGATCACCACTTTATTTTCAGAATGTGAAATATCAGAATAATAGAAGAGAATGATTTATTTAAGCTTTTATTTCTTTCATCACATTCCCAGTGGGTCAGAAGTTTACATACACTCAATTAATATTTGGTAGCATTGCCTTTAAGTGATTTAACTTGGGTCAAACGTTTTGGGTAGCCTTCCACAAGCTTCTGACAATAAGTTAGCTGAATTTTGGTTCATTCCTCCTGACAGAGCTGGTGTAACTGAGCCAGGTTTGTAGGCCTCCTTGCTCGCACACACTTTTTCCGTTCTGCACACAATTTTTCTATGGGATTGAGGTCAGGGTTTTGTGATGGCCACTCCACTACCTTGACTTTGTTGTCCTTAAGTCATTTTGCCACAACTTTGGAAGTATGTGTCACACCCTGACCATAGTTTGCTTTGTATGTTTCTATGTTTTGTTTGGTCAGGGTGTGATCTGAGTGGGCATTCTATGTTGTGTGTCTAGTTTGTCTGTTTCTGTGTTTGGCCTGATATGGTTCTCAATCAGAGGCAGGTGTTAGTCATTGTCTCTGATTGGGAACCATATTTAGGTAGACTGTTTGGTGTTGGGGTTTGTGGGTGATTGTTCCTGTCTTTGTGTTTGTTACATCAGATAGGGCTGTTTTTTTTTTTTCACGGTTTCTTGTTTTTTTTGTATATTGTTCTATTTTCATCTTTATTAAAGGTGTATCACAATAACCATGCTGCGTTTTGGTCTGCCTCTCCTTCAACAGAAGAATACCGTTACAGTATGCTTGGGGTCATTGTCCATTTGTAAGACCCATTTGCGACCAAGCTTTACCTTCCTGACTGATGTCTTGAGATGTTGCTTCAATATATCCACATAATTTTGCTTCCTCATGAAGTCATCTATTTTGTGAAGTGCACCAGTCCCTCCTGCAACAAAGCACCCCCACAACAGGATGCTGCCACCCCCGGGCTTCACGGTTAGGATGGTGTTCTTCGGCTTGCAAGCATCCCCCTTTCTCCTCCAAACATAATGATGGTCATTTTTTTTTGGTTTTGTCAGACCAGAGGACATTTCTCCAATGTGCAATTTCCCCATGTGCAGTGCAAACTGTGGTCTGGCTTTTTTTATGGGGTTTTGGAGCAGTGGCTTCAGCCTTTCAGGTTATGTCAATATAGGACTCGTTTTACTGTGGATATAGATACTTTTGTACCTGATTCCTCCAGCATCTTTACAAGGTCCATTTCTGTTGTTCTGGGATTGATTTGCACTTTTTGCACCAAAGAACGTTCATCTCTAGGAGACAATCTGTCTCCTTCCTGAGCGGTATGACGGCTGCGTGGTCCCATGGTGTTTATACTTGCGTACTGTTTGTACCGGTGAACGTGGTACCTTCAGGTGTTTTGAAATTGCTCCCAAGGATTTTTTTCTGAGCTCTTGGCTGATTTCTTTTGATTTTTCCATGATGTCAAGCAAAGAGGCACTGAGTTTGAAGGTAGACCTACATCCACAGGTACACCTTCAATTGACTTAAATTATGTCAATTAGCCTCTCTGGGATATGTGGGACGGTACCGTCCCACTTGGCCAAAAGCCAGAGCTCCAAATTCAAATAAATTCCTATAAAAATCAAACATGTAAGATACCAAATTAAAGCTACACGTGTTGTGAATCCAGCCAACATGTCAGATTTCAAAAAGGCTTTTCCATAAACCTCCATAAACACACAAAATGCAGAAATAACAAAATAAATCATGCCTTACATTTGACGAGCTTCTTCTGTTGGCACTCCAATATGTCCCATAAACATCACAAATGGTCCTTTTGTTCGATTAATTCCATCCATATATATCCAAAATGTCCATTTATTTGGCACGTTTGATCCAGAAAAACCTGTAAACATTGCCAAAACATTTCAAACTACTTTTGTAATACAACTTTAGGTATTTTTAAAGTAAATAATCGATATAATTGAAGATGGGATGATCTGTGTTAAATACAGGAAGAAAACAAACTCTAGCATGCTTTCTGGTCATGCGCCTCTATCAAACAGTACACATGAAGTGACCCTCGTTCAAGATGGCCGTACTTCATTACACAAAGGAATAACCTCAACCAATTTCTAAACACTGGTGACATCCAGTGGAAGCGGTAGGAACTGCAAGCAAGTCCCTTAGAAATCTGGATTCCCAATGAAAACTCATTGAAAAGAGGGTGACCTCGCCTGCTATATACGTTCTGTTATACTCACAGACATGAGTCAAACTGTTTTAGAAACTTCAGAGTGTTTTCTATCCAAATCTACTAATAATATGCATATCTTATCTTCTGGGGATGAGTTGCAGGCAGTTGAATTTGGGCATGCTTTTCATCCAAAATTCCAAATGCTGCACCCTATCCTAGAGAAGTTAGCCTATCAGAAGCTTCTAAAGCCATGACATCATTTTCTGGAATTGTCCAAGCTGTTTAAAGGCACAGTCAACTTAATGTATGTAAACGTCTGACCCATAGGAATTGTGATACAGTGAATTTTAAATGAGATAATCTGTCTGTAAACAATCGTTTGAAAAATTACTTGTGTCATGCACAAAGTAGATGTCCTAACCGACTTGCCAAAACTATAGTTTGTTAACAAGAAATTTGTGGAGTGGTTGAAAAACAAGTTTTAATGACTCCAACCTAAGTGTATGTAAACTTCCGACTTCAAGTGTATATGTAAAAAAAAAAAAAAAAATCGGACAAAACCATCAGTAGGCCTAGAGTTGAAAATGCGATGCGAAAACTTGTATTTTTCATTCGGTTCATGGGAATCAAGGTGGAATAAGCAGGATATCCGGAATCCTCCAACCAGCATTTTTTGTCTATTGTGGTGTTGAACATGATAATGAAGTGCCTAAGTCAGTATGCTTTGTTAATTGGTTATGTGGTGCATTGGCAGAGAAACCTGTTGGTGGAAAATGTGTTGCATATATTCTATATAATTTTAAATATGGCATCAAAATGTAGAATATCAGATTGGTCGTAGTGTCAGCGAACCATCAAACTTCTGGCCCGTAGCCCTGCGTGGGATCGACTGTGCCACAAAAGCATACTGAAGTGACAAAGTCGATATCAACATTTATAAACACAGGGTTGCTAAAGTTATTATTATTTGTCCTCTAACATTATTTTGAGTTAATTATAATAGGGGGGTGTGTGTTAAATACGTTTTACAGTACAAGAGGAGGGTCATGGTAAAGTATTGTTAATGTTGAGGGGAGGTGCATTATAAAAAACAATGTTTATGACACCTTGAGTTGGACCGGCTACAAAAGCATCAGTGCTCACCCTTAACATATGTTGACGACACAACAGAACAAATGAACCCGGAATGGTATTTACTCTCAAGGCAAAACAATATGCATTTTTAGCCACGCCACCTACTAAGCCACGCCTCCAGTCTTCTGATCTGACCCGGTGGATCATAGCGCAACAAACCATGCAGCATCAACAACCCAACCTGGCTTTTTTAAAAGAAAACAACCCAAGTAAGTGATCCAACAGGCTGCGTCAAAATAACCCACTGTGTGTTCTGTCCAATATTTAACCAAATTGGGTTGTTTTAACCCAGCGCACTACCTTATAATGGCTTACAAATCACGGGATATTCAAACATGAACGTTCCTCTAAGCACCTAAAGAGTTGTCAATACGCCACACTGTCAGCACCACTGATGTCATTGTCATCGTAACACGTTACCCTCAACACTGTTCCTGACTTGTGTGACATCAGAAGAATGCTCAGGTTTGTTTTCCTTCCCGATCAGGATCATCCATGAGGATGGCTACTCAGAAGATGAGTGTAAGCAGTACATAGCTGTGGTCTACAGCAACACCATTCAGTCCATCATGGCTATCATCAAGGCTATGGGCAACCTCAAGATCGACTACACAGAAGCCGCCAGAGAGGTAAGACACACACACACACATTTGGGCATGTTTTTTAGGCTCCTCTGTTTCTGCAGTCAGATAATTAGAGAAGAGCTCCAGCTTTGCCTCTACACATCCACTAGAGCTCTTGGGTTACCATGTCCTGGGCCTTAACGACAAGGTTAGTCACTATCATCCATAATCCCATGCTTGATCCAAGGAGCCATTTCATGTACTAACACAGTTTGAAAAGAACAGCCAATAGGAAATTGTGTGTACCATTATGCAGCCATTGACATACCCCACCCTTCAGTCTGGCCCCCCCATTAATGAGCACACAAAGGCCTTGCAACTTTCCATGAGAATTTTTCCCCAGGTGACTGAGTTGATTCCACAGGAGCTGGATCCTGTATAGATCCCAGAGATATAAAGATATAGATAGATAAATAAGTGCTTAATTTGAAGAAGAAAAAATAAAGAAAAGAAAATTAATCTAAATGCAGCTAGTTTGCAGTCTTTACAGCTTCAGTTTGAATTGATTATTTTAGCTGTGTTCTTGGCTAGTTCCTCAGCAGCAACATTGTCCTGACAAGAGAGCACATTTTCTATGCCAGGCATCTATGCCGTGCATTATTAGCTCAATGTTATGGATGTATCGAAAAAAATGTCACAAGAAAACATCTTAAACAAACGCAAACGCAGCTTCTTTACTGTTATTCAGGCTGCACTCTTTGACGTGCCTGAAAGGTTAGCCGTAGTTGGCTAGCTACAGTAGCAAGCAATGAATAAGAAGGTTGCCAGCCAGTATGGCAATTGAACATTTAGAACGAACGTCCATAGATACAGAACAAAAAAAGTTAGCGACTGTTTGTGTCGGGACTATATCATGTGGAAGGATGAAATAGTATGAATAAATTACACATATGTTATGCAAATATATTATGCAAATATGTCAATCATTATTTGAAAACGTTGCTAACCAGTTGTATAAAAGTGATAATGCCGTCAAAGCCGGTGTTTGGAGGATATATTGGCACGGTTTTTCGGCCCTTGACTTTGCTTAGGTAAAGTTGCTCTTTTCAATTGTGATATCAACATATTCAAAGGTACAGTACCAGTCAAAAGTTTGAACACACCTACTCATTCAAGGGTTTTTCTCCATTTTTACTACATTGTTGAATAATAATACAAAACTATGAAATAACACACATGGAATCACTAAGAAAGTGCTAAACAAATAAACATTTATTTTATATTTGAGATTCTTGAAAGTAGCCAGCCTATGACAGCTAAGCAAAGAGAAACGACAGTCCATTATTACTTTAAGACATGAATGTCAGTCAATCCGGAAGCTTTCAAGACCTTCAAGTGCAGTCGTAAAAATTATCAAGAGCTATGATGAAACTGTCTCTCATGAGGTCCACCAAAGGAAAGTCAGACCCAGAGTTACCTCTGCTGCAGAGGATAACTTCATTAGAGTTAACTGCGCCTCAGATTGCAGCCCAAATAAGTAACAGACACATCTCAACATCAACTGTTCAGAGGAGACTCCGTGAATCAGGCCTTCATGGTCAAATTGCTGCAAAGAAACCACTACTAAAAGACACCAATAATAAGAAGAGACTTGCTTGGGCCAAGAAACATGAGCAATGGATTTTAGACTGGTGGAAATGTGTCCTTTGGTCTGATGAGTCCAAATGTGAGATTTTTGGTTCCAACCGCCGTGTCTTTGTGAGACACAGAGTAGGTGAATGGATGATCTCAGCATGTGTGGTTCCCACTGTGAAGCATGGAGGAGGAGGTGTGATGGTGTGGGGGTGCTTTTCTGGTGATGCTGTCTGTGATTTATTTAGAATTCAAGGCACATTGAACAAACATGGCTACCACAGCATTCTGCAGCGATGGGCATCTCATCTGGTTTGCACTTAGTGGGACTATCATTTGTTTTTCAACAGGACAATGACCCAACCCACCTCCAGGCTGTGTAAGGGCTATTTGACCAAGAAGGAGAGTGATGGAGTGCTGGATCAGATAACCTGGCCTCCACAATCACCCGACCTCAACCTAATTGAGATGGTTTAGGATGAGTTGGACCGCAGAGTGAAGGAAAAGCAGCCAACAAGTGCTCAGCATATGTGGGAACTCCTTGTTGGAAATGAATTACAGGTGAAGCTGGTTGAGAGAATGCCAAGAGTGTGCAAAGCTGTCATCAAGGCAAAGGGTGGCTACTTTGAAGAATCTAAAATACATTTAGATTTGTTTAACACATTTGCTTGCTACATGATTCCATATGTGTTATTTCCTAGCTTTGATGTCTTCACTAGTATTCTACAACGTGAAAATTGAATGAGTAGGTGTGCCCAAACTTTTGACTGGTACTGTAAGTATATTGAACTGAATCGCCATAGGAAAGAAATAGAATGGATTTCAAATCACCGCTGCTGCTCTAATCAACCAAATATTCTAAATTTCAACGTTCTACGAACATCGCTTTGGTTGATATAGCATTTTTATTAGTTAGAATTGCCTCGACAATGGACAACTATTAATGGATGTCCTGTGCATCGTGCACACACACACAGTGCTCAGGGAGATAGAGAGAGAGCGTGAGGAAGTTTAGAGAGTGATTGAGAGAGAGGAGTTTGAGACTGTGAGTGGGTTTTCCTGCCTCCATGAGGGCCATGCAGGCTTGATAATGAAGAAACATGAAGTGTGCTGAAAAAGGAAAAGGTGGCACTCGGACTAGGCTGTTTATTGGAATGGGTTTATTTAAAACTGCTGGCAGGACAAATTTCACAAGCAGATTTCCTTAGCAGTGTGTCAGCACTGTGCACCTCAAAAACAACACTGCTGCTGGGTGGTTCCACCAATTAGTTGCATATTGAATCGTGTAAAAAAATATATATTTTTAAACCTTTTTCCCATCTCAAGAGGTTAAATAAATATAAATTGGCAATAAGAGTAGAACCAGTTCACCTGCTTTTACATTAGGATTTGACTAATAGATGTTCATCTTTCTTTTGAAAAAAATATTATAAAAAGGAATAGATTCACCATATTAAAACTAGAGTTCAGTTCACGTAACAGGGTTGACCTTAAAATTGGGGACATGTTGTTCTTTTTACTTTAATAAAATGAATCACTAAATCACATGAAATAAATAATAATCTTTAGAAATGACTTTGTCAAAGCAACAAAATAACTAGGGCTTTACAATGATGGTGAAAATGTTGGGAATAAGTGGGTTAAAATCCTCCCAGAAGTCACAGAGGATGCACAGAGGGACGCTGAAATACTGAATTTTGTCTTTATTTATACATTACTACATGGCCAAAAGTATGTGGCTACCAATTCATGTTAGTGGATTTGGCTATTTCAGCCACACCCGTTGCTGACAAGTATATACAATTGAGCACACAACAATGCAATCTCCATAGACAAACATTGGCGGTAGAATGGTCTGTACTGAAGAGCTCAGTGACTCTCAACAAGCCACTGTCATAGGATTCCATCTTTCCAACAAGTCAGTTTGTCAAATGCCCTGCTAGAGCTGCGCCGGGCAACTGTAAGTGCTGCTATTGTGGAAACGTCTAGGAGTAACACTCATTACCAAGTTCCAAACTGCTTCTGGAAGCAACGTCAGCACAATGACTGTTCATCTGGAGCTTCATGAAATGGGTTTCCATGGCCGAGCAGCCACACACAAGCCCAAGATCACCATGCGCAATGCTAAGCATCAGCTGGCGTAAAGCTCACTGCCATTGGACTCTGGAGTGATGAGTCACTCGTCACCATCTGGCAGTCCGACGGACTAATCTGGGTTTGGCAGATGCCAGGAGAACGCTACCTTATGCAATCCATAGTGCCAACTGTAAAGTTTGGTGGAGGAGGAATAATGGTCTGGGGCTGTTTTTTATGGTTTGGGTTCGGGCCCCTTAGTTCAAGTGAAGGGAAATCTTGATACTACAGCATACAATGACATTCTAGATGATTTTGTGCTTCCAACTAAAGTGGCAACAGTTTGGGGAAGGCCTTTTTCTGTTTCAGCATAACAATACCCCCTTGCACAAAGTGAGGTCCATACAGAAATGTTTTGTCGGTGTGTAAGATCTTGACTGGCCTGCACAGAGCTTTTACCTCAACCCCATCAAACACGTTATGGATGAATTGGAATGCCGACTTCGAGCCAGGCCTGATTGTCCAACATCAGTGCCCAACCTCCCTAATGATTTTGTGGATGAATGGAAGCAAGTCCCCGCAGCAATGTTCCAACATCTAGTGAAAAGCCTTCCCAGAAGAGTGGAGGCTGTTATAGCAGCAAATGGGGACCAACTCCATATTAATGCCCATGATTTTGAAATGAGAGTTTCGGCAAGCAGGTGTCCACATACTTTTTAGACCATGTAGTGTATATATCTTTTTTCGTGTGGTCTATATTAAAGGGCAATTAATTTACTATAACAGGCTTTTCAAATTAAATATTTGTGCACCATGTCTACTTAAAATATCAAAGGGATGCAAAAGGTCCTCATTTCGTGGAACGACCCTGCTGCTGCTACTTGCAAATGCATCATGCAGCCCAGACAGTGCAGGATAGAAGTAGTTTGCTTCAGTTTGATCTTTTTTTACTTCATCGATATATCTGGAAACTTGGAGTTTGCTGTTCACCAACATCAAACGATGACTACCTCAGGCTGATAAGGAAGGCTTAATTCCCAACCCATCTTCAAGTCTTTCTTCTTATTTACAGACCCCATACACACACACACACTCACACACAGCTTCGCTGGTCTCACCTGTCACAACCAATGAGTCTGCAGTAAAAGAAAATCCAGTCTAGTGGTACCATGCAGAGGGCTCAGCCTGTGAACAAACTGTCAGTGTGTTCCTCAAAGAGAGCAAGCTCCAGTGTATGACCGTATATATTAGAGGGCTTGGGTCTGTAGCTGTAGGATGCGTGGATGTGCTTTATAACTGTACTCTCATCTTCACATGGCCTGAGGGGAGGGTCTAACAGGGATGAGTAGAGAGGCTGCCTTGGTTTTTAAGGGAGGATGGATGGGTACGCTCCTCTGTGTCTTCAGACCATCCTTCATACAGTGTGTCGCTGGACCTAGTGATACTTACTGTCTCCTATGCAGGCAATTAGTGCACTGGCTGCCACAAACATGCTCTCATACAGTACATTCAGACAACAGACAACATTTACGCATAGTCAGTGATGCACAAGAACACACAGAGAACAGTGCATAGACACACACACACTTGTACGCGCACACACACACACACACACACATACTTGTGCCCGGAATTGGCTGAGTGAGTCATCCTAAGCCCAGTGCCCAGGGAGGATGCAGAAGAGAGGAGATCTTGCCTCCATATGCTGTGTTATTTCATTTCATTTGCTTAGCCATTTCATATCAGAGAAAGATGCCCAAAACACAGGCAAAAAATCCTCTGTGAACTGCACTCCAAGGCTATTAAACTGTAGTCTTGTGTTTTATATTCATTTTTATTTCTATTCGTTTTAAGATTTTATTTGAAATTTTGTTTAGTTTCAGTTTGTTTCCAGTTTAAGTTTTATTAAGACATTTCTAATACGTTTTTATATGATTTAGTTTTAGTTTTAGCGTTAGGGACATAAAGTAGCCTATGCATGGGAGGGTAGTAGCCATGAATGTGTTGTATAGTTTTGGTGTTTTTGGGGATGTCACTTCTTGCCACTTTCGGGTATCACAGATGCACCTCTCCTGACTTCACTCCTCGACTCTAGTCTACTGTCAGCTGCTTTAGCCTTACCACTCAAACGCCCCCAATATCTGTGGTGCTGCTCGTGGCAACGTTATCTCGCTGAGTCTACTTTTACCTCTCAATGTGACGTGCTAGATTCAGAAGCTTGAAAACCCCATTAGAAAAAAAGCTTTTTCAATTTGATTTTGCCCCCAATAAGACACAAGAGGCAGTGCTGCATCATGAATACAGTCTGAAGTAAATGCCGTTGTTCAGCCTCACGCAATTTACCTGTGACTGTATTCATGATACTTTTATTCATTAAAATTTTATTTAACCTTTATTTAACTAGGCAAGTCGGTTAAGAACAAATTCTTATTTACAATGACGGCCTACCCTGGCCAAACCTTAACCCGAACGATGCTGGGACAATTGTGCACCACCCTATGGGACTCCTAATCATAGCCGGTTGTGATACAGCCTGGAATTGATCCTGGGTCTGTAGTGACGCCTCTAGCACTGAGATGCAGTGCCTTAGACCACTGCGACACTCGGGAGCCCCAGCACTGCCTCGCATGCCTTATTGCTTTTATAAAACTGTTAACAACATATTAAAATAACAATGATTTACTGTACATATTTTAATTAAAGTGTTATTTTGATAAGTAAATTAATACAATTTCATTCTTCCACCAAAAGATATAGTCCGGACAAAAATCTGGTTGTTAGTTATTTTAGTCATGTTGCTACAGACCCAATCGTTAATCATTTTTGCATAGTTGCTATGCAAAAGGAGTGGTCAACCGTTCCCAACAAAATGGTTGCTATGCAGGCTCGGTAACATTCTTCACATTTGCTAGCTAGCTAAATAAAACTTCAGTTAATTCAGTCACCTCAAACATTGAACCTGGAATGGCAGTATGCTATAGGGGCATTGTTGTTTGGTGAGCTTTTTTTCATTAGGCATTTACTTGGATATGTCCATGACAATGACGGTGATGTGTGAAAAAGTTGTCTCGTCTGGGCACTGTTCACTCTCTATGTGTAGACCCTTTTCCAGTACACGACACACTGATGTAATGCACAGATGCGTGCAACTCTTTTGCAGCCGTAAGAAAGCCATCGCCATCTGTGCCCATTCAACATAGCCTAGATTTACGCTCCATTACAAAATAACTTTTGGGGGTTCTCATATGCTTGCAATGACGTTTTGATTCGTGCCTGAACATTCGCTAAGATTATATTTGGATGTGACCTTTGCAAAATAACTATTTTTAGATGCAGCAGTTGTTAGCTATAATGCTAACGCTCATTGACATAGGCTGTAGCAAAAGCTAGCCAAAGAGCCATTTTACTGGTTTGAAGTGTTTAAAGAATGCAGTTGATTTGTGATGATAACACAAACATTCAATTGTAATCCAAAAGTAGTGTGAAATGCACTCATAAGAAACATGTAAATAGAGGCTTTTTTTTGCTGGTGTTCTATATTTGAACCCAACTTTGTTCTGCCACCAATTTGCACGCATCGCCCTCCTGCGACAATGTTTGTAAACACAGAAAGGCGTCAATGGTACAGAGATCAGGCAGACAGTGGGGCTTATATTAACCCCTGCTTGTACCAAACTAAATGCTAGACAGGAAGTAAAGGGAAATAATGTGCGAGTTTAGATAAATACAAGAGATGAATCGGACAGCAACATGAACATGATATTGTTATAGGGGAGCAGTGATAATTTTCAGGTGGAACAGTTTGCAGGCATGCTATGCCTGTGACGGCCAATACAGCACGGCTTGGAACGCTGCTTGTCCAATCAGCTTCCAGGATCCAAACAACCAGTTTTTTGATTCCCTATAATGCACAGTATAATTCAATGACTATGAAGTTCATTCTTACATGTTCTATGTTTGAGCTGCTTTTGAAAGCCAAAGTTTAATTGAAAACATGATTGGCATTGTTCAATTTTCGTTTTCATAATAGCAAGCCAGGACTGATGGTTTGGTTAGTTAAGCAAGCAATTCTTTGTGTTTGGTTACCAAGGCAACTACTGTAGCTAAGCTAGTAAACTTCCTAGCTACTTCAGTGGATGTTGAACACGTTTCGACATTTCTTGCGGAAATGTGTTCAATTATAGCCTCTCTGGAAAATAATGCAACTAATGCAATAATGCTGAGTTTCAGTATAGTTTTTGTTTTTCAAACAAGTCTGTTCATTATTTTATTTCAGTTCACTAGTCATGAAAAAACGATTCAGTTTTCATTTTAGTTTTAGTTTACTGTAATAACATTGCTTCACTCCCAGTCTTAAATTGAACTGTATATCTATGGCAATTTTGTTCCACTTCACCAAATTGATTGATTATTCATTATTCACACAAATACTTATTTTCCACCATAATTTGCAAATGAATTCATTAAAAATCCTACAATATGATTTTCTGGATTTTTTTTCTCATTTTGTCTGTCATAGTTGAAGTGTACCTATGATGAAAATTACAGGCCTCTCTCATATTTTTAAGTGGGAGAACTTGCACAATTGGTGGCTGACTAAATACTTTTTTGCCCCACTGTATATCTATCTCCTGCCTGCCACTAGCTGCCACTGTCACACTTTATTACAACAGTGCATTATTTATCAGCCAGACACCTTGTCCACAGACACTAATATATCTCCCATATTAGCTATCCACACAGTGTAGATTGCCTGGCCTCTGGTTATGACAGGTCCCCAGTGATGACATAACAATATATAAAGCTACGTATTTAAACTGTGGCACAATTGACCTTGGGCCATTGGCCACCTGTCAAAACAAATCAATATTTATTAGCTTTATCTGAGTCACTCAATCATTGCTAGAGAGACCCTTTAACTATTTATGATAAGATCTTACCTCATCACAGCAGATGTGTTTGCTTGTTGATAATGTGGGTTCTCCCTCCTGAGATTTAAACATAAGCCCTCACTCTCTGCGATGTCTCTGGCAAGGACTATTCTGTAGTATGTCTGACCTGCAACCTCCTAGCCCTGGCCATAATGGCCCTCTCCTGTCCGCTCCCACCCCTGCAGGATGACGCCCGCCAGCTCTTTGCCCTGTCGGCTGCTGCTGAGGAGCAGGGCATCCTGCCCGATGACCTGTCCAAAGTGATCCGCCGCCTGTGGTCCGACAGCGGGGTGCAGAGCTGCTTCACACGCTCCAGAGAATACCAGCTCAATGACTCAGCCGCATAGTGAGTAGGCATAGTGTGTGTGTGTGTTTGGCTGTTTGTGTGGTTTTTGTTGTGTTAGTTAGTTTGTTTGTTTGTTTGCTGCAGCAAAGAGCGGTATGGGAGGGCCATCTTATTTGGGCTATGGTTAGTGATACAGTAAAAGACGCTCTATAACTTTAGACTACATCCCTTCATGAGGATATAAAACTCTCTGTGGTTCCCTTTCAGTCGGTCAACTCATTACAACACAGCTATGGGGAGTTTGCACGCTAGCGTTCTCTACTGAAGAACATTAGAATCACGTTTGACAAGGCCAAAGCACTCATTCCTTCAATGTTCTTCACCTTGAGCTTAGCGGAACAATTTCACACATTTAACAAAAAAATTAACACAAAATCTATCCGGCTTTGCTCCAACTTATCTATCCCACTTAAGGAGTGCCTGCTCATCCTTCTGGATGTTGTGTGTTAAAGCTCGATAACTGGTTTCGTGAGTTTGAATTTGGTAGGATTAAGTGTCTTGTCGGGCTGAGGCATGCAAAAGTCTCCCTGGCTTAACCTGGTTGATGTGCGCTCTGTCGCTGGCTAAGGGAGGCGACTTGAAGGGAGAGGTCGGGCCAGGTCGGTGGGCACTCCCTGCCGCCTGTGCCCTGCCGCCTGTGTCCTGCCTCAGTCAAGCCCCGTTTACCTCTCTTCCCAGACTTGGTCGATGATCGTCTCTTATGTGGACGGGATCAGGCTAGTTAAACAGCGCTGTATAGCTAACTCATCAAGGCGAGTTAGCTAGCGTACTGCCACTGGTGCTTCCATGTGTTTGTGTAGCTCTCTCATTTAGCATATGAAGCATTCAGTCAATTAGTTATTATAAATTGACTGTACTGTGGCTAGTGCTATCCTGCGGGGATAATGCCAGGTAGCAAGACTGATAAGCTGCATGTGGATGTCGGCTGGCATACAGTACTGTGACAAAAGTGCCTCTGTCTGTGCCTATAAAAGTGCCAGGCTATGGTGGCCTATACAGTACCACGGAAGCACAACGTGCTCAGTAGGTGCTCGGTAACCACAAGTGGGTACCCCTTTCTGTAGGTGACTTATTACTGGGATTCATTGCTGGGTCCTCCCTCTAGCTCACTGGTCCCTATGAGGTACTTAGTGGTATAGGTCATGGACTCGGTAGGCGATTGGCAATCGTGCTTTTATCCCACACACAGTCTCTGTGGTTCATATGAACTCCAAGATGAGATGTCTGTCTCCTGCTCAACGCGTTTTGTTCCTGGGAGTTAGATTTAATTACGAATGGCCCTGTCTGTTATCACAGATGGAGTCTGTTTTTCAGAGCTGTCCGTCCCTTTTCTAGCTGGGTTACAAGGTGCGGTGTCACCGGTACCTATTACTGGTGGGCATGATCACCTCCATGATAAAGTTTTTTTCCTGGGTTTATTCTTAATGTGTGCAACCCCCGCACACATAGCGCATTGAAAGGGGAGGTGGCACTGGCTGGGGTCCCCCCCTTGCCCCCCTTCCCAGATGTTTGCTGTGACAACTACCCCCAAGTGGCACTGCTAGCCCCAATTCTGACTTGTGCTCTGATATCTGCTTCACTTCACTCACATAAAAACCTGGGTTTTCTGCTTATTACCTCAAATTGATCTATTGAAAGTGTAGATTCACAGCTCCAATCCAGATGTGTTGGTCATTACTGAGACATGGTTAAGAAAGAGTGTTTTGAACACTGATGTTAACCTTTCTGGTTATAACCTTTTTCGGCAAGACAGATCTTCCAAAGGCGGTGGAGTGGTAATCGTTACCAAGGAACACCTTCAGTTGTCTCCACCAAGTCTGTCCCCAAACAATTCAATTTGCTGGTTTTACACATTAAACTTTCAAATAACTCTTTGTTGACTGTTGCTGGGTGCTATCAGCCATCATCACTACCGGCCTGTACCCTAAATGCCCTATGCTCTCTCCTGGCCCCTTACGCTAAGAATTTGTCCTGCTAGGTGACCTAAACTGGGACATGCTTAAACCACCTGACCAAGACCTATTGCAATGGGACTCCCTAAATCTTTCTGCTACCTTGTTGTGATGCTGCCATGTTATGTTGCTACCTTGTTGTTGTCATGTTGTGTTGCTACCATGCTAGGTTTTCATATGTTGCTGCCATGCTGTGTTGTTGTTTTAGGTCTCTCTATATGTAGTGCTGTGGTGTCTCTCTTATCGTGTTGTGTGTGTTGTCCTATATTTTTATTTAAAAAATATATTTTTAATCCCAGCCACTGTCCCCCTTTTTTCTTTTGGTAGGCCGTCATTTTAAATAAGAATTTGTTCGTAACTGACTCGACTAGTTAAAAAAAGGTTAAATAAAGGCCACAAACCCAGAGTGGACAGGGCAAACGTCAGCTCTTATATTAAAACATTGTTAAACACATACTTTCTTGTGGCCATATATTCCATTCACAGGAAGTTCCTGAGGTTCCATTTCAAGGCTGTGGTCTACAAGTCCATGGGCCTCCCTTTCAGGCTTTCACTCTTGCCTCACACTTTCACCAAAGTTGTGGAGGCGGGTTTGGCACCTCTGTGGTGTCTGGAGCTTAGGATATTGGACTACCTGCATGATTGGCTGGTGGTAGCGGAGTCGAGGGAGCAGGTGGTGTAACACCATGCTGGTTTCCCATGTTCAGTCTCTGGGTTTCATAGTGAATCAAGAGAAGAGCTATTTGACTCCATCTCAGCACATTCCGTTTAGACTCAGTCGAGAATCGTGCATTCTTGTCCCTGCAGAGGGAGGCCAGTTTCTGACTTTGCTTGGTCCATTTTCGCCAGTGTCTGCGCCTATATAAGATGATGGCTTCTATGATGGCTGTGTTTCCCCCCGGGCTGTTGCTCATGCGACCCTTCCAGCAGTGAGTGAAAGACTCACACATGGACGCATTGCGCCACCTAAACCGGTCACTCCAGGTGTCCCTGTCATGCCTATGGGCTTTAGCTCGGTGGAGGGACCTGTGGCTGTTGATGCTGCGGACCCCCATGGGTTGAGTTGTATCCCGCAAGGTGATCATGACATGTCCCCAAGGGAAGATTTTGTGGGCAGTGTTGCAGAGTGCGTTGCACATCATTAACCTGGAGCTTTTGACGGTGTACATAGCGCTCAGGCACGTTCTCCCATTGTTGGCAGGCCAGCATGTGATAGTTGAGGACCAAGAGCAGGACAGTGGTGGTATACATCAACATACAGGGAGGGGTGAGGTCTTGCCCTCTCTTATCCTTGAATCACTCAATACCTCTGTGGAGCGGTGCACACTTTCCCCCTACCGGGCGCCTCACCACGGGAGCGGATCTGCTATCTAGAGGGGGGGGGGGCCCTCGTTCTCAGGTCATTGACTTCCCACCAGTCATTGCTCTTGACGTGCGTGATTCTAATGTTCTTCAGTAGAGGGCGCTGATGAGCAAACTCCCCATAGCTGTCTTGTTCCTCGTTTCCCTCCTTCAGGGAACAGTATTCACGACTCAGGATATGACCCAGATGCAGACATAGGAGGCGATAGTACAAAAGACAAAGTACAGGGAGACACAGGTTTTTATCTTGGACACATGAAACTTAGGATGGATACGGAGGGTGCGGGGCAACAGAAGACGAACAGCAAAGGGGCTAAGGATTTTAGAGATGGGGAAAGGGAATCTCCAGTGATGATGAAACAGGGGTAAAGTTTACAGGACTCCACCTAGAGGAGCAGGTCCCGAGTGGACAGCTATACACTCTGCCCATGCCGATAGCGGGAAGCAGTGGTCTGGTGGCGATCCGCTTGTCACGATACCTGCACGTGGTCTTCAAAAATAGCAGCCCGGGCTCTCTTCCAGGTATAGTGACAGCGGCGGATGAACATCTGGGTAGATGGTATGCTGACTTTTTGCTCAGGGAAGAGTGGGGACAGATATCCCAAGGAACACTCGAAGGGTGAGAGACCAGTGGACAAGCAGGGAAGGGTGTTATGGGCGTATTCCACCCACATGAGTTGCTGGCTCCAGGTGGTGGGGTTGACGGAGACGAGGCAACAAAGGGCCATCTCCAGGTCCTGATTGGCTCGTTCCGACTGGCCATTAGATTGGGGGTGGAGACCAGAGGACAGGCTGGGTGACGACCCAATGAGGGTGCAGAACGCCTTCTAGAACCAGGACAAGTACTGGGGACCACAATCAGAGACAATGTCAACCGCAAGTCCATGGATCCGGAAGACGTGCTGCACCATTTGCTGAGCCGTCTCCTTGACTGAGGGTATCTTGGGAAGGGGAATAAAATGGGCGGCTTTAGAAAACCTATCCACCACCGTCAGGATAGTAGTGTTGCCGGGAAGCCCAGTAACAAAGTCCAGGGATATATGGGACCAAGGGCGGTGAGGAACAAGGGAGTGGTTGAAGCAGACAAAAGCCAGGGGCCTACGGGAGCCTGGATGGCAGGTCAATCTTGAGGAATGTGTCCATTCCAGGACCGGGGAATGGGCAGAGTCCGGGACAAACATCCGGTTAGCCCCCTCGGATTCCAACTGGGAATGCTGCACCTTACAGACCAGGCTCTCTATACCCCAGACGACTGCCGGTAGACTCTATACCCCAGACGACTGCCGGTAGACAGGAGCTAGGGAGGATGTTCTCGGGTCAGATGGAGTAGCTGCGGGGAAATACAACCGTGAGAGTGCATCAGGCTTCATGTTCTTGGACCCCGAGCAGTAGGAGAGAGTGAAATTGAAACAAGAGAATAACAGGGCCCAACGAACCTGCCTAGATTTGAGGCGATGGGAGAGGAAAGCGCAGGTGTGCAGTGTTTGGTCCTGGGCAGAACGCTGGGACAGGACGGCCCCACTCCGACATCTGAGGCTACGACCTCCACCACAAACTGACAGGGCATGTCCGGATGGATTAAGATGGGGGCTGTAGTGAATCGACGTTTGATGTCCAAGAACGCCTGGTCAGCTGCTGGAGACCACGTGAACGGAACCTTGTGAGAGGTGAGTGCTGAGAGGGGGGAAGCCAGGATGCTGTAACCCTGGATGAATCGGCGGTAGAAATTAGAAAACTCCAGAAAATGTTGCAGCTGCACCCTGAATGATCACCTTGTCGAGATCCATCTGTATATACCCTGCAGCAATGGACGTATCCTAGGAAGGAGATGATGGAGCGATGGAATTCACACTTCTTCGCTTTAACCTCTTGAGTGTAGTATTTTCGTGTTTGGCTGATAAACATACCCAATTGAAACTGCCTATTTCTCAGGCCCAGAAACTAGAATATGCATATAATTGTCAGATTTGGATAGAAAACACTCTACAGTTTCCAAAACGGTCAAAATATTGTCTGTGAGTATAGCAGTACTGATATTGCAGGTGAAAACCTGAGGAAAATCCAACAAGGAAGTGCTGTTTTTCCTGAAAGCTCTCTGTTCCATTGAATGCCTTGCCTCCATTTAAAGGAATATCAACCGGATTCCTTTTCCTATGGCTTCCTCAAGGTGTGAACAGTCTTTAGACATAGTTTCAGGCTTTTATTTGGAAAATTGAGCGAGAAAGATCACACCGCATCATTGTATGGCTGGGTGACAGCAGCGTTTTGTATGCACAATAGCTTGGAGCATCCATTTTCTCTCTCTCTCTGAAGAAGCTACATTCCCGGTTGATATATTATTGATTATATATTGTAAAGACAACCTGAGGATTGATTATAAAAAACATTTGACCTGTTTCTACGAACATTATGGATACTATTTGGAATTTTAGTCTGCGATGTCGTGACCGCTTGAGCCTGTTGATTTCTGAACATAACGCGCTAACCAAATGGAGGTATTTTAGATATAAAAATAATCTTTATGGAACAAAAGGAACATTTATTGTGTAACTGGGAGTCTCGTGAGTGCAAACATCCGAAGATCATCAAAGGTAAGTGATTTAATTCATTGCTTTTCTGACTTCCGTGACCAATCTACTTTACTGCTAGCTGTTTGTAATATTTTTCCAACTGAGAGAGATGTGCCTACATAAACGCTTGGTATGCTTTCGCCGAAAAGCTTTATTGAAATCTGACATGACAGGTGGATTAACAACAAGCTAAACTGTGTTTTGCTATATTGCACTTGTGATTTCTTGAATATTAAATATTTTTTGTGATTTAATTTGAATTTGGCGCTCTGCAATTCAGCTGGGGTTGACGAAAAAGAAGTTAACGAAAAGCTGGTTCTCCAGGAGACTCTGAAGGACTTGTCGGACGTGGAGGACGTGTTCTTGAGCTGAACAGGAAAGACAAGGAGGTCTAGTATGTCCCAGAGCACATCGTTGACCAACCAGGGCCTGGAACACTGCGGGAGTGTTGGTCAGTCCGAATGGCATAACTAAGTACTCATAGTATCCACTAGCCATGTTAAAGGCTGTTTTCCACTCAAAGAAGAACCCTGCGCCGGCGGCAGAGGCCAATGGATGAATTCTCCCTGCAGTGAGAGAGTTCTCAATGTACTCCATAGTCTTGGTCTCTGGACCCGACAGGGAGTAAAGCCACCCGGGATAAGGACAATGGCGCAGAGACGTAGCGTGGGCCTTGTTGAAGACTTCCCGGAGGTCCAGATATTCCGCAGGAATGGCAGAGAGATCCGAGGCTTCTCTCAAGCCTACAGGTAGATATCCCGGGGCAGGCTGGACCAACTTAAGACAATGAGCATGGCAGAACGGGCTCCAACCCACGATAGAACCAGTAGCCAAGTAAATCGGGGATTGTTCTTCTGGAACCATAAATATCCCAAAACCACGGGTACGTGGGGAGTATCTATGAGCAAGAACTCTATGCACTGTGTGATTTCCTGATACTCGTAGGTCGATCGGAATCGTAGTGCGGGTGACTCTGCCAATAGAGCACCCATCCAGCCCTCTGACGTCCATGGGAATGGAGAGGGGTTGAGTGGAGATGGCCAGCTCCGACACCACGATAGCGTCAATAAAGCTTTCATCGGCCCCAGAGTCAATGAGCACCCGGAGTGATTTGGCCCGGTCACCCCACAACAGGGTGGCATGGAGATGAGTGCGAGTAATGGGAGATTGGAAAATCCCTGTACGGCTCACCAGAGTACTCGTACTTACTGATGAGCCTGGTCTTTTTAATGGACAGGTGGAAATATAATGTTCTGTAGTCCCGCAATACAGACAGCTCCTGGTGTTCAGTCTGCGTAAATGTTAATCTGGAGACAATTGAGCCCTTCCCGGTAGCTTGGGCTCTAGAGGAGGCGAGTCGAGCACCCTCGGCGTGACATCGGATTCTCTCGTAAATGACTTTGAGTGTTTCCGGGATTCCTCTGAAGCGAGGCGAGAAGCGAGGGTGAGCGAGGGCGACAGGGAACATATTCTCTCTCCCGCCTACGTTCTCATAGCCGCCTATCAATCCAGATGGTCAAGGCTATGAGGGAGTCGAGGTCCATGGGCAGCTCCTGGGCTGCAAACTCATCTTTGATCACCTCCGATAATCCGTGAAGGAACATGTCGAAAAATGCTTCCGTGTTCCAGGCCCTGTCAGCCGACACTGTCAGTCGCCAACGAAAATCCACTGCGTAGTCTGCCACACTACGGGAGCAATTTACGAGCACCCTCTCTCTTGGACAATGAAGAATCAAACACCTACTTCCGCCACAAACTCCTCCAGACTGAGGCAGACGGCGGACTGTTGCTCCCACACCGCCCGTAGCCCAGGCGAGTGCCCTCCCGGACATCAGCGTTATGAGGTACCCTGTCCTCGAGCGGTCCGAAAGGAACGACGAAGGCTGTAGCTCGAAGATGATGGAGAACTGGGAGAGAAAGGCCCGGCAGGTTCCAGAATCTCCAGTGTAGCACGCCGGGGGAGGTAGGCGGGGTTCTCGGGACACTGTGGTATGCTGGGAACAAGTGCCGCTGGTGGTGGTGTTGCTGAGATTACGGGTGTGGCTTGCTGCCTTGTAGGGAATCCACAGAATTGCTCCAGCAATGTATCGAACGCATGGTCATGGCGTTGTGCCAGGATATGGAGTCCCTCCATAAGACATTGCAGTAACTCCTCATGTCTTCCAATGGTGGCTTCTTGCCGGGAGACAGTATTGTGGAGCTGGTCTGAGTCTGCTGGGTCAGTTATGGCCAGTTTGTACTATCAATATATGACCCAGATGCAGACACAGGAGGCGGAAAGTGCAGTTCTCAATCATTTATTTTAACACAGGGAAAAGGGCAGGTCGAGGACAGGTAGAGGTTTGTAATCAGGTCAGTGTCAGGCAGGTACAGGATGGCAGGCAGGCTTGGCGTCAGGGCAGGCAGAGGTTCAGAATCAGGCAGGTACAGGACGGCAGGCAGGCTCGGGGTCAGGGCAGGCAGAATGTTTCCTAGTTTTCCCGGTTCTGACCAAACACTTGAGAAACATGAAAACGGGAAGGCATGCTGGTAAGACATGACAAGACAAGACGAACTGGCAACAGACAGAGAACACAGGTATAAATGCTCAGGGAATAATGGGGAAGATGGGCGACACCTGGAGGGGGGTGAAGACAAGCACAAAGACAGGTAAAACCGATCAGGGTGTGACAAAGACTTTCAATATCAACTCCTCCCTCCATCCCTTCCCTTCCTCTACTACAATCAGTATGCAATCTGCACACACACCAGGAGGCCAACATTTGCCACCAGTTAGATCTCGCTATCCCCTCCTGCTGCTAGTTGATTTTTTATTCAAACTGGAAAACGAGCACCCATCTACTTTGCATACAGCTTAACAACTCAGCTTTGTCTGCCAATTTCCTCTTTAATAGCATCGCAGAAACATAGGGATCATTCATTTCTTCCTAGAGAAGAAGGCTGGGTATTTACCATGATGGTATAACAATGGCAGTTGGATTGATCGATTTCTTGTGTGTATCATATCAGGTTTACTCAGGATTGTGTAATACCTCTGGCCAGCCTCCCATTATACTGATGTATGGTGGTAATGTGTTCCTCTCCTCTCCTTTCCTCTCCTCACTCTCCTCTCCTTTCCTCTCCTGCTCTCATCTCCTCTCCCATCTGCTGCTGTGTGAAACCTGTCACATTACTCCACAGGGGGAAGCATCAGCAGACAAATCTCTGAAACGTTCTCTAAATCATGATCCTCCTCCTAGCTTTGATGCTCTGACTCTCTCATATGGCTCTGTCTTGCTGGTTGGCTGTCCGGACAACATAAGAATGATAACGTGTTGATTAGTTATCTGAGATTCCATCCTGGCAGGCCCCAGGATTAGGACTCTCTTGCAGGGCTGGGTCAAGCTGCAGGGGTCAGCCTTAAGGTCAAGGATGACCTCTAGGAGGACTTCCAAGGAGAGTCAGATTCCCTTAGGTTTTACATTGGTTTTCATATGCTGTTTTCTCCATACACTCTCACACTAATGATTATATATCAAGGTTGATGAATGTCCTAGCATGCATCATTCACTTCAAGAGCACAGAGTGAATTAATTATTCTATTGTTTTTTGTATTGGATCACAAAGGCAATTACAATCAATAAAACAATAGAATCAATAGAACAAAAAAGAATTTCCCCCTTTTTGAACAACCCCACATTCCCACCCAGTCACCCATCCCAAACATAACCCTGGCGTCACCCATCCCAAACATAACCCTGGCGGCACCCCAGTCACCCATCCCAAACATAACCCTGGCGGCACCCCAACCCCAAACCCCAGTCACCCATCCCAAACATAACCCTGGCGGCACCCCAACCCCAGTCACCCATCCCAAACATAACCCTGGCGGCACCCCAACCCCAAACCCCAGTCACCCATCCCAAACATCCCTGGCGGCACCCCATCCCCAACCCTGGCGGCACCCCATCCCCAACCCCAGTCACCCATCCCAAACATAACCCTGGCGGCACCCCAGTCACCCAACCCTGGCGGCACCCCAGTCACCCATCCCAAACATAACCCTGGCGGCACCCCATCCCCAACCCTGGCGGCACCCCATCCCCAACCCCAGTCACCCATCCCCAACCCTGGCGGCACCCCAACCCCAGTCACCCATCCCAAACATAACCCTGGCGGCACCCCAACCCCAAACCCCAGTCACCCATCCCAAACATAACCCTGGCGGCACCCCAACCCCAGTCACCCATCCCAAACATAACCCTGGCGGCACCCCAACCCTGGCGGCACCCCATCCCCAACCCCTGGCGGCACCCCATCCCCAACCCCTGGCGGCACCCCATCCCCAACCCCAGTCACCCATCCCAAACATAACCCTGGCGGCACCCCAACCCCAGTCACCCCATCCCAAACATGACACCCAGTAAAATTGTTTACCCATATGACATCACCAGGAGATAATTGAGGCAACTACTTTCTACATTTCTATAGGAGTATGTTTAGCTTTATTCGTGCGGGCGGGGGATAACTCCAACATAACTACGTCCTGAAAGTATGCCAGCCATTTCCTTATATGAAGGTGATGAGGTGGCAACCAGCGCTGGAACAATGTGTTTTTTTTTTTTACTTCACTTTACACTGTTTCTCATTCAGCTGCATACCTGAATCGTCGTTAGGTGAAGGAGGAATTGGTTCAAAGGGGTACAGTTTTATCAATCGTGTCAGAGAGAATAGACGCGACTTTCCTAACAAAACCTATAAACCTCAGGGCAACCCCATATCATCTGTTTGTATGTGCCAAGTGTATTGGAGGAACATAGGTCACAGTTTTGGCTTAGATCCCGTTTTGCCTGAAATCTTACAAGTGGCGTCCAGTACGACCTACGACAGAGCTTAAAATGAATTCACTGATGGTTTGTGGTTCTTTGTTGAGGGAAATATGTTCTCCCAGTCATTTTCCCAATCAATAGCATCATCATCAAGCAAAATCCTTTACATATACGTTAACCATTAAACGATCTTTCTGCTTTAGTAATTGAAGATGAGAGTACATAACTGATACAAAACCTCTGGAAGAGAATGTAAAAATTCACTGGGTGCCTTTCCAAACGTGTACCCCATGGGACCCATAAGGGCACGACTGACTGCAGTCGACCCTGGCAAATCGAAAAGGAGAAATTTCAGAAAACTAAGGACACCCTCTGAGTTAAATATATACCCTACACCAGGGGTATCAAACACGCGAGGGGGTCCAATCCGTAAAAAATGGACCTACGATCAATAAAGGACTATGTTTTTGATCATTTTAACGGCATTGAAAAATTTGCCATTTTCAGTGCAGCCCTCAGTACTTCGTTGGTTAATTAGCTGAAGAGATCTGGAGATACCAGTACCAGTTAACTTACACATTGCTCAACCCTCCTAAAATGATATATTGTATTAGGACCATAATATAATGTGCATTTCTTATTAGTTATACCAGAAAATAACAACTAGTATGTGACCTTCTCTGAAGGTGACAGAAGCGCCATCCAATCCAGAATCAGTTGGAACCTTGTTGGTTTTCTTCATACATTGATTGAGCTCCTCTCCTCAAAAGTTGATAGTCAACCAGACACCTTTCCTTAATGAACTCATTTGTGACAATGAGCTGGAGGATCTACGATTGTCTCAAGGCACAGGAGCACAGGCCCATAGCTGAAACCACTATTGACAGAGGTATTGACTGATTTAGGGAAATGAGGAATCTATGGCCATGAGGATGAACACTATAGAATGGATCCCTGCTGCTTTACAAGGCTACAGTGTACATGAGTTATTTTACATACAGTGTGTTTTATATGGTCACTGTCTGTCTGTCTGCGTCTGTCTGTCTGTCTGTAACATCAGAGCAGAAGGGTTTATATTGTCAATACTCTGATCAATACTCTACTTTCTGATCATAAAGAATAGAGCTCTGCTTGGAATGCTAGTTGAATGGATTTGGTTTGCTCCACCATACCATGTAGTAGTTTATACCCCTTTATCAATGTGATCTTGGTAAAGCGTGGATACTGTATATCTATAGACGTTGCCAGGATCACAGTGATTAAGGAGTATAGCGGAAACCTACATGGTCCAGTGGAGAAAACCAAATCCATTCTACTGATGTTCTGAGCATGTCAGTCAGTATCCCTGTCGGTGTTGTGTTCATGGACTATTGGCTGGGGTACCAGCTAGCTCTGGCCCTGGCTGATGATTCAATCCGTAGAGCAGACAGGCTGTGTCCAGTACGGAACAGAATTATAGACAGAGTGCTACGGCCCTCCCACATCACAAAGGGAAACAGAGTGAGAGATAGACAGGGAGGGAGGGAAGCAGAGCGAGAGAGGAAGAGTGAGAGAGTGAGATGTTCTACACGGTGTATGTGTCGCATCCGGGGTGCCTGATCTATGGCTCTGCATTATAGAGATCTGATTTTAGCCCTGATGTCCCTGACACATATTGATCTGAATGACAACATGGAATGTGAAGCTTCTTATCTCATGTCACCTCACATACAACTGAATAGCATGTGGAGTGGCCGATCTCATCTTAACTCCCAGCGACAGCTCTGGGATTTCTACGCATCGTGGATTACAGCTCAAACTACCAATTTTGCTTTCCATAATGCTTAAAATATCATGCGTAAAAACCCATTGAAGTGAAGCGGGGGGGAAAGTGCCGTTGCCATAGAAATGTTCCCTTTGCGAAAAGCAGAGGGAGTGAGAGAGAGAGGTGATCTAACATGACTATTTATGGCCTAGAACAAATGTAGAAAAACACAGCACACACAGACTCTGTGGCCGTGCGTGATTAACAGAACCAATCCAGAATCACTGTTGTGCTAAAACAGAACAGCAGAGAACATCTGTGGGTGGTGTCTCTGCTTGGATGTGTGGGTGTGTGTTATTGTCTTGCCAGTGTGTGTGAGTGTCTCCCCTCCTCATAATTATGTGTGTGTTTGCCGCAGCTACCTGAATGAAATGGAGAGGATAGCCAAATCAGACTACATCCCCACACAGCAGGACGTGCTGCGGACCAGAGTCAAGACCACTGGCATCGTGGAGACACACTTCACCTTCAAAGACTTGCACTTCAAGTAAGGGCTCTCAGAACAAACTTGGCAACCTGACTAGTGTTTATTTGTATGGCTTTGTGTATTGGGGCAAACTGAGCATTACATTGTTATTAAAATATATATATATGTTTTTACTCTTCACCCCTTTTTCTCCCCAATTTCGTGATATCCAATTGGCAGTTACATTCTTGTCCCATTGCTGCATTTCTCGTATGGACTCGGGAGAGGCGAAGGTCAAGAGCCATGCGTCCTCCGAAACACGACCCTGCCAAGCCGTACTGCTCGCTTAACTCAGAAGCCAGCCGCACCAATGTGTCAGAGGAAACACCTTACAATTGGCAACCATGTCAGCGTGCAGGCGCCCAGCCTGCCACAGGAGTTGTTAGAGCGAGATGGGACAAGGACATCCCGGCCTGCCAAACCCTCCCCTAACTCACACGATTCTGGGCCAATTGTGTGCTGCCTCATGGGGTCTCCGAGGCGCAGCCGGCTGCGACACAGCCCGGGATCGAACCCGGGTTTGTAGATACACCACAAGCTCTGCGATGCAGTGTCTTAGACCGCTGTGCCACTCGGGAGGACTATAGCATTACATTATTACATTAATGTGAAAATGTATTCATTGCACAAATATAAACATACCAGCCCCTGGTCTATCTTTCTGCCCCCCCCCCCCCTTATCTTTAACCTTCTTTAGATGTGTGCTGCTTCCTTATCATGTGTAGTTCTGCCAATCACAACATTTTAAAATGTCTCTCCGTAACACGAGTCACTCGAGACTTGAAGCCAAAAGAGGGTAGAACACATTCCAAACGTTGCTTTTTTATGTCCGAAGTGTATGTGGTTGTGTGTGTCCTACATGTTTGTGTTGCAACTGAATGAGTGTGTGACCTCTGGCTGACCAGGAAGTGTTGTGAGACCCCCTCTGCCTTCCTGGCTCTGAACAGCCTGAGGGGGACGCAACACTTTTTTTTATCAAAGCTCTATTTGTATCACCATTAATTTGATTTCAGAGTAAAATCTGGACTTGTCTGTAATTTACACAATGTTGATAGCAGAGATGCTACTGGAAAGCACTGGTACATGAACATAGAGAGAGCTGCTAGTTGGTCTAGTATGAGGTGCACGTCGTGGTGTCAAGGTTCAGAGATGACAGTAACCCAGGCACATCTCTTTAAGACATCTCATACTTCCATCAGACTTGTTACAGTTTGGTTGTCACTGTGTTGCTGACAACTGTAGCGTCAACTAATAACATCACCACACCTGATACAGTGGCAGATCCATTCAAGTTTCAGTGGCATGGTTCACATGTGCTTCAAACAGCCAGATAGACGATGAGAAACATGGTGATAATTAGGCCATTCCTGTCTGTCTGTGTAAGAGGTCTGACATGAGTCCACAGTGACATGGTTCCAGCTAAACTCAGAGCACTGGGCTGGCTGACATTTGCCTTCTGTCACAGACACGATGTCAGGGATGAATAATACATGGGGACAATCGATAAGAGAAAAAAAGACACTTCTTTTTATCTCCATCCCGTCGACTGTAGCTATGGCAACTAATCTCCAGGAAAATACCAACAGAATGAATGGCATAAAAATGACAACGGCAACAGAAAAGGAAAAGACATTTACATTACATTTAAGTCATTTAGCAGACGCTCTTATCCAGAGCGACTTACAAATTGGTGCGTTCACCTTAAGACATCCAGTGGAACAGCCACTTTACAATAGTGCATCTAAATCTTTTAAGGGGGGAGGGGGTGAGAAGGATTACTTTATCCTATCCTAGGTATTCCTGAAAGAGGTGGGGTTTCAGGTGTCTCTGGAAGGTGGTGATTGACTCCGCTGTCCTGGCGTCGTGAGGGAGTTTGTTCCACCATTGGAGAAAAAAGAAGAAAAAAAAGAAGAAAAAAAAAAAAATAAAAAGAGATGTGGTACATTAGAGAGAAAATGAAAGAAGAAAGAATACTTTTTTTCACTAGCTATGTCTGTTTGTTTTGTGTCGGTATCTCTGATTCCATATACAGAAACAATTTAAGCTCAGAGAACCCCATGCCTTCCGACGTATCAGCTTGGGTCGTTACATGAACATGGCAGCCAAAGTGACAGCCGGTGAGAGCCAAGTAGAGGAGCTGGAGAAAGAGGTGATGGATCAGAGAATGGAGCTGAGCTTCAACACTGGACTGCACTTCTACAAGAACAAAGTAGAAGAACTGGAGAGCAAGGATGCAGCCCAAAACAACAGATCTATTCACCGTGGGCCTGATTCAGACTTATGAAATGTATGCCTTTCCTATGCACACCTTTCTACACACTTCTCAGTAGTTAGTATTCAGACTTACCTTATGGAGATGAGTAACAAGGTTTGTGGCTCCCTTGTGCACACTGAATGCCTTTAATTCAACCCCAGAAAACACACCCACTGGGTGACCTACGAATTTGATCAGGGAGTTGTTCATTTCTTCTGTAAATTTATCTAAATCCATGCGCACTGACAGCGAAATCCTGTAATGTTCTGTTTTTTAAACAGTTAATTGACCAAGTCGGTGTAATTATTTGAAATACATTTTGTTATAAATATAATATAATATCCATGTGATCATTCTAATTGCTTAATGTGCACATTGCTGTTTTTAAACAGTTAATTGACCAAGTCGGTGTAATTATTTGAAATACATTTTGTTATGTGAGCTTAATGTGCACATTGCACAGCTTCTGTAGAGATAAGAGTTGTAGTTTCCAACAGGACAATATTCTACATAGTTAAGTTGTTCTTACATCCATCGTCGGAATGAGACCAAAGCGCAGCGTGGAAAGTGTTCGTCGTACTTTATTAGAATGAGCACCAAAAAACAACCAAAGGAGAAGAGAAAAAAAAAACGTTAAGTTCTGCATGGCTATACAGCTACTGTGCAAAAACAACATCCCACAAACTAGGGTGGAAAACTGTAACATTTTACATTTACATTTACATTTACATTTAAGTCATTTGCTTTCACCTTATGACATCCAGTGGAACAGCCACTCAATTGCATCTAGGTCAGGGGGGTGAGAAGGATTACTTTATCCTATCCTAGATTCTTAAAGAGGTGGGGTTTCAGGTGTCTCCGGAAGTGGTGATTGACTCCGCTGTCCTGGCGTCGTGAGGGAGTTTGTTCCACCATTGGGGGCCAGAGCAGCGAACAGTTTTGACTGGGCTGAGCGGGAACTGTACTTCCTCAGTGGTAGGGAGGCGAGCAGGCCAGAGGTGGATGAACGCAGTGCCCTTGTTTGGGTGTAGGGCCTGATCAGAGCCTGGAGGTACTGAGGTGCCGTTCCCCTCACAGCTCCGTAGGCAAGCACCATGGTCTTGTAGCGGATGCGAGCTTCAACTGGAAGCCAGTGGAGAGAGCGGAGGAGCGGGGTGACGTGAGAGAACTTGGGAAGGTTGAACACCAGACGGGCTGCGGCGTTCTGGATGAGTTGTAGGGTTTAATGGCACAGGCAGGGAGCCCAGCCAACAGCGAGTTGCAGTAATCCAGACGGGAGATGACAAGTGCCTGGATTAGGACCTGCGCCGCTTCCTGTGTGAGGCAGGGTCGTACTCTGCGGATGTTGTAGAGCATGAACCTACAGGAACGGGCCACCGCCTTGATGTTATTTGAGAACGACAGGGTGTTGTCCAGGATCACGCCAAGGTTCTTAGCGCTCTGGGACGAGGACACAATGGAGTTGTCAACCGTGATGGCGAGATCATGGAACGGGCAGTCCTTCCCGGGAGGAAGAGCAGCTCCGTCTTGCCGAGGTTCAGCTTGAGGTGATGATCCGTCATCCACACTGATATGTCTGCCAGACATGCAGAGATGCGATTCGCCACCTGGTCGTCAGAAGGGGGAAAGGAGAAGATTAATTGTGTGTCGTCTGCATAGCAATGATAGGAGAGACCATGTGAGGTTATGACAGAGCCAAGTGACTTGGTGTATAGCGAGAATAGGAGAGGGCCTAGAACAGAGCCCTGGGGGACACCAGTGGTGAGAGCACGTGGTGAGGAGACGGATTCTCGCCACGCCACCTGGTAGGAGCGACCTGTCAGGTAGGACGCAATCCAAGCGTGGGCCGCGCCGGAGATGCCCAACTCGGAGAGGGTGGAGAGGAGGATCTGATGGTTCACAGTATCGAAGGCAGCCGATAGGTCTAGAAGGATGAGAGCAGAGGAGAGAGAGTCAGCTTTAGCAGTGCGGAGCGCCTCCGTGATACAGAGAAGAGCAGTCTCAGTTGAATGACTAGTCTTGAAACCTGACTGATTTGGATCAAGAAGGTCATTCTGAGAGAGATAGCGGGAGAGCTGGCCAAGGACGGCACGTTCAAGAGTTTTGGAGAGAAAAGAAAGAAGGGATACTGGTCTGTAGTTGTTGACATCGGAGGGATCGAGTGTAGGTTTTTTCAGAAGGGGTGCAACTCTCGCTCTCTTGAAGACGGGAGGGACGTAGCCAGCGGTCAGGGATGAGTTGATGAGCGAGGTGAGGTAAGGGAGAAGGTCACCGGAGATGGTCTGGAGAAGAGAGGAGGGGATAGGGTCAAGCGGGCAGGTTGTTGGGCGGCCGGCCGTCACAAGACGCGAGATGTCATGTCATCTGGAGAGAGAGAGGGGAGAAAGAGGTCAGAGCACAGGGTAGGGCAGTGTGAGCAGAACCAGCGGTGTCGTTTGACTTAGCAAACGAGGATCGGATGTCGTCGACCTTCTTTTCAAAATGGTTGACGAAGTCATCTGCAGAGAGGGGAGGGGGGAGGATTCAAGAGGGAGGAGAAGGTGGCAAAGAGCTTCCTAGGGTTAGAGGCAGATGCTTGGAATTTAGAGTGGTAGAAAGTGGCTTTAGCAGCAGAGACAGAGGAGGAAAATGTAGAGAGGAGGGAGTGAAAGGATGCCAGGTCCGCAGGGAGGCGGAGTTTTCCTCCATTTCCGCTCGGCTGCCCGGAGCCCTGTTCTGTGAGCTCGCAATGAGTCGTCGAGCCACGGAGCGGGAGGGGAGGACCGAGCCGGCCTGGAGGATAGGGGACATAGAGAGTCAAAGGATGCAGAAAGGGAGGAGAGGAGGGTTGAGGAGGCAGAATCAGGAGATAGGTTGGAGAAGGTTTGAGCAGAGGGAAGAGATGATAGGATGGAAGAGGAGAGAGTAGCGGGGGAGAGAGAGCGAAGGTTGGGACGGCGCGATACCATCCGAGTAGGGGCAGTGTGGGAAGTGTTGGATGAGAGCGAGAGGGAAAAGGATACAAGGTAGTGGTCGGAGACTTGGAGGAGTTGCAATGAGGTTAGTGGAGGAACAGCATCTAGTAAAGATGAGGTCGAGCGTATTGCCTGCCTTGTGAGTAGGGGGAAGGTGAGAGGGTGAGGTCAAAAGAGGAGAGGAGTGGAAAGAAGGAGGCAGAGAGGAATGAGTCAAAGGTAGACGTGGGGAGGTTAAAGTCGCCCAGAACTGTGAGAGGTGAGCCGTCCTCAGGAAAGGAGCTTATCAAGGCATCAAGCTCATTGATGAACTCTCCGAGGGAACCTGGAGGGCGATAAATGATAAGGATGTTAAGCTTGAAAGGGCTGGTAACTGTGACAGCATGGAATTCAAAGGAGGCGATAGACAGATGGGTAAGGGGAGAAAGAGAGAATGACCACTTGGGAGAGATGAGGATCCCGGTGCCACCACCTCGCTGACCAGAAGCTCTCGGGGTGTGCGAGAGCACGTGGGCGGACGAAGAGAGAGCAGTAGAAGTAGCGGTGTTGTCTGTGGTGATCCATGTTTCCGTCAGAGCCAAGAAGTCGAGGGACTGGAGGGAGGCATAGGCTGAGATGAACTCTGCCTTGTTGGCCGCAGATCGGCAGTTCCAGAGGCTACCGGAGACCTGGAACTCCACGTGGGTCGTGCGCGCTGGGACCACCAGATTAGGGTGGCCGCGGCCATGCGGTGTGGAGCGTTTGTATGGTCTGTGCAGAGAGGAGAGAACAGGGATAGACAGACACATAGTTGACAGGCTAGAGAAGAGGCTACGCTAATGCAGAGGAGATTGGAATGACAAGTGGACTACACGTCTCGAATGTTCAGAAAGTTAAGCTTACGTAGCAAGAATCTAATTGACTAAAATGATTAAAATGATACAGTACTGCTGAGGTAGGCTAGCTGCGTTGTTGACACTACCCTAATCAAGTCGTTCCGTTGAGTGTGAAGTTTCTACAATGCTGCTTTTCGGGGGCAAGCTGGCTAGCTAGCAGTGTTGGTTACGTTACGTTGCGTTAGGAGAACGACAATAGCTGGCTAGCTAACCTAGAAAATCGCTTGTCATCTGGGGAAGGAGAGGAGGACCAAGGTGCAGCGTGGTAAGTGTTCATATTATTTAATGAAATATGCAACACTAGACAAAACAACAAACACGACAAACAAACAGTCCTGAAAGGTGAAACAAAAACACTAAACAGGAAACAACCACCCACAAAACACAATGGAAAACAGGCTACCTAAATATGGTTCTCAATCAGGGACAACGATTGACAGCTGCCTCTGATTAAGAACCATACCAGGCCAAACAGAGAAATAGAAAATCATAGACAAACTAACATAGACAACCCACCCAACTCACGCCCTGACCATACTAAAACAAAAGACAAAACAAAGGAACTAAGGTCAGGACGTGAAAAAAACAGGCTGCCTGTATGATTCCCAATCAGAGATAACGATAGACAGCTGCCTCTGATTGGGAACCATACCCAGCAAACAAAGAAATAGAAAACTAGAATGCCCACCCAAATCACACCCTGACCTAACCAAATAGAGAAATAAAAAGGCTCTTGTCCGGTCTGTGTGTTTCTTTTATGCGATTGTGGGGGGATATAGAGAGCAGCTGTTGAATTAAATATATTCAGTGCGCGCAAGGGAACCACGTCTGAATACCAACTACTGAGAAGTGCATAGGAAAGTTGTGCAAAAGAAAGGCGTACGTTTCCTAAGTCTGAATCGGGCCCATGGTGAATAGTTCTGCTGTTTGGGCTGCGTCTTTGCTCTTCAGTTCCTCTACTTTGTTCTTGTAGAAGTGCAGTTCACTCTTAGTGACACACACTTCACTCTGATCCATTACCTCTTTCTTCAGCTCCTCTACTTGGCTGTCACTTTGGCTGCCAGATTCCTCAGCTCCACTCTCTGCTCTACCACCATGCCTCTCAGCAGTCTCAGCAGCCGTGGTTCTCTCCCCATTCCCGTGACCCTGTTGAGTGATGTCATTCTCTCCAACCTCTCCACTCTCTCCCTGTGCCCATGCCCCAGAGAGTCAGAACAGCAACAGCAGCAGCATTTACAGTACTACCTCAAACTAATGAAGCATACTGGACTCAGTCCCTCTATATACACACTGATCTTTGTGGACCAGTACATGGGACATGAACACTTGTTCACGGTGGAAATGTCAAGCTCATCGTCAAGGACTGTGGATGATAATATTACAGGGGTACAGATTATTCCATGCCAAGTCATTCACATTTTGGTTGTTGACAGAGCCACGGGACAGTCGAACCTGTCACTTAGTTCTAAACTGGATCATCTTCATCTTGTGTGGCTAAGCTTGCAAAAACCCATGTGTGCAGGTTGAAGCCCTCTGTCATTAATGTGTGATAGAGAGGCTGTGTTGTTAGCGGGAAGAACAGCTCGAGCAGGTGTATAACCTCAGCATCCCCTGATAACCAGTGTATTCACGCTGTGTGGCGTGTTCACCTGGTAGAGCCTCTGTTACAGTGTAATGTGTCTACAGTGTTTAGGTGTCAAGCGTCTGACCACTCCGAGTCAAATTCAAGCGTTTGCCTCTGTGCCTTTTAAATTACGATGAATGTAATTATATGGACAGGGGCGGGGGGCTGATTCTAGATCACAACTCCAATTGTGAGGAGATGCTTGATACATATGGCCCCTGAGGGCTTCCTGTGTTGGCCCTGCGGTCTTTTATCACAGCCCAGCATCTCTAATGGATCTCTCTCTGTCTCTCTCCCGAGCCGCCTTTGTTCTGAGAACAATCTCATGAAATGTTAATGCATGGCCTGGGACGGAATGTCTCCCTCACTCCCCCCCCCCCCCCCTATTCCCAATCCCTTTTTCTTCTCTCCTCTATCAACATCCCTCCCCTTTTCTTTTTTTCAAGCTACCTATTTTGGTGTTTACAACCTTCATCTCTCTCTTTCTCTCTCCATCTTTCTTTCTCTCTCTTACTCTCCCCCCTTTCCCCCCATCCTTCTCTCTCTCTCTCTCTCTCTCTCTCTCTCCCTCTCTCTCCTGCAGGATGTTTGACGTGGGCGGCCAGCGCTCAGAGAGGAAGAAGTGGATCCATTGTTTTGAAGGAGTCACATCCATTATCTTCTGTGTTGCGCTGAGTGCTTATGACCTGGTGCTGGCTGAGGATGAGGAGATGGTGAGGAGGAAGAGTCACCTATCCTATCCTACTATATTTCTATGATCCACACATTTTCAACTGGTCACACGTTACTGGTCATCATGTCATTATGATGTGGGTTACACAGAACATCCATATACTGTACATATTATAAAGCATATGTCTACATAATATACTGTATGTGCACTGGAGTAGGCTATTTGATTAGATAGATTAGATTAGTTATTTTATAAGGGTATGGATGTAAATGGGGTCATTCATTTATTTTATAGGGGTGTAAATGTAATTGATAATCAAATCAAATATTATTTGTCACACCCTTCATAGACAACAGGTGTAGATTAACAGTGAAATGTTAACTTACGGGTTCATTTTCAACAATGCAGAGTTAAAGATAAGATTATATATATATATATATACTGCATACACTACATAACCAAAAGTATGTGGACACCTGCTCGTTGAACATCTCATTCCAAAATTATGGGCATTAACATGGAATTGGTCCCCCTTTTGCTACTATAACAGTCTCCATTCTTCTGGGAAGGCTTTCCACTTGATGTTGGAACATTGCTACGGCGACCTGCTTCCATTCAGCCACAAGAGCATTAGTGAGGTCGGGCACTGATGTTGGGCGATTTGGCTTGGCTCGCAGTCGGTGTTCAAATTTATCCCAAAGGATTCCGATGGGGTTGAGGTCAGGCCAGTCAAGTTCTCCCACACCGATCTCAACAAACCATTCTGTATGGACCTCACTTTGTGCATTGTCATGCTGAAACAGGAAAGGGCCTTCCCCAAACTGTTGTCACAAAGTTGGAAGCACAGCATCGTCTAGAATGTCATTGTATGCTGAATGTAGCGTTTCGATTTCCCTTCACTGGAACTAAAGGGCCTAGCCTGAACCATGAAAAACAGCCCCAGACCATTATTCCTCCTACACCAAATTTTACAGCTGTCACTATGCATTCGGGCAGGTAGTGTTCTCCTGGCATCCATAAAATCTAGATTAGTCCATTGGACTGCCAGATGGTGAAGTGTGATTCATCACTCCAGAGAACGTGTTTCCACTGCTCCAGAGTCCAATGGTGGCGAGCTTTACACCACTCTAGCCAACGCTTGGCATTGTGAATGGTGATCTTAGGCTTGTGTGCGGCTGCTCGGCCATGGAAACGCATTTCACGAAGCTCCCGAAGAACAGATCTTGTGCTGACATTACTTCCAGAGGCAGTTTCGAACTTGATAGTGAATGTTGCATCCGAGGACAGCTGATATTTGTGTGCTACGCGCTTCAACACTTGGCGGTCCCATTCTGTGAGATTGTGTGGCCTACCACTTCGCGGCTGAGCCGTTCGCGGCTGAGCACTTGACCGTGGCAGCTCTAGCAGGGCAGAATTTTGACAAACTGACTTGTTGGAAAGATGGTATCCTACAACGATGCCACGTTGACTGTCACTGAGCTCTTCAAGGCCTTTCTACTGACAATGTTTGTCTATGGAGATTGCATGTAAGAGAGTTAGTGCAAAAAAAGGGTAAATTCAGGTGGTCTGGGTATCTATTTGATTATCTACTTAGAAGTCTTGCATAGGCTTGGGGTAGAAGCTGTTCAGGGTCCTGTTATTTCCAGACTTGGCAAATTGGTACCGCTTGTCGTGCGGTAGCAGAGAGAACAGTCTGTTGCTTAGGTGGCTGGAGTCTTTGACAATTATCTGGGTCTTCCTCTTTTACCACCTGGTATAGAAGTCCTGGATGGCAGCTCAACCCCAGTGATGTAGTGGGCCATATGCACTACCCTCTGTAGCACCTTGCGGTCAAAGCAGTTGGCATACCAAGGCGGTGATGCAGCCAGTCAAGATGCTCTCGATGGTGCAGCTGTAGAACGTTTTGAGGATCTGAGGGCCCATGACAAGTCTTTTCAAGTTCCTGAGTGGGAAGAGGCATTGTTGTGCCCTCTTCACGACTGTGTTGGTGTGTTTGGATCCTGATAGGTCTTTAGTGATGTGGACTCTGAGAAACTTGAAACTCCATTTCAGCCCTGTCGATGTGAATGGGGGGAGTGCTCACCCCTCCATTTCCTGTAATCCATGATCAGCTCCGTTGTCTTACTGACGTTGGGGGAGAGGTTGTTGTCCTGACACCACACTGATATACCGCTCACACAATATTTAGAGTAAGTTTGGGCTGAGGACTTAATAACCTGAAGAGCAGTTGAAGCTGCTGAGATATCATCAAACTGCTGTGCAATGAGCCATTTGTTTCCCTCACTGTGGTGTGAAGCACCCAATCAATACACCACTTATTTAAGTCCGGGAAAAATAAGATGGGAGGAGCCATCCTACTTCACAGACACTGCATTTTGTTAGAGAGTGTAGCATCTTACGTTAATTCAATCGTCTTGTCAAGCAGTTATATCTCACTAATTATTAAGACCAAATAGACCATTGCTGTATATCTATGGATGTTATGGAGACGTTCACCTGTTTTTACTTCTTATCAGTCCTTTTTTCTATGGCATATTAATCCATTTGTAACAGTCTGCTTGAACAATATACTTCCTATAACCATTATCCCCAACACAAAGACACACTCTCAGCTTCTCCATCGCTACTACTGCAGTGAGAGGGGAGAAAGCATAGACACATTCACAAAATACATACTGTACCACTACCCTATACAGCTAGATTTGAAATGTGAGGAGTTACTGCCCCCTGGTGGCAGATTGTATGTTTTATCCTTGGATGCGATGGGACCCAGTATTTGTCTGTCTGTCTACCAGAACCGGATGCATGAGAGCATGAAGCTGTTTGACTCCATCTGCAACAACAAGTGGTTCACAGAGACCTCCATCATCCTCTTCCTCAACAAGAAGGATCTGTTTGAGGAGAAGATTACAGGCAGCCCCCTGGCTATCTGCTACCCCGAGTACACAGGTAGAGAATCCTACCAATGTGTGCCCCCCCCCACTGGGCACAGACATCAATTCAATGTCTATTCCACGTTGGTTCAACGTCATTTCATTGAAATGATGTGGAAACAATGTTTATTCAACCAGTGTGTGCCCAGTGGGTCTGTAGCACTGCGACATACAGTGGATTGCACTGCGCTCTGACAGAGAAATCATATAGTTGTGATTGTTGAGGCTGTGGCGATTTCAGCAGCAGTAGTAGCTCTAGCAGAATATTGGGGGATATTGAGCACGCCAGTGATGATTTCCAGGAGATGTCAAGTTATAATTCATCAATAGTGTTTTTTATCTTGGAATCAATCAGTAATGTCTGTCATCTCATCACATGCTATAATGCTTAATTTATGTTGACTATGTTCACTACTCAGGAGCCAACAAATACGACGAGGCAGCGAGTTACATCCAGACTAAGTTTGAGGACCTGAACAAGAAGAAGGACACGAAGGAGATCTACACCCACTTCACCTGCGCCACCGACACCAAGAACGTCCAGTTTGTCTTTGACGCCGTCACCGACGTCATCATCAAGAACAACCTGAAGGACTGTGGTCTCTTCTAGAGGCGGGGCCAGGGGAGGCAGGCCAGAGGAGGAGCTAAGGTGAGGACAAAGATTAGGGGAAAACCAAACATCAAATCCAATGCTGATGATATAGCCCATTATCTCTTTTGGGGACGAGATGACCATGTTAGAAAGGACTAAATCATCAGTATGGTGATGACCAGGGCCCTGTGTTTTGCGCAATCATGTGTCATAGCAAATATCTTATCCTGTATTTTAAGCCTTATCCGTACATTAGCATCACACCAAAAGCGAACAAAATATTCTAAGGATGGTGCTGGACTGTTGGCTGAAAAATCTTTAAATAAAGTTTACAATCCAGGCATGTCACATGACTGCACAAAACACAGGGCCCGAGTCATAACTGAGAACATTATAATTCACTGTATCACAATTCCAGTGGTTCAGAAGTTTACATACAGTAAGTTGACTGTGCCTTTAAACAGCTTGGACAATTCCAGAAAATGATGTCATGGCTTTAGAAGCTTATGATTGGCTAATTGACATAATTTGAGTCAATTGGAGGTGTACCTGTGGATGTATTTCAAGGCCTCTTTGCTTGACATCATGGGAAAATCAAAAGAAATCATCCAAGACCTAAAAAAAAGCCAGACTACGGTTTGCAACTGCACATGGGGACAAAGATCATACTTTTTGGAGAAATGTCCTCTGGTCTGATGAAACAAAAATAGAACTGTTTGGCCATAATGACCATTGTTATGTTTGGAGAAAAAATGGGGATGATTGCAAGCCGAAGAACACCATCCCAACCGTGAAGCCCGGGGGTGGCAGCATCATGTTGTGGGGGTGCTTTGCTGCAGGAGGGACTGTTGCATTTCACAAAATAGATGATATCACGAGGAGGCAAAATTATCTAGGTATATTGAAGCAACATCTCAAGACAAGTTAAAGCTTGTTCGCAAATGGGTCTTCCAAATGGACAATGACCCCAAGCATACTTCCAAAGTTGTGGCAAAATGTCTCAAAGGACATCAAAGTCAAGGTATTTGAGTGGCCATCACAAAGCCCTGGACTCAATCCTATAGAAAATGCGTGGGGAGAACTGAAAAAGCGTGTGCGAGCAAGGAGGCCTTTAAACCTGACTCAGTTACACCAGCTCCGTCAGGAGTCATGGGCCAAAATGCACCCAACTTGTTGTTGAAAGCTTGTGGAAGGTTACCTGAAACGTTTGACCCAAGTTAAACAATTTAAAGGCAATGCTACCAAATATTAATTGAGTGTATGTAATCCTCTGACCCACTGGGAATGTGATGAAAGAAATAAAAGCTGAAAAAAATCATTCTCTCTACTAATTATTCTGACATTTCACATTCTTCAAATGAAGTGTTGATCCTAACTGACCTAAGACAGGGAATATTTACTAGGATTAAGTGTCAGGAATTGTGAAAAACTGAGTTTAAATGTATTTGGCTAAGGTGTATGCAACTTTCCGACTTTAACTGTACAATGATGTATGATTTTGTTTTCTGATGGTTAAATTGACTCAGCAGTACATCATAGATAGACCCCCTGAATGTCTTACATGTAAAAAAGTTTCCCTTTCTCATTACCATACATACATACACAAACTACACGTCTCATATTTAATACACATTTGCTCAGCCATGTCTGGGCTAGCTTACTCTTTATGCCTCTCTTCGCCAGGAGTGCTTGTACAATGAGTCTGCTGCCTGGGGGATAGAGTGGACAGACACACCACCGTCACAGACAGACTGTACCGGCCTTGAAAGCTCCTGCTTTTCAATATGGGGAAAAAACATAACAAACTGAGAAGTTGGGAGAAAAAGCCTTGCAGAATTATTCCAATGATCACTTATTCTCACCTGTCATGTCCATCCTCTCCCTCTTGTGTACGTTTGTTTATTTCCTTTGCATGTTAGATATTTAATTTGATTAGGGGTCTCTTTTTTCTTCTTCTGCCAAGTCTGAATTTGATCTCAGATGTAATTTTTTTTTCTCTCTTTTCTTTGTTGTTTTATAAGTATTATCCCTTTACTTTAACAGATGTCGGCATTTTATGAAACTTTCAATTGCATAAAGCTTTTTTGTTGTTGAAGGGAAACAAGTATGGAGAGAGAACATGAGTTGAGAGGAACACGTTTTTGCTAATATTTACATGACATACTAACGTTGTACGCTGTATCATATCACTTATTATCGTTATTACACTTGACTGTCCGTAGACGATCATAGCTGTACTTCTTTAGTCGCCACAATGTAACATTCCTTCCAAAACAATTACAAAGAGTAAAGAAAAAAGTCTCAATTTGAAGATTTAAAAACCTTCAAGTTTTTTTTAAAAACAATATTGAATACGTATGTTCCTAACATTGGCATATTTTGTTTTCAACCCAGGTCTTTTCTCAGTATGTTTGTGCCTTGATGTATGTTTACACCTGTTACATCTAGAGACTTGCTTTCTCCATAGTGTGAATTAGGGCTATTTCTACTCCCATACCATTCACACGGCGTATAAAGAGGAAACATAATATATCACAGTGATGAGAAAGAAATGAACAATGATAGTGTTTTGGTAAATATTTCAAATGCTTTGAAAGCCCTACTGTTGTTTCATTTAAATAAAGTTTGGATCACCTCAATTACCATTCTCCTGGTGTGTCTCTAGAATAATTGGACCTATCCACAGATTCCACTGTAAGAATGCCCTTTTGAACATGGCATGGCAATGCTAATCACATTTAATTAGGGGCTTAAAGGTATGTAGAACATCCCCATAAGGTAAACATTGCACATCCATCCTAATGCACACACATGTAAATGAGAATGTATCAACAGTGCCAACAATGCTTCATCCCCCAATTACATGGAGTATTCATAAACATGAGGAACAGACCATGGAGGGTGATGAGGAGGGGCTTTTGTACATTCAAATGTAGAGCTATGGACATGATCTGCCTAAGCCTATACAGACCCTGATGTGCAGTCTTGCTCATTCCAATAAATTGATTGGGGACAATGTAACAGTCCAGCTCCAGCATTTGCGCTGTAAAACTGCCATTAAGTAAAGAATGCAGCGAATGGTGTAGGCATTGGGACAACAATGGACTCCCAACAGCCCAGGGTACCAGGCGCTCAGGTAAATCAGGGAGTAAAATAGGATGGGGGTAGTTTGAGTGTTCAAGCTTTGAGCCGTTCGGTGGTTCCAGAACAATCCGTCAGGTGGTGCTACACGTCTCTATGTGCTTCAAATCAAATGTAGCCTAACTGCATCCACACGAGAAGTGCCCTTTATTCACCGTGTTCGAAATGAAAGGTTTTTCTTATTATTTCTCTATAGTGAAATGCAACTGATTACATAAACTAGGTAGGTCTAGACCTTTTTCAACAAAGCATCATGCGCGTTTTGCGGCAACTTTGAACTAAAAGTTGCACATAGGTGAAGAAGCCTAAATCCAAAATTGTCTGTTGGACTATGTAGGCTAACAGCCTATGATAATAGAGAAAACATCAAACAATATAGTTTAGCTACTCCAAACGGTGATAAGTAGTCTATGTTATAGGCTAGACCCTGTCCCTACGATTGATGGGCTATGTGTCTCCTTGCCCAGTCTGAGACAAATAATAAAAATAAAAAAACATCGTCTCGTCCATGATTAACACATGACTGAAATCTGAAGTCCTGGAAATTGTTTTAATTCCACGCATAATACAGCAGACCTTCTCAGGTGAGGGAGATGTTTTGACGCGGTGTTTAGGTGTTGGGTCGTATTTCAGGCGCGTTGCTATTGGCGCATTCTGTGATGCGCGCAGTTGACTGGCTGCCTAGGAAGAGATTGCGCTCACAAAGTACACGGCCGGCCCTACAAACACATGCACTCTACTGTCTGAGTGGCGTTGAGTGGACATCGGATTTACTGAGAAAGTTTCAACCGCTTTGGATTAATTGTTCTATCAGAGGAGTCAATTATTCACCGATGTAAGTAGCCCGATCTAGAGAAATGCATCCTATAGGCTAGGCAAATTTAGCGCTAGAGAACATAATTTTGTATGCTGAATAATTCTTGTCTTTTTGCAGGATAAAGTAATCCATTTGGAATTCATACCATCAGACACGACAAGAGCAATGGTAAGTTTATTTTGTAACATTTCCAGATTGTTATTTGTAGATTATTGTATGTGTTCTTTTGTGTGAAGTGCCTATACATTTCTTCCTAACAGTTGTACAGAACAGTCGGGGAGGTTATTATCGTGAGCGGCTGAATGTTGTGGTAAATAAAACCAAATGTTCGGCGCTTATAACATTACGCCCCTCCGGTGACAGTTATACATTATAGAGCAGCTGAGAATAATTGTAGGATATAGACGACAATTTGTTGGAAAGATGACAAACTCTTGTTATTATTCCATTTGAACTTTAAGGCCTAAATTCATTTCCTTAATTAACAAACTTTTCTTGAGAAATACTGTCTTGTTTATTGCTTACTTTTCCCATAGGCTACTTAGTCATTTCTGGCCGATGCAGTTGCAAATGTCTGGAAATCAGAATATATTTTACCTGGTTACTTACAATAGACATATTTAATGCTGCGTTATATATGTGTTATTGATGATTAATCAAGGATCAATAATGTCATAGACATGTCATTATCATTTCTGTACATGCCTCCCTCCACCATATATGTGGAGTCCTTCCTTCTGAGTCTTTTCTGTAGCACAGATATGGCCTTGTTTATTTATTTATTTCACCTTTATTTAACCAGGTAGGCTAGTTGAGAACAAGTTCTCATTTACAACCGCGACCTGGCCAAGATAAACCAAAGCAGTTCGACACATACAACGACACAGAGTTACACATGGAATAAACAAAACATACATTCAATTTACATCCAAGTTGGATCAGCCTGTAGTGTGGTTTTCCACTTTCATTTTGAGTGTGACTCCAAATCCAGACCTCCAGGGGTTGATACATTTGATTTCCATTGATCATTTTTGTGTGATTTTGTTGTCAGCACATTCAACTATGTAAAGAAAAAAGTATTTAATAAGAATATTTCATTCATTCAGATCTAGGATGTGTTATTTTAGTGTTCCCTTTATTTTTTTGAGCAGTGTATAAAGTATTGAGTGAGAACAGTAGTTCTTTGATCATGATACACTCTAATGAGCTTTCTATTAAAAAAGTTTGTTAGGTCAGTTGTTTTCAGTGACAGTTCTCCTCTTTGTCTCTCTGAGGTGGGCGAATTGCTCTGCTCCACATAACATCACATTTTATTTGTCACATGTGCCGAATACAACAGGCGTAGGTAGACCTTACAGTGGAATACTTACTTACAAGCCCTTAACCAACAATGCAGTTTTGAAAATAAACAAAAGTAACAAATAATTAAAGAGCAGTGGTAAAATAACAGTAGCGATGCTATATACCCTACAGGGGGTACAGAGTCAATGCACATGTAGGCAATATGTAAATGTAGGTAGAGTTAAAGTGACTATGTATAGATAATAAACAGAGAGTAGCAGCAGAGTAAAATAGTGGTGGGGGGGGTAGACATTTGATTAACTGTTCAGGAGTCTTTGGGGTAGAAGCTGTTAAGAAGCCTTTTGGACCTAGACTTGACGCTAGAAAAATACCTAAAAGTAGACCAAGTCTATATACAGTGTGTGCAAATGAGGTTAGATAAGGGAGGTAATGGCAATGAATAGGCCATGGTGGCGATGTAATTACAATATAGCAATTAAACACTGGAGTGATAGATGTGCAAAAGATGAATTTGCAAGTAGAGATACTGGGGTGCAAAGGAGCAAGATAAATAAATAAATACAGTGTGGGGATGAGGTAGTTGGTTGGGCTATGTACAGGTGCAGTGATCTGTAAGCTGCTCTGACAGCTGGTGCTTAAAGTTAGTGAGGGAGATATGAGTCTCCAGCTTTAGTGATTTTTGCAGTTCGTTCCAGTCATTGGCAGCAGAGAATTGGAAGGAAAGGTGGCCAAAGGAGGAATTGGCTTTGGGGGTGACCAGTGAAATATACCTGCTGGAGCACGTGCTACGTGTGGGTGCTGCTATGGTGACCAGTGAGCTGAGATAAAGTGGGGCTTTACCTAGCAGAGACTTGTAGATGACCTGGAGCCAGTGGGTTTGGCGACGAGTATGAAGTGAGGACGAGCCAACGAGAGCGTACAGGTCCCAGTGGTGGCCAGTATATGGGGCTGTGGTGACAAAACGGATGGCAATGTTATAGACTGCATCCAGTTTGTTAAGTAGAGTGTTGGAGGCTATCTTGTAAATGACATCGCCGAAATCGAGGATCAGTAGGATGGTCAGTTTTACGAAGGTATGTTTGGCAGCATGAAGGAAGGATGCTTTGTTGCGAAATAGGAAGACGATTCTAGATTTCATTTTGGATTGGATATGCTTAATGTGAGTCTGGAAGGAGAGTTTACAGTAACCAGACACCTAGGTATTTGTAGTTGTCCACATATTCTAAGTCAGGGCCGTCCAGAGTAGTGATGCTGGACGAGCAGGCAGGTGCGGGCAGCGATCGGTTGAAGAGCATGCATTTAGTTTTACTTGCATTTAAGAGCAGTTGGAGGCCACGGAAGGAGAGTTGTATGGCATTGAAGCTCGTCTGGAGGTTAGTTAACACAGTGTCCAAAGAGAGGCCAGAAGTATACAGAATGGTGTCGTCTGCGTAGAGGTGGATCAGAGAATCACCAGCAGCAAGAGCGACATCATTGATGTATACAGAGAAGAGAGTCGGCCCGAGAATTGAACCCTGTGGCGCCCTCATAGAGACTGCCAGAGGTCCGGACAACAGGCCCTCCGATTTGGCCTTGGAGCATTATCTCTTACCTTAACCAATGACTGACTGGTGCTCTCTACCGGTGTTTAATAACACCACAGTAATGGAAGGCTGCAGGGTACAGTTTTGCTGCTTTTTGACTGTAACGCCAGTGTTACACTATACGCTCTAATGTTATGCTAGGGAAATTGGGTTTCCATATCTAGGGTTGACAGTGGGGACTTGTGAAGAGCAGAATCAAAACAGTTGCTTTGTGAGAAGGTGTTGATGTTCATAGTGAACCATTGTTAGGTAAATGAAAGCTTAAAAGTACCGGTGGCCTGGCTTTGGTCCCAGGTTAGAGCGGGTCCACCAGAGCCATGAGACACGTGTAGATGGAAACCGAAAAGTCTGAGCCTCTTGGGTAAAAAACCCAGAGGTAAATCCTTTATGGAAATGTGCAACATATTTATGTGCCTCTTTCAGATTCTCTCCGACATTCGGTTTAGGGCACAATTTCTATCACCCGAGCCTTTCGGGGTATTATATTGATGAGTCAGACCTCCACACTATTGTGAAGGACAATGCACATGGAAGACCTTTCAGTGTTTAATGCGCCTCCAAGGCCCTGTCTCACTCTGTCAAACAGAGCTCTCCTCTACAGCCAAATGGTTAAGTTCCCACAGCTGTGATAACATCAGGGCATCGTCTCTGCTGATTTGGTCTCCTCACTGTGCCTCCAAACAGCACTCTGGCCTAAGACGGATCAGGGTTGAGAGGTAGCAAACACAAACATGCTACACAAGCATGCTACAAAACATGGAAAAACCTTGTAGGATTATTACAAATGAAAGTTGAACAAATTGCATCATTCCAAAGCTGTTATTTTTGGTGATTTGTAGTACAGGGGGAAATGTTTTTTAAACAAGAAATGTCCTGTGCATACAGTAGCCTGTGTTCTGTTCGCTACAACACCCGAGTGAATGGGATTGATCTTGAAGTGTTGCCTTGTCACCTTTTAACCTTGATGTGATAAAATGGATTCAGTGGTGGTTCCCAAACCATCTGGTCGTTAAGGCATCCTGAGAATATTGTTGTAATGCAACTGAATGCTATGGAAGCTTGTGTCATTCAGACTGTGTCATTCAGACTTCTATATTTCAGATGATTTGGTGATGACTTTGATATGATTCATACACGGGGTTTCTTACTCCCAATTCCAGAACGGTGATGTCATTTCCTGCCGGACAACATGGGCTAATCCCGAAGGCATCCTGTGATTCTTGTGTGCAGTAAAGGATGTGTAATACTTGAGTGCCTCTAAAAATGTATCAGTCTCTAGTTTGTCCAACCGAAAGAGGCAGCGAGGGTTTCCCTGTATATCCTGTTCCCACAAGCCATATTCTAATCAACTCAGAGCATACCTCTGAGAAGCTTCTCCATAAAGCTGCTCTGAGGTTTGGGTGGAATGTCTGACTTGATATGTGGTGGCGGTACGGCTGCAGCGTGTGATCTCAGCTGATTAGAATCTTGGTGCAGTGCTGGATAGAAGCACAGGAAACTACTTAAGCTTTTGGACCAGGAGTTGGTCCATTCGTTTCTGTAAAAGTGCTCTGTTACACATTTTTGTTCTGAAATGTTCTTAAACCATGTATGGAGGAGTCAGTGTTTTCAGTTTGTCAGTAACCAACCTGTTATATCTCTCTCCCTGTCTTTCTAGCTGTGTCTGCGGGACTCTGGAGACTGTTTGGTGGATCAGATGCAGTACATGATGAGGTCCTTGCAGGATCTGAAACACATGAGAAGGCCGCTCAGCGAGCCCTCCGGCCGCTCTGACGCCGTGACGCGCGTTTGCCAGCGGGGAGCGCAGCAGCGGGAGCGCCTGACATGCCTCCGTAGACCCATCTCTGAGGCCAGCGAGGCCAGCACCTATGACTCAGCTTGCTGCCTGGCCAGCCCCGTGGAGGAGGAAGAAGAGGTGGAGGAGGAAGGGCAGGAGCGGCTAATGCAGAGCTCCCCTAGCAGTGAGAAGAGTATGGAGTTTGACTCAGGCTACTCAGAGGCGTCCTGGCAGGATGACGGCGTGGTGCTCAGGAGGACCAGGAACGTACGGGTGTCTAACTCTGCCTGCCTCCGAACCAACCGGGGAGTGGGCTCTGCCGACCGGATCCGGCCCAAGTCCACGTCGGACGCTTGTCTGGAGCGCTGGACGTCATTTGAGGCAAGCAGCGACCCGGAGGACTGGACCACGTCACTGCTGAGCCGCAGCAGGAACAGACAGCCCCTGGTGCTGGGGGACAACAGCTTCGCTGACCTCATTAAGAACTGGATGGACTTGCCAGAGTGTCCTGAGCCAGCAGAACTCAAGCCCCACGCAGGCCGGCGCCTGGCCAAGGACCTCCTGGTCAACATGAGGAGGAAGCTGGCGGGGATGTCAAAAAGCGTGGAGATGAGGGCCAGACCAGCAGACTCCACCAGGGTCAGTAGGGCCGCGGCAGCCCCGAAACGCATGTCCTGCCCTGTAGGCTTCCAGCCACGCAAACCCTTCTTTCACCAATCCCACACAGGCCTGCATGAACTGGGGACGGACTTCTACCAGTTCAACGCTCTCATGAAGACAGGCAGCCGACAACCTATCATATGTAATGACATTATCGGGTACATCTGATCTGAGTGATGTTACAGCTACGGACTCCTACCACAGACTAATGTTATTTTATTTTTTATATGCGCTTTATGTGGAAATAATGTTGAAATTGTTACAATAATAAAGTTTTTTTTATTGAAAAGGGAAAAAGTGTTGACTGCAATAATTATTAACTTTAAGTTTTCTTTTTTATTATTAAGTTTTCTTATTAACTATTAAGTTTTATTCTTAAATGACTAATGGAATAATAAGGCATGCTTAGGTTTAGGTTCAGCTGTAAAAAAGGTAGTGACATTCTCGATTACATCTGGGTATAAACACTCTAACACATTCTTTAAATGACCTGTCAACTGACCAACATAATGGCAGTCAGAAATCTTGCCTTTGAATACCTGCCTATTTGAATACAAATAGCAGGGTGGGTGTTGCTGTATTGTGTTTCTACTGTCAGATGGGAAGTTGGACATTATATTTCCAAATGTGGGTTGTTAAGCCCCGTTTATACCTGGTGCTAACATAAACCCTTTGTCCTGATATTGTTCACATTCTGATTGTGCCCACATTTTTTAGACAGATGTAGGCGATTAAAATACACATAGTGATCTGATCTTCCTGACCACCTCTGGAGGTAGTCAGGCACACATTGTCTCTGGATAGCAATTAAGTGAAAACGGATCTGGATGGTCAAACTATTTAAATCATCATTTATCGGCCTCTAAAATCATTGACAGGTAGCACCGCTGACTTAAGGCATCAGTAATTGTCTTAAAATAAATACAATCATATTATTTTGAATTAATATCTGTTAAATAATTTGCATACAGGGGGGCATTAGCTAATCTGGTCACAAAGTGGACACAGTGGATGGATAACAGACTAATTTCAATACAATTTGTAGATGTGACAAACTTGATCAGATAGGGATCGGATCATATTGATCAGATCACGAAACTCCCACGTTAGCGCAAGGTGTAAAGAAGGCTTAGATGTGTCATATGATGCTTAGATCTAAAGGGAGTAGCCCTGTAAATGTGCAGCCTTCTAAAGACCAGTTGTCAAAACAGTCATATACATGTACAGTGTTTAATGTAGCCACACACTTAGGGTTATTCAATCTGTATCGCTAAGGCACGCTAGAAATGTAAAGGTAATTTCCTATTAAACCGACATCTGCAGCGTTTACTGTGAATGCAATCTTAAATAACTCAAAGGGATTTTATTACATTTACAACATGAACACATCAATTAATTTATTGGAATCTAGAAACAAAAGGAAAGAAGCAGAGAAGCACATTTTCTTTCTCAATCAGTCACCTAATGAACAAAATCAAATCACTAAACATAGGCCCATGTAGCAAAGTAGTGTATTTCAGAATAGACCTACAGATCTATCCTTCTATCCATCTGGGGGCTTAATTTGAAAGAGATTACTCCATGTGCATGTGAGACATAGTGCTGGGTAGGTCTCCACAGAGAGAGACTGATCTTAGATCCCAGAGGGAGCGAGACCAGGAATAAGATGTTTACTTCTGAGGACAGAGAGGAAGGTCTGCTCACAGCCTCCTGCCGCGGTGGTTGATGAGCTCATGGCCTGGGTCCCCCTGGGGTTTCTGTGTGTGTGTATGTGTGTGTGTGTGTGTGTGTGGGGGGGGGGGTTGTTGGACTGGGCAGCTGTGTCCAGATGGTGACAGATTCAGTGAGCCTCTACTCACCCGACCCTCAATATGCCAGCACAAAGCTGACCACGGGGCCGAGGCTCTGACTAGTCCGGGGAACCAGTCCAGCAGACTCCAGCCCAACCCAGCAGGCCTGGGCCAACTCATCTAATCCATATGCCCTGGCATATCCTCACAGCACAACTTCCCAAACACAGTCACGCAAATCTAATGATGTTTGCAAACATTGCCTCAGCATCTGTCACTTGGCATTACCCAAGGCCCAAGTTGATAAGAACAGATAATGAAGTAATCAAGGCTTGCCAGGCAGAGGCCAGAAGCAGATGCATCTCTCTAAATCACGGTCTAGCGGAGAGATCCCCTACAACCGCTTCAATCCCTCCTCTGCAAGGGGACTGGGTTTATTTTTGGACAGTTTAGGGAAGTAATGTGTTACTTCATCCCTCCGCGCTTCTCTATTTCCAGATGTTCTATGTGGGTCAATTTCAATGAGTTCCGACTCGCACTGGTAAAATCAAATCAAAGTGTTTTGGCCGAGTACACAGTTCAGCAGGTGTTATAGCGGGTGCAGCCAAATGCTTATGTTCCTAGATCCTAATGATGCAGTAAAATGTAAGATCATTCTTTTTTCTTTTTTTTGACAAGAAATCAAGAATGGCGGGATGAATTTGATTAACAACCCAAATAGCGCTTTAGCAAGTCATCAAATGCAACCTATACGTATGTACACTGGGAGAATTTACACAACATCAGCTAGGAATGATATGTGTGGGTGATTTGAAAAGCCATAGTCAATCGATCAATAATCGAATAATTATTTTAGCAAAAAAAAATTATCTTTAATTTCAAAATCCGTAGAAGATATGAGAAAAGAAAGGTTCAGTACTTTTGTGAAGCATCACAGCGGAGTTGAAAAATATATGGCAAATAGAAATCCAAAATGGATGGTGTTTAAGAGATAGATGGGAGGGGTTGAATGGAGCTGAAGGGTGGGACTAATAACAACAAGATAACCAATGTAAAATGTATATAGGTTCAGAAATGTTGTCAAATAGCACAGTTACAAACATAAATCAAAAATAGAAGAAGGCCAGGACTAAAAACAAACAAAATATCACTAATGTGAAATAGATTGTGTCTGTAAAATGTGTATAGTATGTATAAACTGAAGGTAGAAGCCTAAGTGTTATTGTTTATTAGTTTACTCCAATTGGGGGAGGGGTGGTAGGGTTGCGGGGAATAATAAAGGTATATTCTAAAAAAAAGTGTGTATATGTATGTACAGTTGAAGTCGGAAGTTTACATACAATTAGGTTGGAGTCATTAAAACTCGTTGTTCAACCACTCCACAAATTTTCTGTTAACAAACTATAGTTGACCATCGTTATGTTTGGAGGAAAAAGGGGGATGCTTGCAAACTGAAGAACACCATCCCAACCGTGAAGCATGGGGGTGGTAGCATCATGTTGTGGGAGTGCTATGCTGCAGGAGGGACTACTGCACTTCACAAAATAGATGGCATCATGAGGAGGCAAAATTATGTGGATATATTGAAGCAACATCTCAAGTTAAAGCTTGGTTGCAAATGGGTCTTACAAATGGACAATGACCCCAAGCATACTTCCAAAGTTGTGGCAAAATGGCTTAAGGACAACAAAGTCAAGGTATTGGAGTGGCCATCACAAAGCCCTGACCTCAATGCTACAGAAAATGTGTGGGCAAAACTGAAAAAGCGTGTGCGAGCAAGGAGGCCTACAAACCTGATTCAGTTACACCAGCTCTGTCAGGAGGAATGGACCAAAATTCACCCAACTTATTGTGGGAAGCTTGTGGAAGGCTACCCGAAATGTTTGACCCAAGTTAAACAATTTAAAGTCAATGCTACCAAATACTAATTGAGTGTATGTAAACCTCTGACCCACTGGGAATGTGATGAAAGAAATAAAAGCTGAAATAAATCATTCTCTCTACTAGTATTCTGACATTTCATATTCTTCAAATAAAGTGTTGATCCTAACTGACCTAAGACAAGGAATTTTTACTAGGATTAAGTGTCAGGAATTGTGAAAAACTGAGTTAAAAAATATTAGGCTAAGGTGTATGTGAACTTCCGACTTCAACTGTATGTATATAGATATATATATTTACCCCAAAAATATTTGGGGGATTGGAAATTATGCAGACAATTACATTGATGGAAGCAACAATCTATCCGCGATATTAAACCTGATCCACCCCCTATAAACAATAAATACAAAAATAAGTAAAATAAGAATGATATGTATGTAGAGCAGTAGATATATTGGAGTAAGCCATGTCAAGAATGCAGTGTATAATTAACATATGTTGTGTAACTAAAATACAATGTACATTAGTATAAATATTATGATGTATATGTTGGGGATACAGAATTTAAATACACAGTGTGAAACGGGAAGTGACCACTGGTTCATTGTCTCTATAGCATGGAACAGCAGCAATGGCATGTGTGTGTGTATTTGAGTGTGTGTGATCGCTTGTGTGTGTGTTTTGTGTCAGTGAGAGTGAATCACCCAGTAGACAGCTAGTGATGGCTGTTCAACAGTCTGATGAAATGGTAATATAAGCTGTTCAATAGTCTGATGGCCTGGTAACATAAGCTGCAAAACAGTCTGATGGCCTGGTAATATAAGCTGTTCTTTAGTCTGGAGCAGTTGCTGTACCAGGTGGTGATGCAGCCTGACAAAATGCTCTCAATGGTGCATCTCTAGAATGGGGCCATGCCAAATTTCTTCCGCCGCCTGAGGTTTTTCAACACGATATCAGTGTGGCGAGACCATTTCAGGTCCTCAGTGATCTGCAAGCCGAGGAACGTGAAGTTTTTGACTACATCCACTTTGGCACGATCCCTGATAAGCTCCTTTGTTTTGTTGATGTTGAAAAATCTGTTATTTTCTTGCCATCACTCCGCCATGGCTCTAACCTCCTCCCTGTTGGTTGTCTCGTCGTTCTTAGTAATCAGGCCTAAAAATGTTGTGTCGTCAGCAAACTTGATGATTCAGTTGGATGGAAACACAGTCACGGGTGAACAGGGACTACAGGAGGGGCTGAGCACACACCTCTGGGGTGTTGAGGATCAGCGTGGCAGAGGTGTTGTTGCACCATCTGGCGTCGGCCCGTCAGGAAATCTAGGACCTCGTTGCACAGGGAGGAGTTCAGACCCAAGGCCCCGGGCTTAATGACGAGTTTGGTGGGCACTATGGTACTAAAAGCTAAACTGTAGTCGATAAACAGAATTCTTACATAGGTGTTCCTCTTGCCCAGGTGGGATAGGAAAGTGTGCAGTGTAACGGCGATCACATTGTCTGTGTATCTGTTGGGGTGGTATGCATATTGTAGTGGATCAAGGGTGTCTGTTATGTTGGAGGTGATATAGTCCTTGACTTTCAAAGCACTTCATGATGATGGGGCGATAGTATTTTAGTTCAGTTTCCTTGGCTTGCTTGGATACAGGAACAATGGTGGCCATCTTGACGCAACATTCCAGCTAACTGGTCTGTGCATCCTCTGAGGACACGGCTTGGTATGCCATCTGGGCTTGCAGCCTTGTGAGGGTTAACATGCTTGAAGATCCTACTCACGTCGGCTACAGAGATCGGGAGCCTGCAGTCCTCGTGAGCGGTGGGGGCCCATGTCAGTGGCTCTGTGTTGTTTTCCTTTCGAAGCAGGCAAATAAGGTGTTTAGCTTTTCTGGCATTGAGGCATCTGTGTCCGCGACGTGGCTGGTTTTCCCTTTATAATCCGTGATTGTCTGAAGTCCCTACCACATGTGTTTTATATCTGATCCATTGAATTGTGACTCCATTTGTCCCTGTACAGTTTTTATGCCTCTTTCATTGTTTCGTGGAGGTCGTAGGTGGTCTGTTTGTAATTGTCCAGGTTTCCAGACACTTTACCTGGGTTAAATGCGGTGGTTCGGCGGGCGAAGGAGGGCTTTTTATTCATCTTGGAATGGAGAATATTAATGGTCTCAAGTATTTCTCCCGCGAGTGAGGCAAGAGATGTGTTGGTGGAATTTCGGGAGAATTTTCCTTGCATTTCTTTTGTTAGGAATGTGGCCTCGGGATATGATGTTTCCAGAGTTATTGAAAAAAAATGCACATTTTTCCACAATACACAAACAGTAATTTATAATTAATAAACTTGATTCCTCAATCAATCAAATGCATTTATAAAGCCCTTTTTACATCAGCAGATGTCACAAATTGCCGTACAGAAACCCAGCCTAAAACCCCAACAGCAAGCAATGCAGATGTATGGGGGCTAGGAAGCACAGGGGCTAGGAAAAAGCATGGGGGCTAGGAAAAAGCACGGGGGCTAGGAAAAACTCCCTAGAATGGCAGGAACCTAGGAAGAAACCTAGAGAGGAACCAGGTTCTGAGGGGTGGCCAGAAATCTTCTGGCTGTGGAGATTATAAGAGTACACAGCCATTAACGCCAGATAGTTCTTTAAGATGTTCAAACATTCATAGTAATCACAGTGGTTGTAGAGGGTACAACAGGTCAGCACCTCAGGAGTAAATGTCAGTTGGCTTTTCATAGCCGAGCATTCAGAGGTCGAGATAGCAGGTGCAGTAGAGGGGGAGAGAAAGCGAGGGAGAGTCAAAAACAGCAGGTCCCAGATGAGGTAGCACGTCCGGTGAACAAGTCAGTGTTCCATAGCAGGCAGAACAGTTAAAACTGGAGCAGCAGCATGACCAAGTGGACTGGGGACAGCCAGGAGTCATCAGGCCAGGTAGTCCTGAGGCATGATCCTAGGGCTCAGGTCCTCCGGGATGAGAGGGAGAGCAGGAACAATAATTGGAGGGAGCAGTTAAATTCACACAGGACACGAGATAAGACAGGAAAATGACACCCGATATAACAGTGAACATTCTAGTGAACATTCTAGCAGAAGTATTTAGCACTAACTGAAGTTTATTTAGTGCTTGTCAGATCAAACAGCAGATCTCTTTGTTTCTTGGAACCTATAACTAGCATCTCTGTTTTGTCCGAGTTTAAAAGTAGAACATTTATCACCATCCACTTCCTTATGTCTGAAACACAGGCTTCCAGCGAAGGCAATTTTGGGGCTTCAGCATGTTTCATCGAAATGTACTACTGTGTGTCGTTCGCATAGCAGTGAAAGTTGATATTGTGTTTCCGAATGACATCACCAAGCAGTAGAATATATTGTGAAAACAATAGTGGTCCTAAAATGGAACCTTGAGGAACACCGAAACTTACAATTGATTTGTCAGCGGACAAACCATCCACAGAGACAAACTGATATCTTTCCAACAGATAAGATTTATACCAGGCAAGAACTTGTCCATGTAGACCAATTAGGGTTTCCAATCTCTCCAAAAGAATGTGATGATCGATGGCATCAAAAGCAGTAAGGTCTAGGAGCATGAGGACAGATGCAGAGCCTTGGTCTGACACCAGTTAAAAGTAATTTACCACCTTCACGAGTGCAGTCTCAGTACTAAGATGGGGGTCTAAAACCAGACTGAAGCATTTCGGATACAATATTTATCTTCAGAAAGTCAGTGAGTTGCGGCGCAACAGCTTTTTCTAAAATGTTTGAGAGGAGTAGGAGATTTGATATACACTGATAGTTAAAAAAATAATAATTCCAGGTCAAGGTATGGCTTTTTCAAGAGAGGGTTTATAACTGCCACTTTTAGTGAGTTTGGTACACATCCGGAGGATAGTGAGCCGTTTATTATGTTCAACATAGGAGGACCAAGCACAGGAAGTAGCTCCTTCGGTAGTTTAGTTGGAATAGGGTCCAGTGTGCGGCTGGAAGGTTTAGAGGCCATGACTATTTATGAATATGTCATGAGATCCTCACTCTGCTATTGCATGTGGAAACTAACATTGCAGTGCGTGGCTAATGGGACATGGCTGGAGGCTGGGGGGCTGAATTGGTTATGTATGAGGGGACAGACAGGACAAGGGTGTGAGGTGTGGAGATCATTATCATTAGTCACCTGCTCTGTGCGCCATTACCTTCAGAGCCCCTGTATTTTACATGGTGATGGATGCTGATGGGCAGATAAAGCACGGGTGGATCTCTGTGAATCACAAAGACAGGCTGGCGGGAACCTGGGTGTTACCAATCCCAGGTGATTGCAACAGGTCATTACAGAGGTCAATAATTCATCAAAATAAAATAACAGGCCATTCTTCCTGCTTATTTAAATAACAGGAGTATGATAATAGAAGTGGAAAGCTATTGTTTATTTATCACCGCAATGCAGCTTCTAGAAATCCACCCCTTTGCAAAAATATTACATTTCAACATCCAAATGCAGCTTGTTTGAATTCACCAATATAATTTATTGGATTACCTTCTGCACTTGATCTGAGCAGATAAATATGAAGTGACAGGAGTGTGTGGTTGGAATAGGAGGGTTGATACAGTGGCTCTCTGTACGGCTCTACTGTTAGGGCCTCTCAGGTCTGTCTCCTCTTGATGACATCATCTGAACAGTTACCTGATGGGAGGAAACATCCCACAGTCCTCGTCCTTGGCGAAGGAAGGGAAAATCTCCAGAATGTGCAGGTGTTGGGGGATCTGTGTATTGGTCACCTGGACCGACCACATCAGACACACTGCCAAGACAATCCATTATACACATATCAACACCAGCTTGGTGGTTCAGGTGACAATGCTCTCCGTTCTTACTTCTAAGAATTGTTTTAACAATGAGTAGTGATGATTTTACCTCTAGTAAAAGATATGGGACATGCTGTACATTATAGCAATTCAGAGAGATCAGAAGTCCTACAGATGATCTCAATTGAGACAGTTTGCTAGAGAATTAAAGTAGTTCTGCAGCAACAGGAAATGTGAATTTTTATGTGGATTATAATTAATACATTTTTTTGTAGGCGCTGATACATTTTTCATAATGGCAAATCAAGTCTGACATTTTAAAGTGGATATTACCAACTTTAGAAGCCTTTTTATACCTTGAATACACACGTTTGCATTTCCTGTAGTGCAGGATAATTCTCAGCAACAGAAGAGACCCCACATCTGTATAAAGTGGTAAAGAACAGCTCCTGACTAGTCACAGCCATTACACTGACTGTGTCCTATAGCTAAATGGCCATCAGACAGAATACATATGGAAGGTTCTTCATATCGTCTGGATCTCAGTCCTCCATACATACAACTCATCAGGCCTGTAAACACAGGAAGCTGAGTTGGTGCCGGGGCCTGATATCCCAGGATGTGACTCCTGGAGAGGGCATTTGTCAAGCGAGGCCTGCTGTCCCACACTAACGGCCCTCTACCTCTGGCTTCACCCTGTCTTCTCTTAGCTTCCTCAGGCCAGGCGCTGGGCTGAACACTGGGCTTTCCGGGGACTGAGGTGTTAACACAAAGCCCCCAAAAGACATATGCTGTGTGTCTGGAGGAACAGAGGGAAGGGGGAGGAGGTTCAGGTTCAGAGAGGTAGAGGGGCGAGTGTCAGGAAGAACAATGCATAGACATGGGGGAAAGGGGGAGAGCCAAGAAATTGGCTGTCGTTTTACAAAGCTAAGCAGCATTTCCTGGTGTATACTAAAAGTCCTGTTTCAGAGCTCTGACACACTAACTGTGTTTATGAACACATGGGTGGGGTAAGGACCTGAGGATACGTATTCTTCTCTGTGTGCCAATGACTTTGAGTGAGTGAGAGAAAGAGCGTCACTTCATAATTTATTGCCAGCCTTCGGGTTGCTTTGCGTTTTGCTATGAGCGTGCCTCGACAACATAGGTACTGCCATGGCAAGCCAAAAGGGCATTGCTCACAGTTACTCAATCTTGCTCCTCACCATACGGAGCACAGGAAGCCTACAAACTAGGAAGAGCCATATCTCAGTCAGCAGTGCCCACTGATGCACGTGACAGTGTGGAGATGAGTCCCTCAGCACTCCCTTTCTGTTGAGGAAACACCTCATCCTGCCATTGCCTTGTTAACAAACACCAGGGCTGCTGTGTGTGTTGATGCTTGGCTTGGATACAACCCTGTTGGTAAGGTATTCCCACACACGTTACCACATTAGAAGACAGACTAAGGTATGGTGATGACATCTCTACTGGCTCAAAAGCTTTGTTTCACCACAGAGGGTTCGGGACTTACCTCTTCACAAGCCTCTTCTTGTGATTGGAGTCAGCATGGTACAAGACAGCATTCCCATAAAAGAAGCTGGTGATCTCCAAACTGTATGTTTGCTGCAACATGAACAGTAATACAACATTGCATTTAGGATCATGGAAATTAGAGCATAATAAAGTTCCTAATCAGTTCATATAGAATAACAAGCAAAGATCCAATAGAGTCTTACAATTGTTCTCAAGACACTTGACACTTTAATGAAACTGGGGTCCACTTGATCTCCATCATTACCTAATGAGCGCAATGGTATTATTTTTTTTTGTTGCAAAACTGTAAGTCAGTGCTTTCACACACAACGCAATTGCTAAGCACAATTTTGCAAAACAGTCAACACAACTCTCTACAGGAGACGCAAAGCTCAGTCGACAAACAAAATTAAAACATTTGGCCACAGCTGATACAAATTGCTGAATGTGAATATGAACCTCTTCTGCACGTGTGCAAAACTTCTATGCACAATTGTTCAATCAGCAGTCAGTTCTGACTCATGCATGAAAGAGGTCACCTCTGAGTTGCCGTTTGCAAGAATGAACCAAGTGAGAGGCCGAGGGCAAGGACAAAGGAAAAGGTAGAGGGGCCCATAGAGGAAGATAGTTCAGCTCTCAGTTACTGTAAAATGGAAAAAGCTCAAATAAAGCCATTTGTTGATAGATATTCATGCTCCTGTGTGACTTTCTTTCTGCATTTCTTTCTGCTTTGCTGCCCCAGGGCCTGGAGACAATCATCAAGTTTATCAAGACATTTTGCAGGAGAATGTAAGGCTATCTGTCCGCCAATTGAAGCTCAACAGAAGTTGGATGATGCATCAGGACAATGACCCAAAACACAGAAGTAAATCAACAACAGAATGACTTCACCAGAAGAAAATATGCCTTCTGGAGTGGACCAGTCAGAGTCCTTACCTCAATCTGATTGAGATGCTGTGGCATGACGTCCAGAGAGCGGTTCACACCAGACAGCCCAAGAATATTGCTGAACTGAAATGGTTTTTGTCAAAAACGGTCAGAAATTCCTCCTGACCGTTGTGCAGGTCTGATTTGCAACTACAGAAAATGTGAAGTTGAGGTTATTGCCGCCAAAGGAAGGTCAACCAGTTATTAAATCTAAGGGTTCACATACTTTTCCCGCCCTGCACTGTGGATGTTTACACGGTGTGTTCAATAAAGACATGTTATTGTAAGATTGTGTTATTAGTTTAAGCAGACTGTGTTTGTCTATTGTTGTGACTTAGATGAAGATCAGATTAAATGTTATGACCAATTTATGTAGAAGTCCAGGTCATTTCAAAGGGTTCACATACTTTTTCTTGCCACTGTAAGTCTAGTATCAACAAATGGCACAGACATATAGAAGAGGGTTCACCATGTTTGGGTATATTTAAGCAACCGAAAAGTGCCTGGGTGGCCACGGGGTGGTTCAAACCCTGAATGCTGATTGGCTGACAGCCATGGTAATTCAGACCTTATACCATGGGTACGACAAAACATTTATCTTTACTGTTCTAATTACGTTAATAGCCTGTTAATAAAGCAATAAGGCACCTCAGGGGTTTGTGATATAGGGCCGCGTTGCGTCGTGACTAAGAACAGCCCTTGGCCATATACCACACCCCCCCGGGCCTAATTGCTTAATTATACTCTAGTTAGTATTTATTGGGCCATTGTGTGACCATTGATTGAATGAACTTTTTATTAGATCAAAGGTTGTATGCTTTGGAGGAAGTAGTTGATTTCGTGTCGTTATTTAATGTTTTGAGAATCTTACTGCTTTCTCCAAAACATGGGTCATTGTGGCCAACGTGTTTCAATTTAGGGCTACGTGTTCATTGTTTAAAAAAAAGTCCACTCCGTTTGAACAAATGTGCACAAGCAATCGAGAAAAACTGATTATAGAGTCTATAACCTCAACCAACCCCTGAAGCTCAGGAAGTGGCGCAGCACAAATAAACCAGCGGATCTCAGAGTCCGGGTGTCAAAGGTTAAGGGAAAACTGGAGCAAAAGAGAGCAATGTTGTTTTTGCCAAATTCTCTGCCTCAAAATAAACAGTTGGAGGAATCAACGAGTCAATGTTTTGTCCAGGGCAGTTTAGCGACATGTGTACTCCATATGGTTGTTGTGTTGACAGAGTAGTCATGTAGTTGACCTACGTAATTGCAGATAACGTGCTACACTAAGCAGCTATAAGGGAGAGGATAGATGGAGGGTGTGAATAGAACGATTAGAGTGTGAATAGAACGTTCTAAATAGAACGATTCAGGAAAGTGTCAGACGCTGACAGTCAAAGAGCAAAATGACAACAGGGCCCGTGCAGACAGGATCAGAATGCTTACTAAAGAGTCACCAGTAAAGGCGTTGAATAAATCTGGAGTGAAAGAAAGACTGAGAGTTCCCATCTCTCATCGACGGCCAGATGAGCCACCCCATCATACCCTCCCCTCAGCACCCTCCACACTTAACTCATTGTGTTTCAGTAACTCATTGTGTTTGAAGAGATGAGGGTGCCGAGGTCAGAGTAAGCTGTCCCAGAGAAACCTTTCAAACGTCAAACTTTTCAATGACACACAAACATGCCATCACTACACGAACAATGTAGTATGATTGCTCTGCCTCATGAGTGTGTACAGCATCTGTCAATGGTTGGTGTGAAAATGCATGCATAGAATGCATAGATGCTTGCATACAATATTTATACCAGTGTGTGTGTGTGTGTGTGTGTGTGTGTGTGTGTGTGTGTGTGTGTGTGTGTGTGTGTGTGTGTGTGTGTGTGTGAGAGAGAGTGTGTGTGCGCACATGGATGTCTAGTTTATCTAGTGATAAGGAGTGTCTTGTCAGTGTAGGGAGGGAGGCTGTACTATTGTACCTTGATGTGTTGCAGTAGGTCTCCCAAGGTCATTTCACGTCCACGGTCACATATTTTTAAATCACTGAGATACACTACATGACCAAAAGTATGTGGACACCTGCTTGTTGAACATCTCATTCCAAAATCATTGGGTATTAATATGGAGTTGGTACCCCTTTGCTGCTATAACAGCCTCCACTTTTCTGGGAATGCTTTCCACTAGATGTTGGAAGATTGCTGTGGGGTCTTGCCTCCATTCAGTCACATGAGCAATACTGAGGTCAGGCACTGATGTTGGGCGATTAGGCCTGGCTCGCAGTCGGCGTTCCAATTCATCCAAAAGGTGTTTGATGGGGTTAAGGTCAGGGCTCTGTGCAGGCTAGTCAAGTTCTCCCACACCGATCTCGACAAACCATTTCTGTATGGACCTCGCTTTGTGCATCTGGGCATTGTCATGCTGAAACAGGAAAGGGCCTTCCCCAAACTATTGTCACAAAGTTGGAAGCAGAGAATGGTCTAGAATGTCATTGTATGCTGTAGCATTAAGATTTACCTTCACTAGAACTAAGGGGCCTAGCCGGAACCATGAAAAACAGCCCCAGACCATTATTCCTCTTCCACCAAACTTTACAGTGTGCACTATGCATTGGGGCAGGTAGTGTTCTCCTGGCATCCGCCAAACCCAGATTAGTCCATCGGACGACCAGCTGGTGAAGCATGATTCATCACTCCAGAGAACACGTTTCCACTGCTCCAGAGTCCAACGGCGGACAGTTTTACACCACTCCAGCTGACACTACTCGGCCATGGAAACCCATTTCATGAAGCTCCTGACGAACAGTTCTTGTGCTGATATTACTTCCGGAGGCAGTTTGTAACTTGGTAGTGAGTGTTGCAACCAAGTAAAGACTTTTTTACGCGCTTCGCACTTTAGTACTCGGCGGTCCCGTTCTGTGAGCTTGTGTGGCCTACCACTTTGCTGCTGAGCCGTTGTTGCTCCTAGACGTTTCCACTTCACAATAACAGCACTTACAGTTGACCGGAGCAGTTCAAGCAGGGCAGAAAGTTGACGATCTGACTTGTTAGAAAGGTTGCATCCTATGACGTGCCACATGGAAAGTCCATTCTACTGCCAATGTTTCTCTATGGAGATTGCATGGCTGTGTGCTCGAGTTTATTCACCTGTCAGCAACTGGTGTGGCTGAAATTGCCGAATCCACTAATTTGAAGAGGTGAACACATACTTTGTATATATAGAGTACGTACTGTATATATGAGCTATATTTGTTTTTCCTTTCCACGGTCACGTCTACCCTGAACCAGGAAGTCATTGCACAGGAAGTAGGCCTACTCCTTTCCTGCAACCTGCTAATAGACACAACACACACACACAGTCAGAACACCTTGTACATCGAATATCAGTCAGGAGAGACATCTTCCCAAAACAAGAACTGCAGCAATGGACAATTTTATTTATTTATTCAACTAGGCAAGTCAGTTAAGAACAAATCCTTATTTACAATGACGGCCTACCCCGGCCAAACTTGGACGAAGCTGTGCCAATTGTACGCCACTCTATGGGACTCCAAATCACAACCAGATGTGATACAGCCTGGATTCTGCACTGTCGGTTAGGGGCTCGTAAGTAAGCATTTCACTATAAGGTCTACCTGTTGTATTCTGCGCATGTGACTAATACAATTCGATTCTAACCAGGGACTGTAGTGACGCCTCTTGCACTGAGATGCAGTGCCTTAGACCGCTGCGCCACTCGGGAGCCCAACCTCAGCAGTGAGATCAGCTGCCCAATAAAACGAAGCAATGTGAAGTACAATATTTGTTTTATATCACCAACACTGGATAGGTGCAGTGAAATGTGTTGTTTTACAGGGTCAGCCATAGTAGTACAGTGCCCCTGGAGCAAATGATGATTAAGTGTCTTGCTCAAGGACACATTGCCAGATTTGTTTTACCTTGATGGCTTGGGTATTTGAACCAGAAACAGAGAGAGGAATATTATATCTCACATGGGGAGAATAAAGCTAAATTATAAATGAAAGGGATGGAAAACCTGCAGTTTGGACACGGGGCTTCCCTCCCATTATGTACATACCTTCCCTTTCTCTTAAAGGGTCATTTCACAATATCATATTCATCCTCTCCAGCACCACCCCAACATTCAAATATGTGAAGATGACACGTTTCTATGCTTTGTGGTAAAAAGATAAGAGAAAGAGAAGCGTTTCCTTTGACATCAACAACCAATTAGTAGACCAGTGGTAAGCAATTAGAAAGCAATGCCTGCTCATAATTGGTCAAAATCACACGATGCACACTGATGTCATTGGAAACATATCTTCCTCTATATGTTTTAACTACAAAACATATGAACACACCATTTTCACATATGTTGATGTTGGGGTGATGGTTGAGATGCTGAAAATGAAGTAAATTAAGTAAATAAAGTTGAAGAATGTGATGAAGTCCACACCTCTGTGACTCTGAATCTGCTGCTTCTACTGTGAAATAACACAGGAATTTTCCAGAAGCTTGGCCAGACTGCACATCAAATGTAGTAACAGTGAGGGGCTTTAGTAAAGAGTTTTATGGGCCAATTTCCCTTCAGTATTTCCTGAAGCAGTGTGTAAGTCTGCCAGTTCATAAAGAGACTGTCTCTAAGTCTGGCTGTTGGACTGGAACAGTTTACTCAGACCAAGGGGTACAGGCAGGGTGGAAAACATAGATAGACAGAGATGTGCTTTATCCTGTCCACTCTGGGCTCTAAGCCAGCTTCCACTCCCTAAACTCTTATTTTAAACTAGGTCTGCATATTCGAGAGGAAACACAACAGTGCTGCAACACCACAGAAGAGTTGCACATAAATGACAGTAGACGTGTCATTATGAATGTTAGGATACGTGAGTAATTATCGAGTTGTGTTCGTTCTGTTGGATTCTGGCTTGAAATGTACTTATTCATGTTACCGTACCAGACCTTAGTGAGGACTTTACATGTATAAGAAATGTATATGCTGGGGGTCAAGGAAGGGTAAAGAGGAACTTGGTGTGCAGAAAGTTACTGAGTGAGAAAAGGGGAAGGGCAGAAAGTTACTGAGTGAGAAAAGGGGAAGGGCAGAAAGTTACTGAGTGAGAAAAGGGGAAGGGCAGAAAGTTACTGAGTGAGAAAAGGGGAAGGGCAGAAAGTTACTGAGTGAGAAAAGGGGAAGGGCAGAAAGTTACTGAGTGAGAAAAGGGGAAGGGCAGAAAGTTACTGAGTGAGGGGAAAAGGGGAAGGGCAGAAAGTTACTGAGTGAGAAAAGGGGAAGGGCAGAAAGTTACTGAGTGAGAAAAGGGGAAGGGCAGAAAGTTACTGAGTGAGAAAAGGGGAAGGGCAGAAAGTTACTGAGTGAGAAAAGGGGAAGGGCAGAAAGTTACTGAGTGAGAAAAGGGGAAGGGCAGAAAGTTACTGAGTGAGAAAAGGGGAAGGGCAGAAAGTTACTGAGTGAGAAAAGGGGAAGGGCAGAAAGTTACTGAGTGAGAAAAGGGGAAGGGCAGAAAGTTCATTTTCTGTTCAAATATATTATTGTCGAATATGAATGTTGCTAAGGAGGGCGTTAAAGGCAACAGTCTAGTTTCAGTTCTTGATAAGGCAGACCAGTTGCTGCGGAGCCAGCTGCGGAGCCAGGACCATGAGGGATGTAGAACTCGAGACAAGGTCAACAGTTGAAGAGAGAAGACACTGCTGGGAGGGGGGGTCACAGGCCCTCCCCGAAGACCATCTGATTACAGTCCTATCTCTCTCACACACACACACACACACACACACACACACACACACACACACACACACACACACACACACACACACACACACACACACACACACACACACACACACACACACACACACACACACACACACACACACTAGTTGCTGCAGAGCCAGGACCATGAGGGATGTAGAACTCGAGACAAGGTCAACAGTTGAAGAGAGAACACTGCTGGGAGGGGGGTCACAGGCCCTCCCCGAAGACCATCTTATTACAGTCCTATCTCCCTCTCTCTCTCTCTCTCACACACACACACACACACACACACACACACACACACACACACACACACACACACACACACACACACACACACACACACACACACACACACACACACACACACACACACACACACACACACACCCATGAGGGTCCAGGACTGAGGCAGGGCCATGACAATACGAGTAAGAGGAACCTACTGTGTTTCTGCCTAACACTAAAGAAGGATTGGTTATCTTAGATATGCAAGGAGGTGACTCCGCCTAGTCGTGAGATATAAAGATGTGCTTGAGTGGCTTGTACGTTGTCTTTGCAGCTGTATGACCGAATGAGGTGAATAAACTTGGTTTGAGCTTTTTCTAGACGTCCTCGAGTTTTTACTCTGTTTGTTCAGTACCAAACAGCATGTCATCAATACACCCAGAATGCAACACTAATGCCAACCAAAGCCTGTCTAATGGGAGTAAGGGGCTTCATGACCCTAAAATGGCCAGAGCGTAGAGCTTCTGTCACTATTCTACTGAGCTATATGAAGCTCTTTGTGTGACTCCACCATCATCGTCAAGGTGTGTTGGCTGGGAGACCTCTGGTTTTATGCCATGATTATACCAGGCACTACATCTAGCAATCAAACCATTCATTTTCAATGGGGGGAGCAGACATAAGGATACACCCAGCGACTTAATGGTCAGTGACGACGATCTCAGTGACAGGAGTTCAAATGATCAGTGACGCGACTGCACAAAACCAATCGGCGAAGGGAGCTAGCTTTGACACTATGCTAGATGAGGTGATGTTATACATGCTGTTTGGAATATACACTAAGTGCAGTGGCGGCTGGTGGGAGGAGCTGTAGGAGGAAGGGCTAAATGCTGCACGGCCAATAAAGACGTAGGATCGACCGTGCAGCGCCTTTTACCCTACAAGGTCCGGAGCCTGCTGATTCTCTGTTCTACATGATAATTAACTGCACACACCTGGTGTCCCAGGTCTAAATCAGTCCCTGATTAGAGGGGAACAATGAAATATGCGGTGGAACTGGCTTCGAGGTCCAGAGTTTAGTTGGAGGGCCATAGAGGGTCAAGCTGCGACGGCCTCTAACCCCAACCACTGTTCCTCTAACAGGATCAATCCCAGTACTCTAAACACAGTCCGAGAATGCCTCGTCATAGTAATCCAGTTAAAGCTCAGCAAACATTTTTGCTTCTGTTGCAACCAGATGGACATGACTCCAGTGGCGTCACGTGACCCAGCGGTTTACCATCAACATCCTAATCCTCTCTCAGGCTCCATGTGCACAACCCGAAGGAAAGTGTCAAGTCACCTGACCACGGCAGTGCCACTCACACGAGAATGTGTCAAAATATATCGCTTCCTGGGCCTAACCAAACGCAAGATCTGTCTGGCTGGGGGGTTTTTGTGAAAGATTAAAAGTTGGCCTGAGACACGAATAACAGAACCTGGGTCCAATTATCTGCGGTTCAGCAGCCAAGAGGAACAGTCATGGAGTATCTTACTGTCGTACTACCACTGCCTGCCTGCATGCCTGGTGGGGTTAGGGATATGAAGACACACTCGCAGTTTGCTGCCTTATTGGGTGTGTAGAGATGTTCTCTTATGAATTAGAGGGAGAGCCAAGAAAGAGGGGTTGTTTTAAACTTAACAGAGAGACTGTAAAATCTATAAAAACACAGATGTTGTGAGACTGTCGTCTTTGTGAAGAACTGCCTTGTTGAGGTTTTCCAGAGAGAATGGACCAGAGCAATGTTTCTAATTGAGGCCTTTCTGCGTAGATTGTTCAGAATATAAACCAGGCTATTTTTACTCTGCCTCCCTCCCTTCCTCTCTCACGGGCCTCTCCAGGAACTCTACAAGGAGCCTTCAGCCAATTGGCCACCCCATCAGTCTCTATAAGTAAGAACATAAGTAAGAACGGTGGAAAAAACCAAGACGGCTGCTGCTGGAAACAATTACAAAGTTCTGAGACTTAACCCCCCTCCAATGTTTCTTTCTGTTTGAATTCCCATAGTAAAAAAAAACACAATCGTCCCCATTGAACTGTAAACTAAAACAAAGGGACCCAAAATGGTGGACAACAGCATATGTCTCTGCTTTGATGGTTTCAATTAACTCGCACATTTGAGGGAACGTTCAATAAGGGAACTAACACAAAGCATGAGAGCCTCCACTTACTGGTGATGCATAATGATAGGCTTTGCCGGTGATTTAATTATAACTGCCTTGAATCCTGATTGATTGAAACACCCTCTTGTCAAATCAAATTTGAACACCAGGGTCTTCAATGCTGGCTGACCCCAAATCTGTCAGAGTGTTGTGCTGAGATGGGGCAGTGTTCGGCTGCCACCCAGAGAGCAGCAATCCATATGAGATCTCAGAGTGTGAATCTACAGAATATGGACCGATGGTGGACAGGAGTGTGCAGTTCATGTCAAACACGACCCCTCTGGAGTTTGTCCTCAAGTCTACTTTGGTCTAATTTGAGACAGTCAGTGCAAAGCTGTTTAGAACCGGATCTTCTGATGAGCTGGGATATATGAGGAGAGAGAGAGACATGCAGACTGACAGACAGGCAGGCAGGCACCCACAACATATGGCCCATGTTGAGAACAGTCTGTCATGGACACAGGTTTTCATGCAGCCCTCTCCGTCCATGGAGCACAGCCAACATTCTTATCTGCTCTCCTCATATCATAGCCTGCTTTATAACTCTCTACTCAAACACGTCTTTACAGTTGTTGCCAGAACAACTGAATATCAGAGCATGTACAGTACCAGTCAAAAGTTTAGACACACCTACTCATTCCAGGGTTTTTCTTTGTTTTTACAATTTTCTACATGGGAGAATAATAGTGGAGATATCACATCTATGAAATAACACACATGGAATCACGTAGGAACCCAAAAAGTTTTCAACAAATCTAAATATATTTTATAGCCACCCTTTGCCTTGATGACAGATTTGCACACTCTTGGCATTCTCTCAACCCGCTTCATGAGATAGTCACCTGGAATGTATTTAAATTAACAGGTGTGCCTTGTTAAAAGTTCATTTGTGGAAGTTCTTCCCTTCTTAATGCGTTTGAGCCAATCAGTTGTGTTGTGACAAGGTAGGGGTGGTATACAGAAGATAGCCCTATTTGGTAAAATACCAAGTCCATATTATGGCAAGAACAGCTCAAATAAGCAATGAGAAATGACAGTCCATCATTACTTCAAGACATGAAGGTCAGTCAATACAGAACATTTCAAGAACTTTGAAAGTTTCTTCAAGTGCAGTCGCAAAAACCATCAAGCGCTATGATGAAACTGACTCTCAGAGGACCGCCACAGGAAAGAAAGACCCAGAGTTACCTCTGCTCTAGAGGATAAGTTCATTAGAGTTACCAGCCTCAGAAATTGCAGCCCAAATAAACGCTTCACAGAGTTCACGTAACAGACAACATCAACTGTTCAGAGGAGACTGCGTGAATCAGGCCTTCGTGGTCGAATTGCTGCAAAGAACCCACTACTAAAGGACGCCGATAATAATAAGATACTTGATTGAGCCAATAAACACGAGCAATGGACATTAGACTGGTGGAAATCTGTCCTGTGGTCTGAGGAGTCCAAATTAGATATTTTTGGTTCCAACCGCCATGTCTTTGTGAGATGCAGAGTAGGAGCATGGATGATCTCCGCATGTGTGGTTCCCACCGTGAAGCATGGAAGAGGAGGTGTGACGGTGTGGGGGTGCTTTTCTGGTGACACTGTCTGTGATTTACTTAGAATTCAAGGCCTACGTAACCAGCATGGCTACCACAGCATTCTGCAGCGATACACCATCCGATTTGGTTTGCACTTAGTGGGACAATAATTTATTTTTCAACAGGACAATGACCCAACACACCTCCAGGCTGTGTAAGGGCTATTTGACTGAGAAGAAGAGTGATGGAGTGCTGCATCAGATGACCTGGCCTCCACAATCACCCAACCTCAGCCCAATTGAGATGGTTTGGGATAAGTTGGACCGCTAAGTGAAGGAAAAGCTCCCAACAAGTGCTCAGCCTATGTGGAATGTAGAAAATAGTACAAATAAAGAAAAACACTTGAATGAATAGGTGTGTCCAAACTTTTGACTGGTACTGTATATCATAGGATTATGCACATGCACACACATCAAAAATCCAGATGAGGAAGCTACATTACAACATTATCTATGCTTACAAAATGTTGGCCCTCATGCTGCATTCCTCCCTTCATATATATTGTAAGATAGATAACCATGATTAGAAGTGGATCCCTCTCCTAGACATAAATGTTCCTCTCAGATTGAGGCAGCTCCCTCTCTCTATCAGGATGTCTACATGAACCGCATGTCGCTGTGCTGTTAGGGATCTCCTCTTCTCTCAGGCAGGAAGCTGGGTGGGACATCCACTGAGACTCCACTGCTACTTCCTGAGGAAAAGGAAACCAGGCTGGGGCAGTGGTGGCTTCCAGGAAAAGACAGGAAATCAGGAATTGTCCTCTATAGACACCTTGACATCCTGGGATTTTTTAACACACAACTTCCCAGAACCAGCTCAATTCAGCCGTTTACACCACTGTACATATATCCAGTTTATCCACAGCCATTTACAAGGCAGAAACACATACACAGTCAAGGACACAGAGATAGAGACACACACAGACACACACACACACCTCACCACACACACCTAACTCTGCATCCAGATGAAGCCAGACGTAAACACAGGAAAAAAGGAAAGCCATTCATTAGCAGACCACATGGCTCAATGAACGGTAACACACACAAACTTAGTTTGACATATAACAGAGCTCAGTGATAGACGGAGCCCACAAATAGCAACAACTCCTGACAGCTGATATAACTCGCAGGGAAGCCAGGGGAAGTTCTGCCATTTAGTCTAGTGAACCCCAGCACCGGACTGATAAGGCAACCAGAATGGACCTGAGTCCTGAGTCCCTGTCGAAGAGGACAATCGTGTGTGCTGGCCATTTTGAAAAGGCCACATTGTTAGCTGTGGTACTGGGACTGTAATTACGATGTAAGGCAGAAATCTGCCCCTTCACACAATGGCCCATTCTCCTGGGCAGGAAGCTGGCTCAGGGGGCTAACCTTGATAAATCCTCCTTCCTGCAGCACCAAAATCTCAACACCGGATTCACTTTTAGAAACTAAACCAAATTGACTTGAGTTTTTTTGGGGGGTAAAGTGGGTCCTTTTCCCTTTGGACATTTTCAAAGTGAGCTTTTGAGAGACAGATGGGATACAATCTGTGCAGCCGTATAGATCATCGCATTACGACAGCGATCCATCCTGTATTCACCCTCTTCTCTTTCTTTCTGTGGTCTTTATCTTTCATTTAATTTCATGGTTTCAAATCAGAGAGAGAGAGAGAGAGAGAGAGAGAGAGAGAGAGAGAGAGAGAGAGAGAGAGAGACAGCTTTGACATTTTCATATATCCTCCTCACACCCAGCCAGAATGTGACAGAAGTCATTTCAGGAAATACCTATCTCTGGGCAGTTCTCTCTTCCGGCTGATGGGAGCAGTGAAACCAGAGAAATAAGTGTACAATCAATTTCCTCTTCTCCCCCGTTGTGCGTATCATGGCAGTATTACAAACCCTCCACTGACGTCCTCTCTACGTCATACTGACACCACACAGGGCATGCCGGAACATGATGCAACCCATGTGTCTGAATATCAAGACCCAGTGAAGAGTCAGCTGGGATGCCATATTGTCAGTCAGTCAGTCATTTTTTTTTTTTTTTTTTGACATGCTACTTCTAAAAGTGGTGTATAATAGCTACCCAATTGTGATGATAACGCAGATATGCACCTGTGTTTGTTTTCGATTGTATTGGTGGTGGTGTTGTACATCTAGAGCCTGGGGTCTTTATTGGCGGGCGGGCAGGCAGGCAGGCAGGCGGGCGGGCAGGCAGGCGGGCGGGCAGGCAGGCAGGCAGGCGGGCGGGCGGGCGGGCGGGCAGGCAGGCGGGCGGGCAGGCAGGCGGGCAGGCGGGCAGGCAGGCAGGCGGGCGGGCGGGCAGGCGGGCAGGCGGGCAGGCAGGCAGGCAGGCGGGCGGGCAGGCGGGCAGGCGGGCAGTATGGAGAGGGATCCCTCAGGAGACTGCAAGGGATTTAATACTCAGGCTAAAAGCGGCAGCAGCCAGTCAGTCCATTTCTAAAAGCCTCTATTGACACGTGATAAGACAAACAGAAGCTCCGAAAGATTGTCTTTTAAATGAGCAGAAAGCAGCGCTCCACCGACTGTGATCACCTATGGCAGAATGACTGAGTCAAATCTGTTCCTCACAAATGTTCCCCTCCATTGACAGGTTGGGTCCTGTAGGTACTCAGTAGGAAAATGGTTTGAACTGACTCACTGATACAAACAAGTGTGTCAACGAGCTTTGTGAGTAATACTATAGCAACTTTAAAGCCAAAGACTTGTTTTGAGGCAACGATGATTCATGTTTGTTATGAGGATGATCTTTTTTTTGAAAACTCATCAATCACCACATGCAGTTAAGTATGTGCAGCTGCTTTCGTAAAAGTGCCAGAAAAGATCACATGCAGGGTTTTTCCTGCTTTTCACTTTCAAGTGCTGAGCTTGAATATGATTTGGATGTTACCAATATTCTCACCTCATTAAAACAGTAGCTATTCTGTATGTGGAACACAGAAAACATTACCCCATTGGCCCCATGTGGGTATTTGGTGGGCAAGGTGGGCAGGGGCTAGCCCACACATGGACTACACCAGCCTAACACGGGATAGCCCGGCACAGGCTAGCACACAGCAATCCCACATCGGCCTGACCTAGCCCCTTTTTCAGATAGAACCTGACAGTTCTAAGCTCACAAATTATTTTTGCACAACCGTTACTGAGATTGTCGTTCCAGTGTAAGTGTTCTGTTGTGCAATGTCAAAAAATATTGATCTTCTACACTGCCAATGATGAAGTCTGTAAAGACTTTACGTTTTTCGCCAATCCAAAAGGGTGAGCTTATTTCAGGCAAATTGAGGACTGCCTTGGAGCCAGTGTTGCCAAACCATGTCACAGCACCAATGTGCCTTGCTGCGACACAGCTGCTGTCCCCGACATAGCATTTATGCCCCTCCCCGTGGCCTTCTCTGCCTGTGTGTGAGCCATTGCTGTGACCTGTCACAGACAACTTCTCCCACTCTGTTTGAGGCAGAATTGAGTGGGGAAAGTCGCTAAATGCTATCAGAATCATAGAAACCATCGATATCAAAACTCTGAAAAGTAGCTGAATTTGTCGCTAGATCCTTTTACCAATAAAAGTAGCTGGAGGGGACGGCCCAATGTGGGCAACCGATATTTTTTACCCCCTGGGCTCTATTGATCCACTCTTATTGCAACAGGAGGTCACATCTATACTGTCGCAAGACTTAATAGATTAATCAATTATGAAACACCAGTAACATTCCATGTGTTATTATGTCTAACGAGGGCCTCATCATTAGCCTTATCATCAGCTGTATGTTCAACTACGGTGCTCAACACATGGAAACAGTTGTATATGTAATACTGCAGATATATTTGGCCCTGACGACCCTCAGTCGGTGTGACATTTGACAGATCAATGCATTGGGACTGTATAGACACTGGAGCAACTAGCCCATACAGAAGACAATGCATGTGACGCCTGACAATATTCCAGAAATGCATGGCTATGACATCTACTCTACAGGTTGGCCAAAGTGGTTCCTAATGCGGCTTCTTCAATTACTCTTTACGTATAGGACCTGCGCTCTAGGATCATGCCTCAGGACTACCTGGCCTGATGACTCCTTACTGTCCCCAGTCCACCTTGTCGTGCTGCTGCTCCAGTTTCAACAGTTCTGCCTGCGGCTATGGAATCCTGACCTGTTCACTGGACGTGCTACCTGTCCCAGACCTGCTGTTTTCAACTCTCTCTCTACCGCACCTGCTGTCTCTAATGATCGGCTATGAAAAGCCAACTGACATTTACTCCTGAGTTGCTGACCTGTTGCACCCTCTACAACCACTGTGATTATTATTATTTGACCCTGCTGATCATCTGTAAACGTTTTAACATCTTGGCCATGTTCTGTTATAATCTCCAGCCGGCACAGCCAGAAGAGGACTGGCCACCCCTCAGAGCCTGGTTCCTCTCTAGGTTTCTTCCTATGTTCTGGCCTTTCTAGGGAGTTTTTTCCTAGCCACCATGCTTCTACATCTGCATTGCTTGCTGTTTGGGGTTTTAGGCTGGGTTTCTGTATAGCACTTTGTGACATCGGCTGATGTAAAAAAGGCTTTATAAATACATTTGATTGATTGAAACTAGTTAAAAACAGGGAAGGGCAATCGAATACACGTATCAGGTTTTTAGTCTTTTTTTAATGCATGTTAGTGCTTTTAGTATGTGTCAAGTACAATAAAAATGCATTTTGACAAAATATATTGCCTATTAGAATACTTGGAATTGATGGTTCTGGGGTGTGTGGCTTTGTCTTAGTGCTTTTTGGCCTCCCATGACACAAATTGTCATGTCATCTGTTATGTTGTGTTCTGTTAAAAGTCAAGGTTGAACACTGCCAATTCCGTGGTCCTAATGAGACTGACATAAGTGCGTGTTATACCAAACAGCCTACTAGTTTCATTGGTAAGACAGTCACCATTTATTACAGTATGATTTTAATTATTGTATTTTATTTTTTGACCATTTTAAATACATTCACTTTACACCTGGCAATAGATACGTACACCAAAAGCTGTTGAGGATATAAACACAATAAAGCCATAGGACTTGTTTCCATTGGGGTCCCCTGTCAGTTACAGACAGACACTATGCATAACAACATAAAAACAAATACATATTTTTTTCATAGGATTCCTAAAATACAGCACATTGAACTATCTGCACAGCGGGACTTCCTTTTTCGATCTAAATGAGTTCCTACTTTCTACTTTATGATGCTGTTGTTGACTGCCCCCGCATGCCAGTTTGTGACCCGTACCTAATATACTTCCCCTGTCAGTTACAGACAGATACTCAACATGGTTCATTACTACAACTACAAGACAGTGGACTGAGGACGGTGTGCGGGACATCAAAACTTGCATACGCAGCCAGGGTCACAGACCATCACATTGACGATACCAAAATAAACACACACCTGTGCAAGCCCTCAAACACAAGAGTGGTCAGGCTACTGTAATTACAGGTCATCATGTGTGTTATATAAAACCCATACTAACATCTAAACTTCTCCTGTTTTATCCGAAGGGCCAAGTACAGACCAAAGCTTGTGGGTTAGCAAAGCTTTGGTCATAGCAATTGTGTAAACGGGTCTCAAATTTGGGGGAAGGCGCAACAGTCGTCAGTTTCATGATTTATTTCGCCATACATGTCACAGTAGGGATTTGGAATGACTGTCTCAACATCCAGAGACCTCTGAGCTCGCAGGCATCTGACCAGCAGCAACACATGTCTCCCTGTCCTCCTCTCTGTTTATCTGGGATTAACCCTGACACACACACACACACACACACTAACACAAGCACGCGTGCACAAGCACCAAAAAACATCTGCTTTATCAACCAGTCAAGAATGATTTGAGTCAACCCGAATGAGGTTGTAGTTTTTATGCACAAACAAGGCAATGCTGCATGGTTTCACGACACTATTGTTAGGCTGTGTATGAACACTTGCACAGTCAAATAAATAGGACCCGTGTAAGTGCTTTGTGTGTGATCGAGTTGGAGTGTGCATACTGCAAGTTCGTGCAAGTGCTTAGGTGTGTGTGTTTTATTGTCAGCAGTCCAAAAGGCTGCCTTGCCAGCGGCATAAATTCTAGCCTTCCTCAGAAGCCATATCCTGCGGGCAACCTCTGCAAATTCTATTCAGTGTAACAACAGGGAAAGTGAGGGTGTATGAATGTACCACAAGTGAGGGGGATATTGTTACAGTGTTGCCCTGCTGCTTCTTTAGCTGACACATGGAACTACACTGTCCCCCTGTTGTTATGACTTACTGCCTTTTAACAGCAATCTTGACCATAGGAAAAATAGGCATTTGAATTCTGAGTAGGACACACACACACACACGCACGGACACACACGCACACACACAAAAGTCACGTTTAAGTCCGATTTATTAGACGACCAGAGGAAAATTAGGCCAGGTTATACCGAGGATACTTCAGATTGGACGGCATTCCGCAGGGAGACCTTTTATATATTTAGTTAGACCGACTTTATTTTCATGCTTTGGGCCTGCTGTAATATTGGAGGATTATATGTTGGAAAATGTTAAACATGATTTACTTCCGTCTCAGCTTTTTCCCATGGGGGATGGTCATTTACATTATGTCGTTTCACACGAGACTTTCTTAACTCTCTCAGCGTAAACACACCAGGTCATTAGCAGCAGTAAATACCATCTGAAACCACAGCCTGTAGACCTCCACAGGTTTTTTCCAATTGCTTACTACTACATTAATGTGGAATTTAAGACCAATAAAGATACATGTTATTAGTCATTTTCCAGTACAAAACTGGACATGTTCCATGTTTTCTACCCTAAGCATGCATGTTTAACTTTAAGATTAACTTATTGGTGTTCCAAAAGGGGGACAAATGCACACACACACACACACGTTCATGCACAGATCTTGAACTGCCCAAAACCTTAAGAAGAGCAAGGCCTTTGTTAAGCCTCTTCTATCCTCCGGGCCTGTCTAGCCTTGTTCTGCAATGGAGATCTGAGTGTGTCTGTGAGTAATCCGTCTCATCTGGAGTAGAGATCTGAGGGTGAGACTGCATGAGGCCTCTCACCACCTGTCACATAACATACAGTAAGTCCGGCTGTGTATATGTACTAACACAGAGACAGACTGCTGAGCTCAGAAAGCAGCAGTAACCCCATCAGAAGCCCCAGGAGCTGTGGTTGGAAGTTGTGGCAGCAGAAGACAAGCTAATTAGCACACTAATGAGAGGCTTGGCCTGGGGCACTTTACTGGCCTGCCACCACTCCACACCTCTCTTACCCTAACACCTCCATGTGAACAGAGGGATACAGATTTATAACAAAGAACAAACAGCAGAAACATATACATGATCAAATACAAATTGTAGAATTAGCTATTAAAGACTACTAGAACCCACTAGATTATTCAATCAATTACTTTGAATGAACTACAGGACAAAATACAAACCCTCCAACCTAAAAAGTCCTGTTGGGTTGATGGTATCCTAAATGAAATGATAAAATATACAGACAACAAATTCCAATTGGCAATACTTAAACTCTTTAACATCATCCTCAGCTCTGGCATTTCCCCAAATATTTGGAACCAATGACTGATCACCCCAATCCACAAAAGTGGAGACCAAAATTTGACCCCAATAACTACCGGGGGATATGCGTCAACAGCAACCTTGGGAAAATCCTCTGCATTATCATTAACAGCAGACTCGTACATTTCCTCAGCGAAAACAATGTACTGAGCAAATGTAAAATTGGCTTTTTAACAAATGACCATACAACAGACCACGTATTCACCTTGCAGACCTTAATTGGGAAACAAACAAACCAAAACAAAGGCAAAGTCTTCTCATGCTTTGTTGATTTAAAAAAAGCTTTTGACTCAATTTGGCATGAGGGTCTGCTATACAAATTGATGGAAAGTGGTGTTGGGTACACAAACAGCAAGTGTGCGGTTAAAATTGGCAAAAAAACACATTTCTTTCCACAGAGCTGGGGGGTGAGACAGGGATGCAGCTTAAGCCCCACCCTCTTCAACGTATACATTTAAGTCAGAAGTTTACATACACTTTAGCCAAATACATTCAAACTCAGTTTTTCACAATTCCTGACATTTAATCCTAGTAAAAATGTCACGTCTTAGGTCAGTTAGGATCACCACTTTATTTTAAGAATGTGAAATGTCAGAATAATAGTAGCGAGAATGATTTATTTCAGCTTTTATTTATTTCATCACATTCCCAGTGGGTCAAAAGTTTACATAAACTCAATTAGTTTTTGGTAGCATTGCCATGAACTTGTTTAACTTGGGTCTAACATTTCAGGTAGCCTTCCACAAGTTTCCAACAACAAGTTGGGTGAATTTCAGCCCATTCTTCCTGACAGAGCTGCTGTAACTGAGTCAGGTTTGAAGGCCTCCTTGCTCGCACATGCTTTTTCAGTTCTGCCCGCACATTTCCTATAGGATTGAGGTCGGGGCTTTGTGATGGCCACTCCAATACCTTGACTTTGTTGTCCTTAAGCCATTTTGCCACAACTTTGGAAATATGCTTGGGGTCATTGTCCATTTGGAAGACCCATTTTCGACCAAGCTTTAACTTCCTGACTGATGTCTTGAGATGTTGCTTCAATATATCCACATAATTTTGCCTCCTCATGATGCCATCTATTTTGTGAAGTGCAGTAGTCCCTCCTGCAGCAAAGCACCCCCACAACATGATGCTGCCACCCCCATGCTTCATTGTTGGGATGGTGTTCTTCGGCTTGCAGCCTCCCCCTTTTTCCTCCAAACATAACAATTATCATTATGGCCAAACAGTTCTATTTCTGTTTCATCAGACCAGAGGACATTTCTCCAAAAAGTATGATATTTGTCCCCATGTGCAGTTGCAAACCATAGTCTGATTTTTTAATGGCGGTTTTGGAGCAGTGGGCGTCTTCCTTGCTGAGCGGCCTTTCAGGTTATTTCGATATAGGACTAGATTTACTGTAGATATAGATACATTTGTACCTGTTTCCTCCAGCATCTTCACAAGGTCCATTGCTGTTGTTCTGGGATTGATTTGCACTTTTCGCACCAAAGTACGTTCATCTCTAGGAGACAGAACGCTTCTCCTTCCTGAGCGGTATGACGGCTGCGTAGTCCCATGGTGTTTATACTTGCATACTATTGTTTGTACAGATGAACATGGTACCTTCAGGTGTTTGGAAATTGCTCCCAAGGATGAACCAGGCTTGTGGAGGTCTACAATATTTTTTCTGAGGTCTTGGCTGATTTATTTAGATTCCCCATGATGTCAAGCAAAGAGGCACAGAGTGTGAAGCTAGGCCTTGAAATACATCCACAGGCACACCTCCAATTGACTCAAATGAATTAAGCTTCTAAAGCCATGACATCATTTTCTGGAATTTTCAAAGCTGTTTAAAGGCACAGTCAACTTAGTGTAATGTAAACTTCTGACCCAATGGATTTGTTATACAGGTGAGTTATAAGTGAAATAATCTGTCTGTTAACAATTGTTGGAAAAATGACTTGTGTCATGCACAAAGCAGATGTCCTAACCGACTTGCCAAAACTATAGTTTGTTAACAAGAAATGCGTGGAGTGGTTAAAAAAATGAATTTTGGTGACTCCAACCTAAGTGTATGTAAACTTCCGACTTCAACTGTATAACAACGAATTGACAAAGCACTAGAACAGTCTGCAGCACCCGGCCTCACCCTACTATAATCTGAAGTCAAACGTCTACTGTTTGCTGATGATTGTGTTCTTCTGTCCTCAACCAAGGAATGCCAACAGCAGAACCTAGATCTTCTGCACAGATTCTGTCAGTAAGACAAAAATAATGGTTTTCCAACAAAGGTCCAGGTTCCAGGACCACGAATACAAAATCCATCTAGACACTGTTGCCCTAGAGCACACAAAACACTATACACAACTCAGCCTTAACATCAACGCCACAGGTAACTTCCACAAAGCTGTGAATGATCTGAGAGACAAGGCAAGAATGGCCTTCTATGCCATCAAAAGGAACATAACATTTTGACATACCAATTAGAATCTGGCTAAAAATACTTAAAATAAGTTACAGAACCCACTGCCCTTTATGGTTGTGAGGTCTGGGGTCCGCTCACCAACCAAGAATTCACATAAAAGGACAAACACCAAATATGCATGCAGAATTCTGCAAAAATATCCTCCTTGTACAACGTAAAACATCAAATAATGCATACAGAGCAGAATTAGGCCAATACCCGCTAATGATCAAAATTCAGAAAAAAATATTTTAAATTCTACAACCACATAAAAGTAAACGATTCCCAAACCTTCCATAACAATGCCATCACCTACAGAAAATTACCTGGAGAAGATCCCCCTAAGCAAGCTAATCATGGGGCTCTGTTCACAAACCCAAACAGACCCCACAGAGCCCCAGGACAGCAACACAATTAGATCCAACCAAATCATGAGAAAACGAAAAGATAATTCTTGACACATTTGGAAAGAACATACAACAAATCACAGCAAACTAGAATGCTATTTGGCAATAAACAGAGAGTATACTTTGGCAGAATACCTGACCACTGTGACTGCCCCAAAATTAAGGAAAGCTTTGACTATGTACAGACTTAGTGAGCATGGCCTTGCAATTGAGAAAGGCCCCCGTAGGCAGACCTGGCTCTCAAGAGAAGACAGGCTATGTGCACACTGCCCACAAAATTTGGTGGAAACTGAGCTGCACTTCCTAACCTCCTGCCAAATGTATGACTATATTAGAGAAACACATTTCCCTCAGATTACACAGACACACCACGAATTCGAAAACAAATCAAATGTTGATAAACTCCCATATCTATTGGGTGAAATGCCATGGTGTACGTCGCTCCAATTTGTAAGTCGCTCTGGATAAGAGCGTCTGCTAAATGACTTAAATGTAAATGTAAATGTGTACAATCACAGCAGCAACAAATGCCATTGTAAAATACAAGCTATATTTATGTTGATTTATTTTCCCTTTTGTATTTCAACTATTTGCACGTCATCACAACACCGTATATAGACATAATATGACATTTGAAATTGTCTTTATTCTTTTGGAACTTTTGTGAGTGTAATGTTTACTGTTGTTAATTGTCTATTTCACTTCCTTAAGCAATGTAAACATGTGTTTCCAATGCCAATAAAGCCCCTTAAAATGAAATTGAAATCGAGGGGGGAATGGGTGAAGTACATTTAATAAATCGCACATGTTTCTCCCTCAATCTAACTGAACAAAGAATAGAGGAAAGGACCAGAGAAATGCATACTGTGGTGAAGGAGTCAGTCTTTTTTGAAACCGGCGAGAGTTTCATGTTTATTTTCACTGATATGGGCTATTCAGAGGCACTACTGTACCTAAATCCTAATAAGCATGACGTGAAAGACACAGAGCTGTTATTGTGTGTCATTATCACCCACAGAGAGGGTCTGTTGATTCAGGTATGAAGTTAGACAGTCACGGGGGACTGGTGGCTTTGCCTGGAGAGGTGCGTATGTATGTAAACTCAGCAAAAAATGAAATGTCCTCTCACTGTCAACGGCGTTTATTTTCAGCAAACTTATCATGTGTAAATATTTGTATGAACACAACAAGATTCAACAACTGAGACATAAACTGAACAAGTTCCACAGACATGTGACTAACATAAATGGAATAATGTGTTCCTGAACGAAGGGACTGTCAAAATCAAAAGTGACAGTCAGTATCTGGTGTGGCCACCAGCTGCATTAAGTACTGCAGTGCACCTCCCCACTCATCCACCAAATCACCTGCAAGTTCCTGGACATTTCTGGGGGGAATGGCCCTAGCGCTCATCCTCCGATCCAACAGGTCCCAGACGTGCTCAATGAGATTGAGATCCGGGCTCTTCGCTGGCCATGGCAGAATACTGACATTCCTGTCTTGCAGGAAATCACACACAGAACGACCAGTATGGCTGGTGGCATTGTCATGCTGGAGGGTCATGTCAGGATGCGCCTGCAGGAAGGATACCACATGAGGGAGGAGGATGTCTTCCCTGTAACGCACAGCGTTGAGATTGCCTGCAAGCTCAGACAACAAGCTCAGTCCGAAGATGCTGTGACACACCGCCCCAGACCATGACGGACCCTCAACCTCCAAATTGATCCCTCTCCAGAGTACAGGCCTCGGTGTAATGCTCATTCCTTCGACGATAAACGTGAATCCGACCATTCACCCCTGGTGAGACAAAACCGCGACTTGTCAGTGAAGAGCACTTTTTGCCAGTCCTGTCTGGTCCAGCGACAGTGGGTTTGTGCCCATAGGCGACGTTGTTGCTGGTGATGTCTGGTGAGCACCTGCCTTACAACAGGCCTACAAGCCCTCAGTCCAGCCTCTCTCAGCCTATTGCGGACAGTCTGATCATTGATGGAGGGATTGTGTGTTCCTGGTGTAACTCGGGCAGTTGTTGTTGCCATCCTGTACCTGTCCCGCAGGTGTGATGTTCGGATGTACCGATCCTGTGCAGGTGTTGTTACACGTGGTCTGCCACTGCGAGGACGATCAGCTGTCCTTCTTGTTTTCTTGTTTTATGCGTCTCACAGTACGGATATTGCAATTTATTGCCCTGGCCACATCTGCAGTCCTCATGCCTCATTGCAGCATGCCTAAGGCACGTTCACGCAGATGAGCAGAGACCCTGGGTATCTTTCTTTTGGTGTTTTTCCAGAGTCAGGAGAAAGGCCTCTTTAGTGTCCTAATTTTTCTAACTGTGACCTTAATTGCCTACCGTCTGTAAGCTGTTAGTGTGTTAACAACCATTCCACAGGTGTATGTTCACTAATTGTTCATGGTTCATTGAACAAGCATGGGAAACAGTGTTTACAACCCTTTACAATAAAGATCTATGAAGGTATTTGGATTTGTACAAATTTTCCATGAAAGACAGGGTCCTGAAAAAGGGACTTTTTGAGAAAGCATCTCACTATCAGATGATACAGTTTTAAACGTCTCATTCAAATACCACATGGATAGGTTTATACCATATCAGCCAATATCAATAGGTCTCGCTTTCTCTAATTTCCATTGGAACAAAATAACACATCAGATGCCAAGTTGTTTTTAGTCATCTTACTAAAATTCCTCAAGGAAACGTTTGCATCTGTTTTCTAGATTTATATAACAGGCACAGTCAGAGGCATATTGGTATACCATGGCTATCAGCCTGTTATGGAGCAATACTTGGCTAATACATGTCAACATCATTACTATGATATCAATATACACTGTTCAGTGCCTTCGGAAATATTCAGACCCCTTGACATTCTCCACATTTTCTTACGTTACAGTTTTTTCCCCACGTCAATCTACACACAATACCCCAAAATGACAAAACAAAAACAGATTTGGTGACATTTTTGCAAATGTATAGAAATCAAAAAATGTCAATATTACATTTACATAAGTATTCTGACCTTTTACTCAGTACTTTGTTGAAGCACCTTTTGGCGGCGATTACAGCATCGAGTCTTCTTGGGTATGACGCTACAAGCTTGCCACACCTGTATTTGGGAGTTTCTTCCATTCTTCTCTGCAGATCCTCTCAAGCTCTGTCAGGTTGGATGTGGAGCTTTGCTGCACAGCTATTTTCAGGTTTCTCTGGAGATGTTTGATCAGGTTCAAGACCGGGCTCTGCCTGGGCCACTCAAGGACATTGTAAGACTTGTCCAGAAGCCACTCCTGCGTTGTCTTGGCTGTGTGCTTAGGGTTGTTGTCCTGTTGGAAGGTGAACCTTCACCCCAGTCTGAGGTCCTGAGTGCTCTGGAGCAGGTTTCATCACGGATCACTCTGTACTTTGCTCTGTTCATCTTTGCCTCGATCCTGACTAGTCTCCCAGTTCATGCCGCAGAAAAACATACCTTGGACATTATGCTGCCACCACCATTCTTCATCGTAGGGATGGTGCCTGGGTTCTTCCAGACATGACGCTTGGCATTCAAGCCAAAGAGTTCAATCTTGATTAATCAGACCAGAGAATCTTGTTTCTTATGGTCTGAGAGTCTTTAGCTGCATTTTGGCAAACTCCAAGCGGGCTGTCATGTGCCTTTTACTGAGGAGTGGCTTCCTTCTGGCCACTCTAACATAAGGCCTGATTGGTGGAGTGCTGCAGAGATGGTTGTCCTTCTGGAAGGTTCTCCCATCTCCACATAAGACCTCTAGAGCTCTGTCAGTGACCATTGGGTTCTTGGTCATCTCCCTGACCAATGCCCTTCTCCCCCGATTGCTAAGTTTGGCTGGGCGGCCAGTTCTAGGAAGAGTCTTGGTCGTTACAAAATTTTTCCATTTAAAAATTATGGAGGCCACTGTTCTTGGGGACCTTCAATGCTGCAGAAATGTTTTTGGTACCCTTCCCCAGATCTGTGTCTTGACACATTCCTGTAACAGAGGTCTACGGACAATTCCTCCGACCTCAAGGCTTGGTTTTTGCTCTGACACGCACTGTGAGCTGTGGGACCTTATATAGACAGGTGTGTGCATTCCAAATCATGTCTAATCAATCAAATTTACCACAGGTGACCTCCAATCAAGTTGTAGAAACATCTCAAGGATGATCAATGGAAACAGGATGCACCTGAGCTCAATTGCGAGTCTCACAGTAAAGGGTCTGAATACCTATTTAAAAACATTTAAAAACCTATTTTTGCGTTGTCAATATGCGGTATTGTGTGTAGATCGCTGAGGATTTTTTATTTATTTAATCCATGTTAGAATAAGGCTGTAAGTTATTAAAATGTGGAAAAGTCAAGGGGTCTGAATACTTTCCGAAGGCACTGTATATATTACCTTATGGACATATGCTATTACTATGACTACAGATTAGCCTCAGAGCCAAACATTCCCCTCCACATTGAGACAATAAAGGGCAAAACAAGGAGATACACTCCCACTGATTTAATTACTAGAGCCCATCCACAGTGTCAGCTACAGAGTAGCACGTGTCCAATCAGGAAGCATTACACAAAGAACAGTGAGTGAGTCACTGATCATCTTGAGGGATTTCAACTCATGGGTTAAAATCACGGGTAAAACGCTCCTGTCCCGTAGAGTACAGAGTCTTGATGCAAAGCAGGTTGTAAAAATAGTTCCATCTGTGGCCTTTTTCAAGCTATGCAATGGTCGACTAAAATTCCACCTTCAGCAACCAACTACGTCGAAAAACTAGCAAAGGGGCCCAAGAGAAAACACATGGGAGAGTACGCTACTGTCACTTAGTGTTCTTATGGAGCAGAGCAGACTGCAGGGCGGGATATGTGTGTATGGAGAGATCTGGGTGGGCGCCAGGATCGCAGGGACTCTCTGACGAAGGGGAAACATCCAGGGTTAACCCCACAAAGAAACAGTAATAGCCTGCGATCACCGCTGCTCTCCATCTCTCTCTCTCGTTCTCTTTTACCAGACCACGACATGGTTTTACATCTGTCTAATCTGTTTGGAGAAATGTGGTTTGAAGATGGGGAATGGAAGACGATTTGAAAATGGATTTCACAGAGGAGCCATTGAAACCCACTGAAAACCCTCATGGCTTTGTGGTTTGGCCGACAGTGAGTAAGCATGCTGAGTTCATGGGCTGGCGTCATAACGTTACTGGCTAAATTAATGAGGATATGTAAAGTTATTAAACATATGGAACACATAGATCAGCTCTACACTGGCTAAACTCATGTAGATGTGAAGTTATTGCTCTCAGAAAATAAGGTGATATCTAGAACATTTAAAGGGTTCTTCAGCTTTCCCCATGAGATAACCCTTTGAAGAACTATTTAGGTTCCAGTTAGAACCATTTTCGGTTCCATGTATAATCCTTTTCATAGAGGATTCTACATGAAACCCAAAATGGTTCTGTCTGGAACCAAAAAGGTTTATCCAATGGGGACAGCCAAGGGAACCCGTTTGGAACCCTTTCTTCTAAGAGTGTATCGAGGAGCTGTTTCTATTCAATGGTAATCTCCTGGCCATTGTACTCTGCATGGGTTATGGGCTACAAGACAGCCACACCAGATTAGACAGACACATCTGCACAGGTGAGGGATCCTGCTGCTACAAACTTTGAAGTAGGCCTAAGTGACACACCCTGTAACAAAGAAGACAATCCACACCAGGGTGAGACTGGGTAATGATGAAGTCAACACCCATGTGTAGTGGACAAATGCCCATGAGTAAACTCTAACATACCCAAATTCAAACATAAGGGTTTATACTATGAGGTTGGGATAATACTGTGGAATTTGGAACATTATGATAATGCCCTTTTGAACTGTTTGAAAATACAGTTTCAGCCTGCCTTGTGAATAAATTAGTTAATAGACCAATAAGAAAGAGAGTCCCAAACCGCTTTGCAAATAACAGCTAGTTTTCAGTTTTCCCCTCCCCACTCAGGCAGTTTAAGCTAAATTCATGCTTGAGAAATTGCTCTTTGCTAAGAAGCCTTTTTTTTTTTTCTACCATTGTAATTTAAAACAATTGCAGTAAGGTACTTAATTATTACCCAGAAATGATTTGATATTGAGATTTTAAAAAAACAGCTGCAATGGATCTTTAAAACATTGTTAAAAAGACACCTCTACCAAACAAAGAAAAGAGGAACAACAGAAAGCACAAGCCGTCTGTGTTCTTCACAGATGATTTTTTTTATCCAGTGAGATAGTGAGAGAGAGAAAGAGAGAGGCAGGGCAGATGAGCTTCAAAGAGCTTCTCCCTGCAGCATGCAGCACCTATCTGGGCGAGGTGAGGCTGTGGTTGTGAGTGATTAACAGGAAATCAGCAGCCAGATCACATGGTGCTCTCCTCTCCTCACTGGAAAATCTGGTATCAATACAACGCTTCCTGTGAAGGCAGGAAATAGCCCTAATTTCTGCAAGGCATCTAACAAAGCAGCAGTGAGAGAGAGAGTCAGCCGTCCTTCTAAAGAGAGAGCAGCTTCACTGGGTACAGGAATCTGCTGCCTTCACGCCAACACAGTTAATTAAATTAGGAGAGAGAGAAAGAGAGAGAGAGAATACATTCCTCGGCCTTAACATCAGTGCCACAGGTACTGTAACTTCCACAAAGCTGTGCCATCAAAAGGAACATAAAATTCGACATACCAATTAGGATCTGACAAAAAATACTTGAATCAGTTATAGATCCCATTGCTCCTTATGGTTGTGAGGTCAAGGGGTCTGCTCACCAACCAAGAATTCACAATTTGGGAAAAACACCAAATTGAGACTGCATGCAGATTCTGAAAAAATATCCTCAATGTACAACGAAAAAAAAACAATAAAGCATACAGAGCAGAATTAGGCTGATACCCACTAATTATCAAAATCCAGAAAAGAGACGTTAAATTCTACAACCACCTAAAAGGAAGCAATTCCCAAACCTTCCATAACAAAGCCATCACCTACAGAGAGATGAACCTGGAGAAGAGTCCCCTAAGCAAGCTGGTCCTGGGGCTCTGTTCACAAACACAAACAGACCCCACAGAGCCACAGGATAGCAACACAATTAGACCCAACCAAATCATGAGAAAACTAAAAGATAATTACTTTACACATTGGAAAGAAATTACAAAGAAAGAGCGCAAACTAGAATGCTATATGGCCCTAAACAGAGAGTACACAGTGGCAGAATACCTGACCACTGTGACTGCCCCAAAATTACGGAACGCTTTGACTATGTACAGACTCAGTGAGCATGGCCTTGCTATTGAGTAAGGCCCCCGTAGGCAGACCTGGCTCTCAGGAGAAGACAGGCTGTGTGAACACTGCCCACAAAAAGAGATGGGAACTGAGCTGCACTTCCTAACCTTCTGCCAAATGATTGACCATATTAGAGACACATGTTTCTCTCAGATTACACAGACCCACAAAGAATTCGAAAGCAAATCAAATGTTGATAAACTCCCATATCTACTGTGTGAAATACCACAGTGTACAATCACAGCAGCAAGATATGTGACCTGTTGCCACAAGAAAAGGGCAACCAGTGATGAACAAACACCATTGTAAATTCCCTTTTGTAGTTTAACTATTTGCACATAATTTTTTCACTTTTGTTTATTATCTATTTCACATGCTTTGGCAATGTAAACATATTTTTCCCCATGCCAATAAAGCCCTTTGAATTTAATTGAGAGATGTAATGTACATCATTACAACACTGTATATATACATAATATGACGTTTGAAATGTCTTTATTCTTTTGGAAGTGTAATGTTTACTTTTCATTTTTATTGTTTATTTCACTTTTATTTATTTTCTATTTCACTTGCTTGGTCAATGTAAACATACGTTTCCCATGCCAAAAAAGCCCATACATTGAAATTGAATTGAGAGAGAGAGAGGGCAAAGTGTGGCAGGAGGAGAACCATGGGAGGGAGGAAGAGTGGGGAAGTAAGAACTAAGAAAACCCAAGGACAGGGTGCGGCAGGGGGATATGTTGGGAGGGAGGAGGTACGAGGGGGGGGGGTGATACAAGCAGGATGTGACCTGTCCACAGCAGGCAGGCAGCAGTACAAGCAGACACCACCAGCCAGAGCAGAGCAGAACAGGGCAGGGCAGGGCAGGGCAGGGCAGACGAGTCCAGTCAGGCAGCTAGACTGAACGGCTGGGCACCTTGCTGGACTCCTCACTCTCCACTCCTCCATCAGTCCCAGGACTGGGTCACGTTTCTGCTCTGCACACCTTTCTTTTCTGGTTTAAGGGCCCGTGGCTCCCATTTCAGCTAACAGCACCCAGGGGCGTCATTAGGGGCCAACTCCTCCTCGCCCCTACACCCCTATCAACACGCAGGGTAGAGATAGCCCTGATAACAACACCAGTTACACTGACTAGAGTAATACAATAGCCCTACTGAACTTTGTGATATTTCTGACATTCCTTTATTGTAAGAGAACTTGGTTGGAAATACTGAACTTTGATACTATATGGAATTCTGGGTTGTATTTCTGCAACATGCTTTGGACAATAACATTGAGAGCTGAGTGTAAGCCCTGTTCCCACTCTAGGTCATAATAGAATATCAAATGACTCCACAGTGCAAGAATGTGACCAGCGACCACCACTGTCCTAAAGAGGCACATTAAACTGTATTGTCATTAACTGTGCCAAGTAAACCAAGTAAACAACCATGTTCAAAAAGAGAAGAATAAAACGCGAGGAAAGTTAGCTAGTACTACTTGGACATAGTATTTCTTCATGTCAATCTCATAGATGAGAATCAGTGTTACAGCGTCATGTTTCAGTGCTCTCTAAAGTTATTCCCCTGCCCCCTAGTGAAAAACATCAAACAGCGGAAAAATAGTCTCTCCGTGTTGCTGAAGGAGGCTGCCTTACGTTTGTTTACATTTCTGTGCCTCTATCGAGAGAATAACAACAGTAGTAGAAAAGCAGGAGAGGGCTTCCTATTTTGTGAAACAGCTGTTTAAAGTCCACAGTCCCTGGGGACGCAGGGGAAATGGGGGGAAAAAAGTGCATTCGTTTTGTAAATTTGAAATGGCAAAAGTACGGTTGTAGTTCCAAGTGTTCGCCAGCAAAGCCCAATTTCCTCAAACGTTTTAACACAGCACAAAATGCCGTTGCTCTTATTCCAAGTTAGTGTACCAGATGGACACACCACTCCAGTCGCAACAAGAGTGTATTCAAAGTGAACAACCTCAGATTCATCACATTTATGGTTGCAATAACTATCTACCACTCTCCATGGCCAGATGGTAATGGTCCATTTCTATGGGGCATTCACTGCTGGCTTTCTGTTAGCCAAACCTTGTGTTTCCTCTCTCTTTCTCCTCACAGAGCATGTTTTTGCAGAGAAGGACTGTTGCACCCCAACAAAAGATCTAAAGATGGGGTTATCTGCTGGTCAACCTGACAGAATACCAATAACATTCCAGGCTTTCTCTGGCTGGGCCACCTGGGCATAAAACTTCTAGTCCAGTTATTTTATATTAAAAAACGACTGATTGTATGAGAAGATTGGTGTACAGCACTGTAGGTGTAAGTTGAGCCCTTGATACGCAGCGTCAGATCACCAGGGAAATTTAACAGCTGTCTTGCAGGGATAAAGGCCGAGCTAAAAATATAAAAGTACAGTCTAAAAAATGACAGGCTAAAAACAACCCAATTTAGGCTTTTTGGCAACCCAGTGCTGGTGGTTAAATAGTGGACAGAACACATGTTGGGTTATTTTGATCCAGCCAGTTGGGTTGCGTGAATAACATATTGGGTTGTTGGGATTACCCGAACATGGGTTAATTTACCTAGCAGCTGGGTCTTTTTTTAACATAATCCTTATGTTGTTTTCAGGAGGCGTGTGTCAGAGTCGTGTGTGTAGGTGGCAGGGGAGTCAGGCGCAGGAGAATCAAACTGAGTGTAATGGAGTTATTTAATAACGATAAACTAAACAAACTCCAAACACTAAATGTAAACAAATAAACAAAGTGGGTACGAAAACCCATCGCGCACCAATACAAACAACAACACAACACTGAATAACAAACAATCTCTGACAAAGACATGAGGGGAACCAGAGGGTTAAATACATAACAGGCAATGAATGGGATTGAAACCAGGTGTGTAGGAAGACAAGACAAAACCAATGGAAAATGAAAAATGGATCAATGATGGCTAGAAGACTGGTGACATCGACCACCGAGCACCGCCCGAACAAGGAGAGGCCTCGACTTCGGCAGAAGTTGTGACAGTACTCCCGACGCGCGGCTCCAGCAGTGCGTCGACACCGGCCTCGGGGAAGACCCGGAGGGTGAGGTTCAGGGCGATCCGGACGGAGACGGTGGAATTCTCGCAGCATGGAAGGATCTAATATGTCCTCCACCGGAACCCAGCATCTCTCCTCCGGACCATACCCCACCCAGTCCATGAGGTACTGAATGCCCCTCGCCCGATGTCTCGAATCCAAGATGGATCGAACGGAGTACGCCGGGACCCCCTCAATGTCCAGAGGGGGCAGAGGAACATCCCGCACTTCAGCATCCTGGAGAGGATCAGCCACCACCGGCCTGAGGAGAGACACATGGAACGAGGGGTTAATACTGTTACTAGTGGGTAGCTGTAACCTATACCATACCTCGTTCACTCTCCCCAGGACTTTAAACGGCCCACAAACTGCGGACCCAGCTTCCAGCAGGGCAGGCGGAGGGTCAGGTTTCGGGTCGAGAGCCTGACCCTGTCCCCTGGTGCGAACGCCGGGACCTCATTGCGGTGACGGTCTGCGCCAACTTTCTGGCGCAGTATGGCGCGCTGAAGGTGGACGTGGGCGGCCTCCCAGGTTTCCTCCGCGCGCCGGAACCAATTGTCCACCGCAGGAGCCTCGGTCTTACTCTGATGCCATGGAGCCAGAACCGGCTGATATCCTAATACACATTGAAAGGGAGACAGGTTGGTGGAGGTGTGGAGGAGTGAGTTCTGGGCCATCTCTGCCCAGGGCACGAACGTCGCCCACTCCTCCTGCCGGTCCTGGCAATAAGACCGCAGAAACCTACCCACATCCTGGTTAACTCTCTCCACCTGCCCGTTACTCTCGGGGTGAAAACCTGAGGTAAGGCTGACAGAGACCCCCAGAAGTTCCATGAACGCATTCCAGACCCTTGATGTGAACTGGGGAACCCAATCAGACACCATATCCTCAGGCACCCCATAGTGCCGGAAAACGTGTGTAAACAGGGCCTCCGCAGTTTGTAAGGCCGTAGGGAGATTGGGCAAAGGGAGGAGACGACAGGACTTAGGAAAACGATCCTCAAGACCAGGATCATGGTGTTACCCTGTGAAGGTGGAAGATCAGTTAAAAACTCCACCGACAGGTGTCACCACGGCCGTTGTGGAACGGGTGAGGGTTGTAACTTACCTCTGGGCAGGTGTCTAGGAGCCTTGCACTGGGTGCACACTGAGAAGGAGGAAACATAAATCCTCACGTCCTTAGCTAAAGTGGGCCACCAGTACCTCCCATCAAGACAGCTCACCGTCCGACCTATCCCCGGATGACCAGAGGAGGGTGACGTGTGGGCCCAATAGATCAGTCGGTCGCGAACGAGCAGACGGAACGTACAGACGCCCAGCTGGACACTGAGGGGGAGAGGGCTATGCATGTGACGCCCGCTCAATGTCCACGTCCAGCTCCCACACTACCGGCGCCACCAAACAAGAAGCTGGGAGTATGGGAGTGGGATCCATGGACCGCTCCTCTGTGTCATACAGCCGGGACAGTGTGTTTGCCTTAACTTTCTGGGAGCCTGGTCTGTAAGAGAGGGTAAACACAAAACGAGTGAAAAACATGGCCCACCTTGCCTGACGAGGTGTCACCACGGCCGTTGTGGAACGGGTGAGGGTTGTAACTTACCTCTGGGCAGGTGTCTAGGAGCCTTGCACTGGGTGCACACTGAGAAGGAGGAAACATAAATCCTCACGTCCTTAGCTAAAGTGGGCCACCAGTACCTCCCATCAAGACAGCTCACCGTCCGACCTATCCCCGGATGACCAGAGGAGGGTGACGTGTGGGCCCAATAGATCAGTCGGTCGCGAACGAGCAGACGGAACGTACAGACGCCCAGCTGGACACTGAGGGGGAGAGGGCTATGCATGTGACGCCCGCTCAATGTCCACGTCCAGCTCCCACACTACCGGCGCCACCAAACAAGAAGCTGGGAGTATGGGAGTGGGATCCATGGACCGCTCCTCTGTGTCATACAGCCGGGACAGTGTGTTTGCCTTAACTTTCTGGGAGCCTGGTCTGTAAGAGAGGGTAAACACAAAACGAGTGAAAAACATGGCCCACCTTGCCCACGTCCAGCTCCCGAATGTACTCGCCTCCCGAATGTACTCCAGATTGCGATGGTCAGTCCAGATGAGAAAAGGGTGTTTAGCCCCCTCAAGCCAATGTCTCCACGCCTTCAAGGCTTTTACAGCTCCCAGTCCCCCACATCATAGTTTCGCTCCGCCGGGTTGAGCTTCTTCAAAAAGAAGGCACAGCTTCAGTGGCGTACCTGAGCGCTGAGAAAGCACTGCTCCTATCCCAGCTTCGGATGCGTCCACCTCCACTATGAATGACAGAGGGATCCGGATGAGCCAACACAGGAACCGAGGTAAACAGAGCCTTCAGGTGTCTAAAAGCCCTGTTCGCCTCAGCTGACCACTGCAAGCGCACCGGGACCCCCTTTAACAGTGAGGTAATGGGAGCAGCAACCTCACCAAAACCCCGGATAAACCTCCGGAGTCAGCCAATTACACATGGCTGCAATGCGGTCGCTCTCCATTTCCACTCCTGACGTGGAAATCCAATGCCCTAGGAAGGAGACGGACTGTTGGAAGAACAAGCATTTCTCAGCCTTGACATATAGATCATGCTCCAACAGGCGACCAAGCACTTTGCCCACCAGGGACACATGCTCGGCGCATGTAGTGGAGTATATCAGGATATCATCGATATACACCACTACACCCTGCCCGTGCAGGTCTCTGAAGATCTCATCCTCAAATGATTGGAAGACTGATGGAGCATTCATCAACCCATATGGCATGAGGAGGTACTCATAATGACCTGAGGTGGTGCTAAATGCCATCTTCCACTCGTCTCCCTTCCGAATACGCACCAGATTGTACACACTCCTGAGATCCAGTTTAGTGAAGACGCGCACCCTGTGCATTGACTCAATCGCTGTAATGATAAGAGGTAGCGGGTAACTATATCTCACCGTAATTTTATTGAGACCTCGATAATCAATGCATAGGTGCAAACCGCCATCCTTCTTCTTCACAAAAAAGAGACTCAAGGAGATGGGTGAAATGGAGGGCTGAATGTACCCCTGATGTAGGGATTCGGTGACATATGTCTCCATAGCCACCGTCTCTGCTTGCGACAGGGGATACACGTGATTCCAGGGAAATGCAGCGTCTACCAGGAGATCTATCGCACAATCCCCCCGTCGATGGGGTGGTAATTGATTCGCCTTCTTTTTACAGAAGTACATATTCTGGGGGAATGCGCACGGTGGAGACCTGGTCTGGACTTTCCACCGTAGTAGCACCAACGGAAACCCCTAAACACCTACCTGAGCACTCTCACGACCACCCCGTGAGAGCCCTCTGTGGCCAAGAAACAGTGGGGTTATGACAAGCTAACCAGGGTAGGCCTAGCACCACAGAAAATGCAGGAGAATCAATAAGGTAAAAGACAAATATTTTCCTTGTGACCCCCCTGCGTTACAATACACAAAGGAGCGGTGGCCTCCCCGATAAACCGTGACCCTAATGGTCGACTAAGGCGTGAATGGGGAAAGGCATATCCACAGGAACAATGGGGATCCCTAAACTATGAACTAAACTTTTATTAATGAAATTCCCAGCCGCGCCTGAATGTTATTAGCGCCTTAAACTGGGAACGTGGGGGAAAATCAGGAAAAGTGACAAACATATGTGCAACAGAGAACTCTGGATGAGAATGGTGCCTACTCACCTGGCATGACGCCAGAGTGCCCTGCCTGCTGCCTTGATTCACAGAGGAACCAACCCGGCACCGACCAGCAGTGTGACCTCTGCGACCACATATGGTGCTCGAGCGGGAACCCCCTCCGGTCACCATCCCTCCCAACTCCATGGGTACAGGAGAGAGGGTGCGGGAGGATGGAACAACCAGACCCCGATCTAGACGTCCACGAGTAGCCAGCATGTTGTCCAGCCTGATGGACATGTCCACCAGCTGGTCGAAGGTGAGGGAGGTGTCTCTACAGCCAGCCCCCGACGGACGTCCTCGCGCAGACTACAGCGGTAATGGTCGATCAGGGCCCTGTTGCTCCATCCAGCGCCGGCAGCCAGGGTCCTAAACTCCAGAGCAAACTCCTGTGCACTCCTCGTCTCCTGCCTCAGATGGTAGAGGCATTCACCCGCCGCTCTGCCTTTGGTCGAATACAGTCCTGAAATGGCGGGTGAACAGCCCAGTCAAAACTGTTCGCTGCTCTGGCCCCCCAATGGTGGAACAAACTCCCTCACGACGCCAGGACAGCGGAGTCAATCACCACCTTCCGGAGACACCTGAAACCCCACCTCTTTAAGGAATACCTAGGATAGGATAAAGTAATCCCCCTCACCCCCCCCCCCCCCTTAAAAGATTTAGATGCACTACTGTTCCACTGGATGTCATAAGGTGAATGCACCAATTTGTAAGTCGCTCTGGATAAGAGCGTCTGCTAAATGACTTAAATGTAAATGTAAATGTCTGCAGACTTCTGGCCTGAATTGAATTCATGATTTTGAGCGCGAAATCAATGACATCTTTCATATTCAGCATTTTACCACACAAGGCCTGTTGATGGATCATGCAGTGATAATTGAGGAAGTCTGGAAAGTCATCATCACTGTTGCAAAGGGCAATAAACCAATTGATACAGCCAGTCATGGCTGGTGCTCCATCTGTAGTTATGGACACAAGTTTGTAAATGGGTAACTGACTGCTATTAATAAAGTCACAAAAATCTAATTTTTTCCTTTCAATGATATGATTTTGAGCAGTTCGTCTTTGGCAGTTATATCTTCAAACACCATTCTGATGAAAATGCACCCCTGAGAGGTGTCGATCACGTCTGTCGACTCGTCCAATTAAAGAGAAAAGAACAATCACTCATTTATGTTTTTTTTTAAGATGCTCTCTCAAATCCTCATCCATCATTTCACAATGCCATGTAACAGTATTTCTGGATAGCTGAACATCCTTAATAACATAAATTATTTCTGATTTATTTTTGAAATCATCAAACACTGATTTATCATTTCTCCATCCTGGAACGGTTTCTTGTGTTTTGCTAGTATGCAACTCACCCGGAATGATGCAATCGTGGCTGCCTTTGATTTTGAGCTGGGCCTTGTAAAGATCAATTGTTAACTCTTTTACCTTTCTCTTACATAGTTCACTTTTAGCTGGAAAGTCACTTTCATATTTCTTGTGAACAGTTTTGAAATGTTTCTCGACATTTCACTTCTTAGCAAGAGCTACGTTTGAATGGCAGGTCATACATTACATTTACATTTACATTTAAGTCATTTAGCAGACGCTCTTATCCAGAGCGACTTACAAATTGGTGCGTTCACCTTAAGACATCCAGTGGAACAGCCACTTTACAATAGTGCATCTAAATCTTTTAAGGGGGGTGAGAAGGATTACTTTATCCTATCCTAGGTATTCCTGAAAGAGGTGGGGTTTCAGGTGTCTCCGGAAGGTGGTGATTGACTCCGCTGTCCTGGCGTCGTGAGGGAGTTTGTTCCACCATTGGGGGCCAGAGCAGCGAACAGTTTTGACTGGGCTGCGCGGGAACTGTACTTCCTCAGTGGTAGGGAGGCGAGCAGGCCAGAGGTGGATGAACGCAGTGCCCTTGTTTGGGTGTAGGGCCTGATCAGAGCCTGGAGGTACTGAGGTGCCGTTCCCCTCACAGCTCCGTAGGCAAGCACCATGGTCTTGTAGCGGATGCGAGCTTCAACTGGAAGCCAGTGGAGAGAGCAGAGGAGCGGGGTGACGTGAGAGAACTTGGGAAGGTTGAACACCAGACGGGCTGCGGCGTTCTGGATGAGTTGTAGGGGTTTAATGGCACAGGCAGGGAGCCCAGCCAACAGCGAGTTGCAGTAATCCAGACGGGAGATGACAAGTGCCTGGATTAGGACCTGCGCTGCTTCCTGTGTGAGGCAGGGTCGTACTCTGCGGATGTTGTAGAGCATGAACCTACAAGAACGGGCCACCGCCTTGATGTTAGTTGAGAACGACAGGGTGTTGTCCAGGATCAGGCCAAGGTTCTTAGCGCTCTGGGAGGAGGACACAATGGAGTTGTCAACCGTGATGGCGAGATCATGGAACGGGCAGTCCTTCCCCGGGAGGAAGAGCAGCTCCGTCTTGCCGAGGTTCAGCTTGAGGTGGTGATCCGTCATCCACACTGATATGTCTGCCAGACATGCAGAGATGCGATTCGCCACCTGGTCATCAGAAGGGGAAAGGAGAAGATTAATTGTGTGTCGTCTGCATAGCAATGATAGGAGAGACCATGTGAGGTTATGACAGAGCCAAGTGACTTGGTGTATAGCGAGAATAGGAGAGGGCCTAGAACAGAGCCCTGGGGGACGCCAGTGGTGGGAGCGCGTGGTGAGGAGACAGATTCTCGCCACGCCACCTGGTAGGAGCGACCTGTCAGGTAGGACGCAATCCAAGCGTGGGCCGCGCCGGAGATGCCCAACTCGGAGAGGGTGGAGAGGAGGATCTGATGGTTCACAGTATCGAAGGCAGCCGATAGGTCTAGAAGGATGAGAGCAGAGGAGAGAGAGTTAGCTTTAGCAGTGCGGAGGGCCTCCGTGATACAGAGAAGAGCAGTCTCAGTTGAATGACTAGTCTTGAAACCTGACTGATTTGGATCAAGAAGGTCATTCTGAGAGAGATAGCGGGAGAGCTGGCCAAGGACGGCACGTTCAAGAGTTTTGGAGAGAAAAGAAAGAAGGGATACTGGTCTGTAGTTGTTGACATCGGAGGGATCGAGTGTAGGTTTTTTCAGAAGGGGTGCAACTCTCGCTCTCTTGAAGACAGAAGGGACGTAGCCAGCGGTCAGGGATGAGTTGATGAGCGAGGTGAGGTAAGGGAGAAGGTCTCCGGAAATGGTCTGGAGAAGAGAGGAGGGAATAGGGTCAAGCGGGCAGGTTGTTGGGCGGCCGGCCGTCACAAGACGCGAGATTTCATCTGGAGAGAGAGGGAGAAAGAAGTCAGAGCACAGGGTAGGGCAGTGTGAGCAGAACCAGCGGTGTCGTTTGACTTAGCAAACGAGGATCGGATGTCGTCGACCTTCTTTTCAAAATGGTTGACGAAGTCATCTGCAGAGAGGGAGGAGGGGGGAGGGGAGGAGGATTCAGGAGGGAGGAGAAGGTGACAAAGAGCTTCCTAGGGTTAGAGGCAGATGCTTGGACTTTAGAGTGGTAGAAAGTGGCTTTAGCAGCAGAGACAGAAGAGGAAAATGTAGAGAGGAGGGAGTGAAAGGATGCCAGGTCCGCAGGGAGGCGAGTTTTCCTCCATTTCCGCTCGGCTGCCCGGAGCCCTGTTCTGTGAGCTCGCAATGAGTCGTCGAGCCACGGAGCAGGAGGGGAGGACCGAGCCGGCCTGGAGGATAGGGGACATAGAGAATCAAGGGATGCAGAAAGGGAGGAGAGGAGGGTTGAGGAGGCAGAATCAGGAGATAGGTTGGAGAAGGTTTGAGCAGAGGGAAGAGATGATAGGATGGAAGAGGAGAGAGTAGCGGGGAGAGAGAGCGAAGATTGGGACGGCGCGATACCATCCGAGTAGGGGCAGTGTGGGAAGTGTTGGATGAGAGCAAGAGGGAAAAGGATACAAGGTAGTGGTCGGAGACTTGGAGGGGAGTTGCAGTGAGGTTAGTGGAAGAACAGCATCTAGTAAAGATGAGGTCGAGTGTATTGCCTGCCTTGTGAGTAGAGGGGGAAGGTGAGAGGGTGAGGTCAAAAGAGGAGAGGAGTGGAAAGAAGGAGGCAGAGAGGAATGAGTCAAAGGTAGATGTGGGGAGGTTAAAGTCGCCCAGAACTGTGAGAGGTGAGCCGTCCTCAGGAAAGGAGCTTATCAAGGCATCAAGCTCATTGATGAACTCTCCGAGGGAACCTGGAGGGCGATAAATGATAAGGATGTTAAGCTTGAAAGGGCTGGTAACTGTGACAGCATGGAATTCAAAGGAGGCGATAGACAGATGGGTAAGGGGAGAAAGAGAGAATGACCACTTGGGAGAGATGAGGATCCCGGTGCCACCACCCCGCTGACCAGAAGCTCTCGGGTGTGCGAGAACACGTGGGCATACACACATTTGGAATTTGCTGTGATGAAAAAATAATCTTCCTCCAACTCACTGTGAGTAGTAGATTTTCAGTTTCTTGCTGCTTGGTCCAGCATTCATATTAAGAACAAAACCGCAACTTCATAGGAAAAGCTCAGCCCAGTCAAAACTGTTCGCTGCTCTGGCCCCCCAATGGTGGAACAAACTCCCTTACGACGCCAGGTCAGCGGAGTCAATCACCACCTTCCGGAGACACCTGAAACCCCACCTCTTTAAGGAATACCTAGGATAGGATAAAGTAATCCTTCTCACCCCCCCCCCCCCCCCCCCTCTTACCTCTACCTGGGACGCTTGCGTCCCAACTAGAGCTCTGGAAATGCAAATGCGCTACGCTAAATGCTAATAGTATTAGTTAAAACTCAAAAGTTCATTAAAATACACATGCAGGGTATCAAATTAAAGCTACACTCGTTGAATCCAGGCAACAAGTCAGATTTTTAAAATGCTTTTCGGCGACAGCATGAGAAGCTATTATCTGATAGCATGCACCAATACACTACAACAGAAAAGCACAGCAGGGGACGTAAACAAAATAATTAGCATTTCAGGCGTTACAGAAACCGCACAATAAAATAGAAAACAGTCATTACCTTTCACCATCTTCTTTGTTGGCACTCCTAGATGTCCCATAAACACTATTGGGTCTTTATTTCGATTAAATCGGGCCATATAAAGCCAAGATATCGTTATATGTAGACTGTGTGATAAACGAAAAAAACAGCGATTTCACAACGTAACGTCATTTTTTAAAATTCAAAAAGTAGACGATAAACTTTCACAAACACTTCGAAATACGTTTGTAATGCTACTTTAGGTATTAGTAAACGTTAATAAGCGATAAAAATCATCCGTAGGCGATGTACATATCATTAGCTGTCGTCTTGGAAAAAATTTCAGGAGAGAGCTCTTCCGGAATGATCTGGGCGGAGACCGGAGGTACGTCGTGCCCCTCTTTCGGTTCAACCAAGAATCAAAGAGGATTAAATTCACAAGATACTCGACTACATGGGGATGCTGTGGGAGTTGAATGCTCGGTCTTATCTAATTCGGCTCACTGTTAACAATTGCTGGAAGTGGCGCAAGGATATTTATTTCCATTTTCTGTGATCAGGTTTTCCTGCGCTTTCCGATGTAACGCACGTTATGTAATAGCCACAGTCGTGATTTAACCAGTTTTAAAAACGTCCGAGGGTTTCCTATACACACATTCTAACCATATGAACGTACTATATTCCTGGCATGAGTAGCAGGGCGCTGAAATGTTGCGCGATTTTTAACAAAATGTTCAAAAAAGTAGAGGGTAGGAGCAACTAGTTAAAAGATTTAGATACACTATTGTAAAGTGGCTGTTCCACTGGATGTCATAAGGTGAATGCACCAATTTGTAAGCCGCTCTGGATAAGAGCGTCTGCTAAATGACTTAAATGGAAATGGAAATGGAAATGGAAAAAAAACGTGGGGAAAAAACACTACCACTGGAACACCAAAAAATATTCTGTTACAGGTCTAGCAAGCGTGGAAATGTAAACGTACTAACTGTAGACGGTTGCTATGGTAGCGACAATTTGGAAAACAAATGTAGCAACTATAGTGCTGCGGGTTGGTCCAATTTTATGTTAATCAAGCAGGTTTTAAAAATATTTTGTCTGTACAGTAATCGCAGTAATCGCTGTGCTCCAAAACCACCATAAAAAAGTCTACGGTTTGCAACTGCACATGGGGACAGAGATCGTACTTTAAGGAGAAATGTCCTCTGGTCTGATGAAACAAGAACAGAACTGTTTGTCCATAATGATCATTGTTATGTTTGGAGGAAAAAGGGGCAGGCTGCAAGCCGAAGAACACCATCCTAACCATGAAGCACGGGGGTGGCAGCATCATGTTGTGGGAGTGTTTTGCTGCAAGAGGGACTGCTGCACTTCACAAAATAGATGGCATCATGAGGAAGCAAAATTATGTGGATATATTGAAGCAAGAACTGACAGAACTGAAAAAGTGTGTGCAAGCAAGGAGGCCTACAAACCTGACTCAGTTACACCAGCTCTGTCAGGAGGAATGGGCCAAAATTCACCCAACTTATTGTGGGAAGCTTGTGGAAGGCTACCCGAAACATTTGACCCAAGTTAAACAATTTAAAGGCAATGCTACCAAATACTAATTGAGTCTATGTAAACTTCTGACCCACTGGGAATGTGATGAAAGAAGTAAAAGCTGAAATAAATCATGCTCTCTACTATTATTCTGACATTTCACATTCTTAAAATAAAGTGTTGATCCTAACTGACCTAAGACAGGGATTTTTTTAGAAGATTAAATATCAGGAATTGTGAGAAACTGAGTTTAAATGTATTTGGCTAAAAGTGTATATAAACATCCTACTTCAACTGTATGTTTCTCATTTATGGGTGGCACAAATTGCGATATGGGGGAGGGAAATGGGCAGGGTATTTGCAAATTAAATACTGTAGTATTTACTATACTGTAGTTTTAAAAATGTGTAGTCTTTTTGCGGACTGTAGTGTTTTTGTCAATATTACTCTAGTATTTACTACAGTGTTTTTAGCGGATAATACTGTAGTATTTATTATAGTATTCTACAGTATAATACAACATTCTATAGTAAGTACTACACATGATTGAGGGATACTACAGTAAATACTATAGTATTCTATAGTAAACTGTAGTATTTTTTCATGTGGGCAGTACATCTCTTACCATTTATTTGTGTGCTGTGAACAAAGGGAACACAAGTCTTTAGGTGAAGAAACATGTGTGATATTTCACGTGTGTGTGAGTGTGTTTATGTGCACAATAAAATCTACACATCTGACACAAGGAGTGAAGAGCAGAACTGCAGAGAACTATATCTCATGTCACACCAATCTGCTTGTCATCATCACCTTCCTAACCCCCAGAGCCCACCCAGACCTAACACTCTCTCTGTGTTCTCCCCATCTGGAGGCCTCCTGTGCGGGGAGTGTCAGCTCAACACAGCCCAGTCCAGCCCAACCCAACACAGCAGAGCTCAACACAACACAGCCCAGCCCAACACAGAACAACAGCAGGGCTCAACACAGCCCAGCCAAGCCCAACACAGCACAACAGTAGAGATCAACACAACCCAGCCGTTGGCTGCAGTTATTCTGTGCATTAAAACATGAAGACACTTATTGAGAAGCCGAGCTAAAATATATGCTGATGCAACAAAAAAAGAGACTTGACACAACAGTTGGGATCTGGAAAATGTTGTCCCCGTCCCCCTGGAAACAACCAGAAGATCTTTACTTTGTAGTGTGTTATACATCTTTATAGGCCCAGTGTAGTCAAAAATGTGATTTCCTGCATTTTATATACACTGAGTGTACAAAACATTAGGAACCCTTTCCGAATATTGAGTTGCACCCCTTTTGCCCTCAGAACAGCCTCATTTCATCAAGACATGGACTCTTACAAGGTGTCGAAAGTTTTCCACAGGGATGCTGGCCCATGTTGACTCCAATGCATCCCACAGTTGTGTCAAGTTTCAAGTTGTCTGGATGTCCTTTGGGTAGTGGATCTCGATACACACAAGAAACTGTTGAGCGTGAAAAACCCAGCAGCGGTGCAGTTCTTGACACACTCAAACTGGTGCTGCTTCCTACCATACCCCATTCAACGGCACTTAGAGGGATACTTCGGGATTTTTGGCAATGAGGCCCTTTATTTACTTCCCAAGAGTCAGATGAACTCATGGATACCATTTGTATGTCTCTGTGTTCAACATGATCTATGTTACAGGTAGTTTTGTGAGCCAAAGCTAACTAGCATTAGCACAATGACTGGAAGTATATGGGTATCATTGCGCTAACGCTAGTTAGCATTGGCTCTCAAAAGTACCTGTAACTTTCTTCAAACTGGACACAGAGACACAAAAATGGTATTCATCTGGGGATGTACAGTAGATACATGTGATCATTGCCAAAATCCCAGTGTCCGTTTAAATATTTTGTCTTGGCCATTTACACTCTGAATGGCACACATACACAATCCATCTCTCAATTGTCTCAAGGCTTTAAAATCCTTCTTTAACCTGTCTCCTTCCCTTCATCTACACTGATTGAAGTGGATTTAACACGTGACATCAATAAGGGATCATAGTTTTCACCTGGATTCACCTGGTCAGTCTAGCCATTTCATGGAAAGAGCATGTGTTCCTGATGTCTTATATACTCAAGAGTATATTTCCACACTATGATGTTGGAAAAGAACTGTGAAATTGTGAAAATAATGATGATGTATGTTTAGTGTAAGAGCTGCTTGAAAAGAATGCCTGAAATGTCAGCTTGTTTTTGATGGGATGGAGTTTTGGCCTGCCTGGCATCACCAGGTTTCCCCAGGCCACTCACAGACGGTCATAGCTAAATTATTTTTGAGCCCCCCCCCTTGTTTCTAGGAAGCGCTACCTCTGCACGACTGCTAACATTCACGGGTGAATCAACTTTTCCATGCAGTTCTGACTAGGTTTGGAATGTCTGTAAAAGGGAGAGGGGGGAGAGAGAAAGAGTTAGCAAATGCAGAACTTCCCTAGACAGGGGAAAGAACAAGGGAGAAGAAGCATGATTTCCAACATTAATCATAATAAAAAGCCATAGTCCCTGCCCCATTGTTCCCATAGGTTTCATAAACAGGCCTACATATTGCTATAGCCATCTAGTTGTTCAACAAGCTTTGGCATCCCAAAACAAGAGAGGCCAGGGTTGGTCTTAACTGAGAAAGAGGACTGTACACTCTGTACAGTACTATACTGGTTTGGTGAGAGAGTCAGTCTCAGCATTGGATGGCAGTGAGGCACAGCTGTACCTGTCATCAGAACACACCATCACACAGCTACAGTATGTTTGGCGGTAACCACAGCTGTAACCGGACCTGCACTGTTTCAAAGCCTCCCTCGCCGCTCCCTCAGGTCCCAAGGGGCAGAGTTACCAGGGTTTCCCCACTCTGACCTCCTATGACCCCCTCTAGAGGTGAGCTTTCAAGGGACAGGAGGGTGTGTTGCGAGGAGGCGGTCGCATTGCCTCATCATCAGGCACCCTCCAAATTCAGACCCCAAGTTCTGTTTGGCTTTCTTATTGGTAGGCACAAATTCTTCCTCTAGGTTCTAGAGTGTGGCCATTGTTCCATATTACCCATTAAGCCTGGCATTACCTCTAAAGCCACTGGAGATTTGGGACTGAAAGCTCTCTCTTCTAGAGCACAGGCGCTTTTCTATTGCTTTACACTTGGGTGCCTTTATGCATTGAGGACTTCTGGATTGTGCAAACACAGCTGCAGGCAGTGTGTGTGTGTGTGTGTGTGTGTGGGGGGGGGTATACAGTTACTCCCTGCCTTACCTGGATGCTAACACCCCTCAGATTAGACTGAATTTAGTAAGACCTCCCTTACGGGATTTGGATTCTCAGGTTAACTGTAGTTTTTAACACTCACTGCAGGAACTAACTTTCCAGAGAGATTGGATGTGATTTCATGTGTCTATAAAGCCGAAGATATTTAGACCTAAATGCTTAAAGGAAAAATCCACCCAAGACAATCTTTTATTTTTATTTTTTAATAAGTCCACTGTTTTCTGCATCATCGTGATAATGTGGCAAGTGACACTTTGCTTCTTTAAAGTCCAATATCTTGAAAACTTGAGTGCTGACATGCAAAACAATGTGGGACTGTGAAACAAAAAACAAAACATAGTTTTTGAGTGGAGTCTTCCTTTAAGTAAAGGTATTGTAGCAGTTAAGAGTTATATGCTGTTTTACCACCTAAATACTGTCATTTCATTCTCCACTCCATTCATTCTCCACAACCGATGGCATTCATCACTCTACACTAAGGGTGTGTGTCCTGACTGGTCACACAACATGAAGCGCTGCGACCTGAGGAGCTCTGACAGGGCACTGTACAGTAAGAAAAAAGGGTTCCAAAAGGGTTCTTTGTGGAAGGATAGGGTTCTACCAAGAATCATTTTGATCAGAATAACCCTTTTTGGAAGACAAGGGTTCTTTGTAAGGCAAATGTTTCTACCTAGAACCTTTAATAACCATTTAGAACCCATAGCGACCGTCAACAGCCTTTCTTTATAGTACTATAGCGGCCACAAACAGCCTTGTAATTCTAACAATAATATCTGTATCAACTTGAACAAAATGAACTTGAGAACAACCTGTTGTCGTATTCGCGTGGCTGTCATCAACCAGAAATGAGAAATGGTATGCTGGTATGCTGTCATTTGACTTTTAAAGTTTTAAAAAATCACTTAAAGAAACTACTTTTCACTGGGGAAGAGGCTGTACCTATGTTGGTTGGTGATACGGATTCACGATGATGTCGAGGTGAGTGAAATAAGTAAACAGAAAATATATGTTTGACGTTGTCGATGTTTGATGCAATTCATTAGGAAACTGTTCCAGCTTCATAACTAATCAGCTAACATTGGCAAACTCTGTAGTTAGTCTGTCAGGCAAGAAAACGACAGTTGGAGACACCATTCTGCTTCGCTCGCGACGCTGTCAATTTCTCGTCTCACTCACTCCCTACAAAGACAACCAGCTAACTATTCCCATCGAAATAGATTAATCATTATTCTAAACCTGTTTTGCTAAATTGCACATAGTGTCATCTTTGTAATCTTTTACTTTCAACATCCTAAATAAATAAACAAAAGTTGATGGTGTGTTGAATCTGTAAACCGTTGTGCTACATAATTTGACTTCTTACCATCTATGAAAGTAATCTGGCTATGGTCTTGAAGTGTATGTACCCTATATAGCCTTTATGGTTCAAATCTGACCAATCTATGAACATATTCATGAACATCTTTTTGTGTACTCTATCCTGTCTGATTATCCTTCAGTATGACATACAGTACACTGCTCAACAAAAAAAAGGGAACACTAAAATAACACATCCTAGATCTGAATGAATGAAATATTCTTATTAAATACTTTTTCTTTACTTAGTTGAATGTGCTGACAACAAAAGCACACCAAAATTATCAATGGAAATCAAATTTATCAACCCATGGAGGTCTGGATTTGGAGTCACACTCAAAATTCAAGTGGAAAACCACACTACAGGCTGATCCAACTTTGATGTAATGTCCTTAAAACAAATCAAAATGAGGCTCAGTAGTGTGTGTGGCCTCCACGTGCCTGTATGACCTCCCTACAATGCCTGGGCATGCTCCTGATGAGGTGGCGGATGGTCTCCTGAGGGATCTCCTCCCAGACCTGGACTAAAGCATCCGCCAACTCCTGGACAGTCTGTGGTGCAACGTGGCGTTGGTGGATGGAGCGAGACATGATGTCCCAGATGTGCTCAATTGGATTCAGGTCTGGGGAACGGGCGGGCCAGCCAGTCCATAGCATCAATGCCTTCCTCTTGCAGGAACTGCTGACACACTCCAGCCACATGAGGTCTAGCATTGTCTTGCATTAGGAGGAACCTAGGGCCAACCGCACCAGCATATGGTCTCACAAGGGGTCTGAGGATCTCATCTCGGTACCTAATGGCAGTCAGGCTACCTCTGGCGAGCACATGGAGGGCTGTGCGGCCCCCCAAAGAAATGCCACCCCACACCATGACTGACCCACCGCCAAACCGGTCATGCTGTAGGATGTTGCAGGCAGCAGAACGTTCTCCACGGCGTCTCCAGACTGTCACGTCTGTCATCTGTGAAGAGCACAGGGCACCAGTGGCGAATTTGCCAATCTTGGTGTTCTCTGGCAAATGCCAAACGTCCTGCACGGTGTTGGGCTGTAAGCACAACCCCCACCTGTGGACGTCAGGCTCTCATACCACCCTCATGGAGTCTGTTTCTGACCGTTTGAGCAGACACATGCACATTTGTGGCCTGCTGGAGGTCATTTTGCAGGGCTCTGGCAGTGCTCCTCCTGCTCCTCCTTGCACAAAGGCGGAGGTAGCGGTCCTGCTGCTGGGTTGTTGCCCTCCTACGGCCTCCTCCACGTCTCCTGATGTATTGGCCTGTCTCCTGGTAGCGCCTCCATGCTCTGGACACTACGCTGACAGACACAGCAAACCTTCTTGCCACAGTTCGCATTGATGTGTCATCCTGGATGAGCTGCACTACCTGAGCCACTTGTGTGGGTTGTAGACTCCGTCTCATGCTACCACTAGAGTGAAAGCTTCGCCAGCATTCAAAAGTGACCAAAACATCAGCCAGGAAGCATAGGAACTGAGAAGTGGTCTGTGGTTATAACCTGTAGAACCACTCCTTTATTGGGGGTGTCTCGCTAATTGCCTATAATTTCCACCTGTTGTCTATTCCATTTGCACAACAGCATGTGAAATGTATTGTCAATCAGTGTTGCTTCCTAAATGGACAATTTGATTTCACAGAAGTGTGATTGACTTGGAGTTACATTGTGTTGTTAAAGTATTCCCTTTATTTTTTTGAGCAGTGTACATAGTATGCACACCATGAACTGAAAAACAATCTGGCCACTAAGGGCAGTGTGTGTGAGTGTGTGTGTGTGTGTGTGTGTGTGTGTGTGTGTGTGTGTGTGTGTGTGTGTGTGTGTGTGTGTGTGTGTGTGTGTGTGTGTGTGTGTGTGTGTGTGTAATGGTGATAATGGTGATAATTAGGAACAGAGTATGTGTATGGTTGAGAACAAGAGAGGAAGGAAGAGGGAAAATGTGTGAGAGGGAGAGAGGGAGATGATGTTCCTGACCACAATTGTATGCTATTTGTTGCTCCTCTCTCTCGCTCACCAACCTGTTCGCCAGCGCTCATATTATTGTCAAAGCTACAATTTATACATTTTGTGTCAGGTCTTTACTAAATCTTATTGAGAGAGGTTATCTACGTTTTGAAATAGTCTGAAGGGTTGTTTACATTTTACATTGTTACAGAAGTAAGAATCGTTGTATCAAATAGCCTACTTTGTGTGGGTTTTGAAATCAAATCAAATCACATTTATTTATATAGCCCTTCGTACATCAGCTGATATCTCAAAGTGCTGTACAGAAACCCAGCCCAAAACCCCAAACAGCAAGCAATGCAGGTGTAGAAGCACGGTGGCTAGGAAAAACTCATTAGAAAGGCCAAAACCTAGGAAGAAACCGAGAGAGGAACCAGGCTATGTGGGGTGGCCAGTCCTCTTCTGGCTGTGCCGGGTGGAGATTATAACAGAACATGGCCAAGATGTTCAAATGTTCATAAATGACCAGCATGGTCGAATAATAATAAGGCAGAACAGTTGAAACTGGAGCAGCAGCACGGCCAGGTGGACTGGGGACAACAAGGAGTCATCATGCCAGGTAGTCCTGAGGCATGGTCCTAGGGCTCAGGCCCTCCGAGAGAGAGAAAGAAAGAGAGAAAGAAAGAGAGAATTGGAGAGAGCACACTTAAATTCACACAGGACACCGAATAGGACAGGAGAAGTACTCCAGATATAACAAACTGACCCTAGCCCCGAGACACATAAACTACTGCAGCATAAATACTGGAGGCTGAGACAGGAGGGGCCATCCGAGGACACCCCCGGAAATACTTTCTGAATATTGTCCTCTAGTCACATTTTGTTGCTAGCACTTTCCCCCCAAATAAAGCGTCTACCACATGGGTTAACTTGGTTGAGTTTACAAAAACAGATTTAATACGAGTGTCATCCAAGATGAGGAATAAGAAACTATTTCAAAGAACATGTAATGTTTGCCTAAGTACAAAATAATTACAAGTTGTTACACAGGATTTAGCTAGTTAAAATAAAGTGCATCTTGAAAGGGTACTTACTTATAACTAATTTGTACTTATATAGTACATTATCCATCCGGACAAACTGGCCCTAAATTTAAAGCTTGTGGAAATGAGATCTAAGTAAATTTACTAATACACCGTAGAGTACATGTAATATCTGCATAAGTACAATGTAATTACTAGGTGATACACAGGATTTGGCAAGTTATAACGAAGTGTACCTTGAGGGTTACTTACTTGTAATTATAGGGTACCGATAGTCAGTGGTAGAAAAAAGTACCTAATCGACATACTTGAGTAAAAGTAAAGATCCAATTATTGAAAATGACTGAAGTGAAAGTAAAAGTAATTATGTAAAATACTCCTTGAGTAAAATTCTAAAAGTATCTGGTTTTAAATTTATTTAAGCATCAAAAGTAAAAGTATAAATTATTTCACATTCCTTATATTAAGCAAACCAGATGGCACAATAAAAACATATTATGGATAGCAAGGGGCACAATCCAATGCTCAAACATCATTATCAAACAATGCATCTGTGTTTAGTGAGGTCAGAGGCAGTAGCAATATTCTATTGATAAATTGAACAATTTTCCTGTCCTGCTAAGCATTCAAAATGTTATGAGTACTTTTGGGTGTCAGGGACAATGTATTGACTAAAAATTAAATTATTTTCGTTAGAACTGTAGTGGAGTAAAAGTAAAAGTAGTAAAGTACAGATACCCCCCACAAATACTTAAGTAGTACTTTAAAGTATTTGTACATAAAGATACACTCTCAAACGTTTGTATGATTTCAGCCTGTGGTATTGAAAGTGGTACTCATGAGCCAAAAGTGGTCCCCAAGTATTGTGCACTACGTCATCAAATTGTGTACTATGTCACCCATTTCGTATGATATGTTACGTCCTGGAAAAAACAACACATTTTTGCAATTTCCATGTCATGTTACAAATCCAATTCGTACTGTATGTTACAAGTTTGTTGTTCTTAAGATCCTGGAGTGCCTCTTTAAGAACCGGTACTTTAGTTTACTTCACTGCCGATAGCATCCCAACTGACGTCATGTGACAGTACGCAAAGAACAGGGTCGAGAAGGTCAGTGTGCAAAATCCAGACATAATAGATTGCCACGAAATTAAAAAGACAGTAGAGAGAAAGTATATTTTCCATGCAATTTGTTTAGCTTTTTTGGGGGGGAATACATTAATTCTGCTGGACAATTTAGCATTGGAACTCAGGTATCTAGCTAGCATTTGCCAGCTACCTAGCCAAGTGTTGGCTAACTAGCTAGCTAATTGCAAAGCCATATATGGCTCTGGCTAACTGTAGCTAGCTAGCAAACATAGCTAGCTAGGTAGCAAACTTTAGCTGGCATTTCTGTTAGGCCTACCAACTAGGCTAGCTAGTGAACTAGTTACCATAGCACATTCTACAGAATAGACTTTCCATGCAAGCTAGCTAGTTCTCCATGCTAGCTAGCTAGTTTTCTAACCTTGACTAGCTATCTAGCAACAGTTAACCTAAAGCTGTCAAATAGCTATGCTATGGTTGCTACTCGCTAGCTAACTAAACTCAGCCAAAAAAGAAACGTCCCTTTTTCAGCGAACCAAACGAGTGTGCTCACATACTCCCTAAAAAGACCTTCACTTGAAAAACAAGAAAAAAGTGGCAATAGTACTGCTTGTCCATTTTTGAGAGGCCGGAGCCAGTATATACATCCTCAAAGTCCTCAAGTGAAAAAATGATTCATCTGTCATTGAATTACAACAAACACGTCATTGAAGAATCCCTACTGTTGACCAATCACTGACGAAGGGGCATAGACTTCGGCTACCGACGTCGGCTTGACTCGAGGAAAAATGTTGTGTGCCCGAACAGCCGAAAACCCCCAAAATGCACAAAAATGTCATCATAATATATGCACAAACTGTTCCGAACTGTTTCGGGCTGGGAAGCATGCATACACCTTTAGCCTTTACCTACTCTTACCCTTTACACCTTTTCTCCCCCACCCCATTTGTCTGGGTGTCTGTGTGTGCAGGGCCCAGCTCAGGTAACCCATCCCAGCGGACAACAGGTAAAGTGATTAGTTATAGGCCTCAGGAACAAAAGTGAGTGGGCCGTCTTTCCTCTTTTAAAGCTCGCTCGGTGTCTTCAGGGCAGGTGAGAGCAGCAATAGAAAGTGCAGCCACTAGGGCAGAGGGGGATGGGGAAGAGCGTAGGTGTGTGTGTGTGTGCGTGTGTGTGTGTGTGTGTGTGTGTGTGTGTGTGTGTGTGTGTGTGTGTGTGTGTGTGTGTGTGTGTGTGTGTGTGTGTGTGTGTGTGTGTGTGTGTGAGGGGGTGGAGAGCGTTGCCGTTAACTCTCAGTTTCTCTCAGTAGTGTCGTTGTGATAAGGGAAAATAAGGAAGAAATCAAAAGACCCTAGTGAGATTGTTGTGTTTTCTTTCAGGGAACATCTGCCACAGGAGGGACATCCTTTAAAAGAGGAGACAAATTGAGAAACATTCTGAAATACATTACATCAACAGCTGTGAGATGAAGATAAGATGAGAACAAAGGACTCCAGGAACAGAATCCTTCACAGCACATCCCTGTCTAAACTATGTTAGCCATATTAAAGCTCAATGAGTCAATGCCATGATGCCATGGGTCATCTGCGTTGAGCTCTGAGGCCTTTGTCTTTGTGTCTGTCACTTTAATTACACTAATACATGACTTATTCACCCCTCTGCGATGGAAATCAGATTTACCCTGTGAGCGACACTATCTATGAGCTCATGCCTCAGCCAGCCAGCACAGCTGAACAATGCCTGGTGAGGCAAAAGTCAATCAGGGGCAGCTGGAGGGGTCGTGAGGTAGTCACATCTGGCAACCCGATGCTGTGGAATCCGCTTCCACACATTCCAGGCATCTGCAACATGACCTGGCCAGGTAGTAGGGGTAGAGAGGATGATGAGGAGGAAGAAGAGCATGGCCGTTTCGATGGTCTCACTCCAATCATAGATGACATCTGATACACACCTGACTCACCTCATCCACATCTCCTGACAACACTCAAATCAGTCATCTACACTACATGCCTCTAAACCTCATTTTAATGTCTAGAGAGTGATCGATGAGGAGTGGGAGAGAAGAAGAGAGAAAGAGTGGGGATGAGAGAAAGAAAGGAAAGAGACAGTGAATAGCTGCACAATGGAAGTGTTACAGAGGAACTGCTGCCCTCAGGGCTGTGTGAGTGTGCCACTTCAAAGGGCTGGGTGACATGGTGGTGGTAAACCATGTGAGATAGGGAGTGGGGGGACACTGCAGACAAGGATCCTTAGTGACTAAAACACCCTACAGCCTAACAAACAGAGCTGGAGTTCCTCACACTGCTGACTATTCATTCACCAGGCTTTTTTTAACAGGATGTGCACTCTCTAAAACGCTCCCCCTTGCAGTGGCAGTGCAAAAGAAAGGCCCCAGAACACAGGACAGCCCTGTTTCCTAGACACCCTGTTAAGGACTGGTACAGACAAGGTTCATAGAGGACCCAAAGATGATGTAGAGTTTAGCGTGGCCCCCTCCCAGGGGCCAGCCGCCAATGTGTCTGTGGCCCCTAGCATTATGCAGCGTGAGCAGTGGAGATATGCCGAGCACGGAACTGGGTTTTATTACCTTCTCAAAGTCAATGGAGTGCATCTGCACGGCTGAGCTGTTCACAGGAGGAGAGGACAGCTCCCTCTGCAACTCCTCCAGTCGCCATTTGTCTGCTCAAATTGAAAACAAAAAAGTGAGTAACACATAAGGCTGACAAAACAGGCATATAAAACATCATACAGTACGTTTAAACTGAACAAAAAATATAAACACAACATGTAAAGTGTTGGTCTCATGTTTCATGAGATGAAATAAAAGATCCCAGAAATGTTCCACACGCACAAAATGTTTATTTCTCTAAATCTTTTGCCACAAATTTGTTTACATCCTTGCAAGTGAGCATTTCTCCTTTGTCAAGATAATCCATCCAACTGACAGGTGTGGCATATCAAGAAGCTGATTAAACAGCATGATCATTACACGGGTGCACCGTGTGCTGGGGACAGTAAAAGGCCACCTTAAGATGTGCAGTTTTGTCACACAACACAATGCCACAGATGTCTCAAGTTTTGAGGGTGCGTGCAATTGGCATTCTGACCACAGGAATGTCCACCAGAGCTGTTGCCAGAGAATTGAATGCTAATTTCTCTACCATAAGCTGTCTCTAATGCCGTTTTAGAGAATTTGGCAGTACATTCAACCGGCCTCACAACCTCATGCCACGTGTAACCACACCAGCCCAGGACCTCCACATCTGGCTTCTTCACCTGCAAGATGGTCAAAGCCACCCGGACAGCTGATGGAATTGAGCAGTATTTCTGACTGTAATAAAGCCCAAATAAAGCCTTTTTGCACAACCAAAGAATTTCTGCACAAACTGTCAGAAACCATCTTAGTGAAGCTCATCTGCATGCTCGTCATCCTCACCAGGGTCTTGAACTGACTACAGTCCAGCATCTTAACAATTTGAATGCACAGATTCAAATTGACAAGATCCTGAGGCCCATTGTTGTGCCATTCATCTGCCTCCATCACCTCATGTTTCAGCATGATAATGCATGGCCCCATGTCACAAGGATCTGTACACAATACCTGGAAGCTGTAAATGTCCCAGTTCTTCAATGGCCCGCATACTCACCAGACATGTCACCCATTGAGCATTTTTGGAATGCTCTGGATTGACGTGCATGACAGCGTGTTCCAGTTACCGCAAATATCCAGCAACTTCGACACAGCCTTTGAAGAGGAGTGGGACAACAAGCAACAGCCTAGTCAACGTTATGCGAAGGTGATGTGTCGCGCTGCATGAGGCAAAGAGTGAGCTCACCAGATATTAACATGTTTTCTGATCTACGCCCCTAAAAAAAAAGTCTGGTATCTGTGTCCAACAGATGCATACATATATTAGGGCCTAATTAATTTACTTAAATGGACTGATTTCCTTATATGAACTGTAACTCAGTAAAATCTTTGAAATTGTTGCAAGTTGCGGTTATATTTTTGTTCAGTGTATGAAGGCGAGTTGACTCCACCAAACCTCCAGTCTCCCTCTCCATCTCCTTGTCAGTGCGGTGGATCTTGACAGTAGACCTGGGGGTGAAAGCAGATACATGGACCCTCTCTAGGACGCTCTTAATGGCAAAGATTGTGTACCCACGATCCCATAGATCGGCCCATAGAGGTTGGCTGCTGCCACCACACAGTCTACATGGGTGGACTACTATACATGACAAGATAGCAGAAACTGTTAATGACCCCCCCCACCCCCCACAGAATTCAGAACCAGACCTGCTGAGTTAGAATACATAATTCTGTTACACATATGTTACTCAAACAAAATCCACAAATCCACCAGTTATTTCTTATCATTTACTGCCAGTTGCACGTGGGGAGCAAAGGTTGTGGAAAACGTTCACATCGGACAGGATGTTCCTCATGGAATATGGCAACCACATGATGACCGGGCTATATGAGCTTATGAGCAGAGTCACCCGGTGGTGACCAAAGGGGAAAAAAACCTTTTGGACTTACAAGTCATGAAATAATCGCAATTTACGTCAGTTGAAAAACTCCCATCGGTAACCAACAAAACCCTTGTGATTCTTCGTGTAGATTTCAAAAGTCATGTCTACCATTGAATACATCAGAGAATTGTGAGATATTCATTGGGTGGTTCCATTGACTTACAACTGATATTAAATGGCAGTTAAAAGGCCATGAATAGGCTCTATTACTTTAGAAGCAGCCCGTAGACTGATTTCCATTGACCCAGGTTTATTAGACAAAAGCAATGGCGACGTGTATAACAGAAACGGCAGCTATAGGAGATACGTTCTAAAGATCGAGAGCATTTTTATCTGTTTGACAGGTGTACATTTTCGTTTGTTGATCTTTCATTATTGCAGAAAATCGAGACCTTAGGGTCTAGAAGGTTCTATCTGACATTTTTGTTAAAAATGAGTTAGTCACATACAATTGATCTTTAGATGGTTCTACATATGTTTGTGGGGTTACGATTTTGAATAAGTACATTTTAAATGAGTAAATATACAAAAACTAGAAAGTTCTATCTGCAAAAACCCATTTAAACTTGCCATTGTATTATTCTATCTGCATTCCAATCACAAGCCTGAACAAACACAGATGGACCAATCAGAACACATATCTTTGCCATCTCCCTCTAAGTATGGTCTAGGCTAGTCTAGCCAGCAATAATGGCACGCAAACAAAAAACCAACACTGTCAGAAATCTTAAAACCTCTCTGGGATATGTGGGACGCTAGCGTCCCACCTGGACAACATCCAGTGAAAATGGCAGAGCACCAAATTCAAATACATTACTGTAAAAATTAAACTTTGATGAAATCACACATTCAATATACCAAATTAAAGCTACACTTGTTGTGAATCCAGCCAACGTGTCAGATTTAAAAAATGCTTTACGGCAAAAGCAAACGATGCTATTATCTGAGGATAGCACCCCAGTAAACAAACACAGACCATCATATTTCAACCCTCCAGGCGCGACACAGAACGCAGAAATTAAAAATATAATTCATGCCATACCTTTGACGAGCTTCTTCTGTTGGCACTCCAATATGTCCCATTAACATCACAAATGGTCATTTTGTTCGATTAATTCCGTCGATATATATCCAAAATGTCCATTTATTTGGCGTGTTTGATCCAGAAAAACACCGGTTCCAACTTGCGCAATGTGACTACAAAATATCTCAAAATGTCACGTTCTGACCTTAGTTCTTTTATTTAGGTCTTTGTTTTAGTATGGTCAGGGCGTGAGTTGGGTGGGTTGTCTATGTTCGTTTTTCGATGTTGTTTTTTGAGTTTGACCTGGTATGGTTCTCAATCAGATGCAGGTGTCTTTAGTTGTCTCTGATTGAGAATCATACTTAGGCAGCCTTTTTCCACCTGTGTTTCCTGGGTGATTATTTTCTGTTCTGTGTTTTATGTATGCACCGTACAGGACAGTTTCGGTTTCATTTCGTTCGCTTTGTTGTTTTATTATTTAGTGTTCTGAGTTATAAATAAATATAATGAACACTTACCACGCTGCGCATTGGTCCTCCGATCCTTCTTACTACTCCTCCTCAGAAGAGGAGGACGAGAATCGTTACACAAAAGTTACCTGTAAGCATTGTCCAAACATTTCAAACTACTTTTGTAATACAACTTTAGGTATTTTTTAATGTAAATAATCGATACAATTGAAGACTGGATATACTGTGTTCAATACCGGAGGAAAACAAAGTGGAGCGTCTAGTACACTAGACTCGAGCCTCGTTCTGAACAGTGTTACTTCTTCATTTCTCAAAGGAAAAACCTCAACCAATTTCTAAAAACTGTTGACATCCAGTGGAAGTGATAGGAACTGCAGGAAAGTCGAATAGAAATCTGGATTCCCAATGAAAATCTATTGAAAAGAGAGTGACCTCAAAAAAAAAACCATCTGAACGGTTTGTCCTCTGGGTTTCGCCTGCCAAATCAGTTCTGTTATACTCACAGACAGGATTCAAACAGTTTTAGAAACTTCAGAGTGTTTTCTATCCAACTCTACTAATAATATGCATATCTTAGCTTCTGGTTCTGAGTAGCATGCCGTTTACTTTGGACACGCTTTTCATCCGGACTTGAAAATACTTCCCCCTGCCCCAAAGAAGTTTTAAAGTAAATGATGTTGTCACATTGTTGCTCAGTAATGACAGTAATTTGTCTGATGATTATAATTAATTTATTAATGTATTTTATGATGTGTCCTGACTATATCTTGCTAAAATAGTGTTATTCTATAATTTATGCTACAGTTTTCTTAAAAGCTTAACATGTTTAATTCAGAAATGTTAGATAGAAACCACCTATCTATGATTGCACCCCCCTAAATAAACTGATTTACAAATATTTCAGGATTTTGATACTGTGCACTTTAGATACCTTTAAGGTGAGGTACGGGTTATGGAAAATAATTCCTTACAAAACAGTTCTCACAATTTTATTTTGTGGCAATAGAGCTGTTTTGTCCCAAGGTAATGAAATTATGATAAAAACTCGATAAATGTGACGATAAATGTCGATAAATGTAAAAAAAAATAATCACTGGATGAGTTAATGGAAACATAGCTAGTATGTGCATTGAGTCTGTTGATAAACAGCATTCCTAAACACCATTGCTGTTGTCCCATTGTCTGTCTGTGAGAGCTGCAGGTCCAGACCTGAGGAAAACTGAGGTGACAACCCCTCATTCCAGGAAAGAGGAGGGGAACATAGAGGAGAGAACAGGAGAGAAAGAGGAGAAACAGAGAATATGTGAAGAAAGACGAGGTGAGAGGAGGAGGAATGGAGAGGACAGGAGGAGAGGATTGTAAAGGAGGGAGGGAGGGAGAGCAGAGGAGTCAAGATAGAAGGTGAGCGTCATGTAAAATATAAGAGAAGAGAGGTGGGACAGGGCACTAGTAGTGTGGAGAGTTAGCACTCAAAACACTGTTTATATTAGCCACTTGGTCACAGACGTTTCACCTCAGCAGCTCAGCTCAGCAGCTCCATTGTCCGTAATTGGTCATAATTACAGAGTACATTAAAAAAGGGATCATACCTTTTCTCCTCATGTTTGGTAGATGCATGACTAGCACATACTAATTTAATGGATGTCTAATCAAAAACTTTCTCTGGGTCAACATCTGACATACCAACACCACATTCCCAGTGGCCATGCAGACAGACAGAGAGACAGACTAATGTTGTTATCAGGTGTGTTAACCACACCATTTGTTGTCCTGATTAAAAAAGAACAGAGGGACCTGACAGCTTTGATCTAGCCAACAGTCCCAAAAGTCTACCAACAGGCTTACAACACTTGGACTTCAAAGAGAAAGAGGGAACAGGGAAAGAAAATCAGGAACCCCCAAAAATATCTGAAAACAACAGCGGATTTAAGTCCTTTTTAAAACATCTAACTCCAGCCTCCTTCTACCATAAAGCTTGAGCCACTGCAGAATAATAAGCTACACACACACACACACACACACACACACACACACACACACACACACACACACACACACACACACACACACACACACACACACACACACACACACACACACACACACACACACACACACACACACACACACACACACACACACACACACACACACACACACACACACACACACACACACCCACACACACACACACACACACACACACACACACACACACACGCGCACACACACACACACACACACACACACACACACACACAAGGATCTTTCTTTTTTATTTGTATGACTTACACTCTTTTACATGATGTATTGCAGCTGCTCAACGGAACCGTACACCCAGAAACTTGAGAAACCTCAGCATGTGAGGCACAGCCTGGCCCATTGTTTACCCATGACACATTTTCCTGCTAAATGAGTGCAATACCAAAAGGGCTTCTCTCATGGGACATAGAGCAAAAATGCCATGTATTTCTTCGAGACGAACCCAGCCTCCCACCAACAAGGCTTTAAACAGGATACGAGTAGAATGGAATCAGCTTTCTCAGTCAGAGGTATGTTTATTGACCCATATTATATCAAGCAGGGGAGATAGTGTTTATCAGACCAGGCCAGACAGGTCCGGTTGTCAGAGTCCTGTAAAGAGTTCATCCATATGACGAGGGTCACAGTGGGAGTGTATGGGTTGGCACTAATTATTCTAGAGTCCCCCAGGTGTGACAGCATGTATTATGATGCCACTCTCTCATCAGTCTACATGTCACAGGAGATTATATGGATTCCAATAGACACTTTTGAGGATAGCATAGTCTTGGGGTGTGAAATACTAACTATCCCAAGATATTTTCCTGTTATGTTCAATAACGCTGGTTAACCAATTTAGAGCTGGCTGTATATTCTTGCATTATACCTTCCAAGGAAAACATTACAATGGACAGCTGCAGAAGTGAAAGCTGCAGAGTTTCCAATTATTTAACATGTTACTGTATATTACCTGAATTCTTGCCACTACACATGGCATAGGCCTTGATCATCTATAGGTACACTATCACATGTAACAGAGATTGACTTACTGTTACCCGTTGAGGTGCAGGCAATGTAGCAGCAGCGCAATGTTGTTGTTGTAGATGGTCTCTAGTTGGCGTCGGGCCCCACCCAACACAGTCCTCCCAGCCTTGGGGCTGCCTCCCCCCTCCCATGCCTCCCCACACACACTGCAGGACCACCAGATGCTCTGCCACCCCCCGGCCCAGGGTACGCTACATGAACCCAGCAGCATGCATGCAGGGAACAGCGGCGTAAACACCATTAGACCAGGACCCCTCCCCTAATGGGCTGGCATGTAATCCTCTTTCAAGAGGATGATTCTCCAGAAAGAGACAGAAAAACCCAAACCCAAAGGAAAACAATAGGGGATGGTGTAAGATGGGGGGACAGGATGAGTTGGGCTTTAAAGCTCATTTAAAACATCTCAAGGTCTCATAACACACTCCCCTCTCTCCCTTTTCCCAGGGTTGATCCTTCCAGAGGTAGAGGATTGACTCCCATTGTTCTGGCCCGGCTTGTTTCAAATTCCAATGCTAATTGTTTAACAACTGAACAGTGGTGGTAGGAGCAGCCAAGTCCTGTTCAATAACACTGGTTTTATGGATCCTGTTCTGGTCAGACATGGACACATACTGTACTGTAACTGTCCCCTTGAGCCCTTTACCTTTTCACAGATCACTGCACCTGTACATAGCCCATCTGTAAACAGCCCATACTGTATATCTACCTACCTCATCCCCATACAGTATTTATTTATTTATCTTGCATCCTTTGCAACCCAGTATGTCTACTTGCACATTCATCTTCTGCACATCTACCATTCCAGTGTTTAATTGCTATATTGTAATTACTCTGCCACCATGGCCTATTTATTGCAACTCCCTTATCTTACCTCATTTGCCATGTATATAGACTTTTGTTTTCTTCTGTTCTACTGTATTATTGACTATGTTTTGTTTATTCCATGTGTGACTCTGTTGTTGTATGTGTCCTGCTTTATCTTGGCCAGGTCCAGTTGCAAATGAGAACATTTACATTTACATTTAAGTCATTTAGTAGACGCTCTTATCCAGAGCGACTTACAAATTGTGCTTTCACCTTATGACATCCAGTGGAACAGCCACTTTACAATAGTGCATCTAGGTCTTTTAAGGGGGGGGAGAAGGATTACTTTATCCTATCCTAGGTATTCCTTAAAGAGGTGGGGTTTCAGGTGTCTCCGGAAGGTGGTGATTGACTCCGCTGTCCTGGCGTCAGGGAGTTTGTTCCACCATTGGGGGCCAGGCAGCGAACAGTTTTGATTGGGCTGAGCGGGAACTGTATTCCTCAGTGGTAGGGAGGCAAGGCCAGAGGAGAACGCAGTGCCCTTGTTTGGGTGTAGGGCCTGATCAGAGCCTGGAGGTACTGAGGTGCCGTTCCCCTCACAGCTCAGGCAAGCACCATCCTTGTAAAGGATGTTCATCCAGTGGATGACGGAGGAGTCACAGAACTGGGAAGGTTGAACACCAGACGGGCTGGGTTCTGGATGAGTTGTATTAATGGCACAGGCAGGAGCCCAGCCAACAGCGTGTAATCCAGACGGGAGATGACAAGTGCCTGGATTAGGACCTGCGCACTCCTGTGTGAGGCTCATCATGTTGTAGAGCATGAACCTCACAGGAACGATTTGATGTTATTTGAAAGACAGGGTTTGAGGATCACGCATTCTTAGCGCTCTGGGGAGACACAATGGAGTTGAACCGTGATGGCGAGATCATGGAACTAGTCCTTCCCGGGAGGAAGATAGCTTTTGCCTTCAGCTTGATGATGATCCGTCATCCAACGATATGTCTGCCAGACATGCAGATGCGATTAGCCACCTGGTCTGAAGGGGAAAGGAGAAGATTAATTGTTGCATTGCATAGCAATGATAGGAGAGACCATGTGAGGTTATGAAGAGCCAAGTGACTTGGTGTATAGCAGAATAGGAGAGGGCCTAGAACAGAGCCCTGGGGGACACCAGTGGTGAGAGCACGTGGTGAGGAGACGTTTCCCACGCCACCTGGTAGGAGCGACCTGTCAGGTAGGACGCAATGTTGCCCAACTGGAGAGGGTGGATCTGATGGTTCACAGTATCGAAGGCAGCCGATTCTAGAAGGATGAGAGCAGAGGAGAGAGAGTTAGCTTTAGCAGTGCGCGTCTCCGTGATAGAGAAGAGCCTCAGTTGAATGACAGTCTTGAAACCTGACTGATTTGGATCAAGAAGGTCATTCTGAGAGAGATAGCAGGAGAGCTGGCCAAGGACGGCAGAAGAGTTTTGAGAGAAAAGAAAGAAGGGATACTGGTCTGTAGTGTTACATCGGAGGGATCGAGTGTAGGTTTTTTCAGAAGGGGTGCAACTGTAAGACGGGAGGGACAGCCAGCGGTCAGGGATGAGTTGATGAGCGAGGTGAGGTAAGGGAGAAGGTCACCGGAGATGGTCTGGAGAAGAGAGGAGGGGATAGGGTCAAGCGGGCAGGTTGTTGGGCGGCCCCGTCACAAGACAGATCCATCTGGAGAGAGGGGAGAAAGAGGTCAGAGCACAGGGTAGGGCAGTGTGAGCAGAACTCCCCCCTTGACCGAGGATCGGATGCCTCCCCAAAATGGTTGACACATCTGCAGAGAGGGAGGAGGGGGAGGAGGATTCAAGAGGGAGGAGAAGGTGCAAAGAGCCCTAGGGTTAGAGGCAGATGCTTGGAATTTAGAGTGGTAGAAAGTGGCTTTAGCAGCAGACAGAGGAGGAAAATGTAGAGAGGAGGGAGTGAAAGGATGCAGGTCCGCAGGGGCGAGTTTTCATTTCCGCTCGGCTGCCCGGAGCCCTGTTCTGTGAGCCAATGAGTCGAGCCACGGAGCGGGAGGGGAGGACCGAGCCCCTGGAGGATAGGGGACATAGAGAGTCAAAGGATGCAGAAAGGGAGGAGAGGAGGGTTGAGGAGGCAGAATCAGGAGATAGGTTGGAGAAGGTTTGAGCAGAGGGAAGAGATGATAGGATGGAAGAGGAGAGAGACGGGGAGAGAAAAGGTTGGGACCCAACCATCCCAAAGTGTTGGAAAACAAAAAGGATACAAGGTATGGTGTTGGAGGGGAGTTGCAATGAGGTTAGTGGAGGAACAGCATCTAGTAAAGATGAGGTGAGCGTGCCTGCCTTGTGAAGGGGGAAGGTGAGAGGGTGAGGTCAAAAGAGGAGAGGAGTAAAGAAGGAGGCAGAGAGGAATGAGTCAAGGTCTCAAAGTAGAACTGTGAGACTGAGCCGTCCTCAGGAAAGGAGCTTATCAAGGCATCAAGCTCATTGATGAACTCTCCCCTGGAGGGCGATAAATGATAAGGATGTTAAGCTTGAAAGGGCTGGTAACTGTGACAGCATGGAATTCAAAGGAGGCGATAGACAGATGGGTAAGGGGAGAAAGAGAGAATGACCACTTGGGAGAGATGAGGATCTGGCCCACCCCGCTTGACCAGAAGCTTTCAAAGAGCACGTGGGCGGACCAGTAGGAGTGCTAATCCATGTTTAAGAGCCAAGAAGTCTGAGGGACAGTGGATGAACTCTGCCTTGTTGGCCGGATCGGCAGTTCCAGAGGCTACCGGAGACCTGGAACTCCACGTGGGTTCACCACCAGATAGGTGGCCGCATGCTGGTTTTATGGTCTGTTCAGAGAGGAGAGAACAGGGATAGACAGACACATAGTTGACAGGCTAGAGAAGAGGCTACGCTAATGCAGAGGAGATTGAATGACAAGTGGACTACACCTCGAATGTTCAGAAAGTTAAGCCCGCAGCAAGAATCTAATTGACTAAAATGATTAAAATGATACAGTACTGCTGAGGTAGGCTAGCTGCTTGTTGACACTACCCTAATCAAGTCGTTCCGTTGAGTGTGAAGTTTCTACAATGCTGCTTTTCGGGGCAAGCTGGCTAGCTAGCAGTGTTGGTTACATCTAGGAGAACCAATAGCTGGCTAGCTAACCTAGAAAATCGCTCTAGACTACACAGTATTATCTTTGAAACATTGTAGCTATTATGTAGCTATCTACGATCAAACAAATCACACCGTTGGGACTGTAATGAAATGAAATGAAAATATGATACTACCTGTGGAGCGATCTACCATTTCTATTCAGTAGACGTTGGCTGGCTATTGGCTAGCTAGGAGTGTCTCCTACGTTAAGGACGACAAAATAGCTGGCTAGCTAACCTCGGTAAATTAAGATAATCACTCTAAGACTACACTTAACTACACAATTATCTTGGATACTATGTAGCTAGCTTACACTAATCAAGTCGTTCAGTTGAGTGTGATAGTTACTACAGTGCTACGGTTGAACGTGTTGGGCAGATAGGAGACGACGAAATATTATTTACGCACTTATCTTTGATTATTCCATTGCTAAGATTAGACAAATCTGACCGTTGTTATAATGAAATGTAATGAAATGTAATGAAAAAGTTATACAACCTGCAGACCGAGGCGGATGCCGAGTTGCAAACCCGAGTTGAACTTGTTCTCAATTAGCCTACCTGGTTAAATAAAGGTGAAAAAAATAAAAAAATAAAACCTGCATTTCTCTGAGCTTATCACAACTACATTGAGGGGATTCCTATGAGTTAGTCAGTGCATGGCAAACCCAAGATACACTAATTCCCTCTCTATCCTTCTACTGTCTGTCTAACAGGAAGATGAACAACTCTGCACATGGAGTCAGTTGGTGGTAGTATTGTTAGCGAGTAGGTGAGAGGTGGGTTAGGGAGGTTGCCTTTGAAACTGTCCAGAGGTCGCCCTGCATCTGAGGGGAAGGAAGTGTTCGGAGAGTTGGTGTGGTGACGGTGTGTGTTTGTGTGTGTGTGTGTGTGTGTGTGTGAGGGGTGTGCAGCAGAGCTCCATGAGTAGTATCTATCAGCCTGTCATGTCTGCCTGGTTCCTGTATCACGGACAGTGGTAGAGTTCCTCTGTAAACACTCTTGGCTTTAAACAGCTCAGTGCTGCAGAGGAAAGACGAGCAGAGTGAAGTAGAAGCAGACTCCCCTGCAGACACTTACACTTTAAAGGGCTCTAAACAGGAAGCATGGCAGCAGTTTGAGGGTCTGTTAAAGAACATTTGACTCTTCCTCTCTTCTTATACTGAACAACAATATAAACGCAACATATAAAGTTTTGGTCCCATGTTTCATGAGCTGAAATAAAAGATCCCAGAAATGTTCCATATGTACAAAAGCTTATTGCTCTCAAATGTTGTGCACAAATGTGTTACATCCCTGTTAGTGAGCATTTGTCCTTTGCCAAGATAATGCATCCAACTGACAGGTGTGGCATATCAAGAAACTGATTAAACAGCATGATCATTATACAGGTGCACCTTGCTGGGGACAATAAAAGGCCACTAAAATGTGCAGTTTTGTCACACAACACAATGCAACAGATGTCGTAAGTTTTGAGGGAGTGTGCAATTGGCATGCTGACTGCAGGAATTTCAACCAGAGCTGTTGCCAGAGAATTGAATGTTTATTTCTCTACCATAAGCCGCCTCCAACGTCATTGGCAGTACGTCCAACTGAAGAATTTGGCAGTACGTCCAACTGGCCTCACAACAGACCACGTCTAAGCATGCTAAATGTTTGTAAATACGAAGAATACAGGCACCAAAAGCACATTAGGCTACTCTTGTCCCATGCGCATATGGGCAGTGTGTGTCACAGTTGGATAGGCTGTGTGTCCGCTGCGTAAACTCATGCCATAACCAAATGTGTTACCGATAAAACCAGCTTGGTTTTGGTCTTGGTTGGTCTTAAATATCCCTATCAGCGCTGCCTGAAATTAGCACTTTGGTTAATTTTTCTGAGGACACACCTGAAATATTTCCACACCGCTCATCTGAGCGCAAGCGAGCTGATATAAGACAGGTCAATTGCCATACCTGGCGTTAGGGCTGGAAAATGCCAGTGTGGCAGTTTTTACATGACGAAAATGCAAACTAACATGTGTTTGACACTAGTGCCAGCCAAAAATTGCACCCTATGAAGTTTTTCCGGAAACTTTACCACGCGGCCAATTTTTTCCTCCTTTTCCTTCTATCTGAAAGGTATTGCCGGCATCAAAGCCAAAACTTTTATTTCCTCCAAATGACCTAGTAATAATTTCGGTAAGGTTCTGCCCATGGCTTATTATGAAACATTGCCGCAATGCTGAGGCGCCATTGGCAAGCAGATTCAGATTCAGAGTGTTTAATAGTCACATGTACAGGGTTGCGGGTGTGATTTCAGGGTACAGTGTAAACCTTAAGCTTCTAGCGCCAACACGCAGGATTATGTGAAATAAAATCATGAAAATGGTTATAAAAACAACATTAGAAATAGAAATAGCACTACATACATAACAACAACTCTGGCGGTGATGAATTATGTCCACTGGGTTGGAGGCAGAATAAAGACTGTTGAGGCGGTGGGGGAATGACCATAGGGGGAGAATCATGACCGTTGAGGGGGTGTAGGGAACAAGTACTAAAATGTCATAATAATAGTGTAATAAAAAAGTAACAATAAACATTTGAACTACTGCAACAGTGATGAATGTAGTTGGGGGGAGCAGGTTAAAAAATGTCCATAGGAGGAGCAGTAGGTAAGGTAAGAGACCGTTGAGGGGGTATGTGAGGTGGGGGGGGGGGTCCAAAGGGGGAGTAGATGGTGGGTGCAGACTATAGTTGACTATTAGTGGCTATTTTGCAGCCTGATGGTCTGAGGGTAGAAGCCATTGGCCAGTCTTTCAGTTCTTGCGATGATGCTCCTGTACTGACCGCGTCTGAGTGACTGAAGCGGGGAAAACGGCATGGCTAGAGTGGCTGGGGTCCCTGAGGATCTTCTTGGCCTTCCTGCAACACTAGGTTTTGCTGGTATCCTGTAGGGCAGGCAGTGTGCACCCAATGGTGTGCTCGGCTGCACGTATCACTCTCTAAAGAGCCCTGCGGTCTGCTGTGGTGGAGCTGCCGTACCAGGCTGTGATGCAGCCCGACAGCATGCTCTCGATGGTGCTCCTGTAGAACACTGTGAGGGCCCTCTGGGACAGGCCAGATTTCTTCAGCATCCTGAGGTTCAAGAGTTGCTGTCGTGCCTTCTTCATTACTGTGTCCGTGTGGTTAGATCATTTCAGCTTCTCTGGGATGTTTACGCCGAAGAATTTGAAGTTATTCACCGTCTCCATGGAGGCCGGTTGATGAGGATGGGGGCGTGTCCAGCCTGGTTCTTCCTAAAGTCCACAATCAGCTCCTTTGTTTTATTAACGTTGAGGAAGAGGTTGTTCACCTGGCACAACGCCATCAGAGTGCCTCCCTCCTCCCTCCTCCTCAACCCTCCCGTCTCGTTGTTGTTGGTAATCAGGCCTACTACTATCATGTTGTCAGCAAACTTGATGATGGAGTTAGAACTGTGCTAGGCCACGCAGTTGTGGGTATACAGGGAATACAGGGAATACAGGAGGGGTTGAGGAATTGCATTGGGAGGAGTTGACAGTTGACAGTGCATATCAGAGTAAAAAACAATCCATGTGTCACGTTCTGACCTTAGTTCTGTTATTATATGTTTGTTTTTGTATGGTCAGGGCGTGAGTTGGGTGGGCAGTCTATGTTTGTTTTTCTATGTTGGTTTTTGAGTTCGGCCTAGTATGGTTCTCAATCAGAGGCAGCTGTCAATTGTTGTCCCTGATTGAGAATCATACTTAGGTAGCATGGGTTTCACTTTTGGGTTGTGGGTGTTTGTTTTCCGTGTGAGTGTTTGGTCCACACTGCACTGTTTCGGTTTTGTATATTCACGTCATCGCTTATTGTTTTGTTCTAGTGTTCTATTGTCTTCATTAAATAACATTATGGACACTTACCACGCTGCATTTTGGTCCTCCGATCCTTCATTACAACTCCTCTTCGTCAGAAAAGCCTTACACCATGAGGTCGAAGGAATTGTCCGTAAAGCTCAGAGACAGGATTGTGTCTCGGCAGAGATCTGGGAAGGGTACCAAAACATTTCTGCAGCATTGAAGGTCCCCAAGAACACAGTGGCCTCCTTCATTCTTAAATGGAAGAAGCTTGGAACCACCAAGACTCTGCAGCATTAAGGTCCCCAAGAACAAAGTGGCCTCCTTCATTCTTAAATGGAAGAAGCTTGGAACCACCAAGACTCTTCTTAGAGTGACAAAGAACCTGATGGTCACTCTGACAGAGCTCCAGAGTTCCTGTATGGAGATGGGAGAACCTTCCAGAAGGACAACAATATCTGCAGAACTCCACCAATCAGGCCTTTATGATAGAGTGGCCAGACGGAATCCACTCCTCAGTAAAAGGCACATGAAAGCTTGCTTGGAGTTTGCCAAAAGGCACCTAAAGGACTCTCAGACCATGAGAAATAAGAATCTCTGGTCTGACGAAACCAAGATTGAACTCTTTGGCCTGAATGCCAAGGGTAAAATCTGGAGGAAACCTGGCACCATCCTTACGGTGAAGCATGGTGGTGGCATCATCATGCTGTGGGGATGTTTTTCAGCGGCAGGGGCTGGAACACTAGTCAGGTACGAGGGAAAGATGAACGGAGCAAAGTGCAGAGGGATCCTTAATGAAAACCTGCTCCAGAGTGCCCAAGACCTCAGACTGGGGCGATGGTTAACCTTCCAACAAGACAACAACCCTAATAGCTGTGCAGCAACGCACCCCATCCAATCTGACAGAGCTCGAGAGGATCTGCAGAGAAGAATGGGCCAAACTCCCCAAATACAGGTGTGGCAAGCTCGTAGCGCCATACCTAAGAAGACTCAAGGCTGTAATCGCGAGGCTGTAATCGGGTCTGGATACTTATGTAAATGTGATATTTTTATTTTGATACATTTCCCCAAAATTCTAAAAACGATTGAATCAATTTTAAAATAAGACTGTAATGTAACAAAATGTGGTAAAAGTCAAGGGATCTGAATACTTTCCGAATGCACTGTATATTAATTTGCTCGTCGATCACTCATCAGAAACATTTAGCATGCAATAATGTAGCCGATACCAAGAGTAGGACTATTATTTAGCTCGGTCACGTATAGTAAACTTTAAAAGCACATATGAACCTGAGACCCACATGCTTTCGAAAATAGCATTGCTTATTGGCAATTTATCGTGACGAAGATAAGAACCTACACCTGTTCCCTTACACAGTGGAGAAAAATAAGCGTGGGCTTGGCCTCGGTTTTTAAATATCACTTTTCATATGACAGCAGTTCCACATGTTCTCGTAACACAAGTTGTGTGGGAAAAATATTATTTGTATTGTATTCTGTAATATTCCATTATATTCTTACTATAAAATATACACTATTTATACAAAAGTATGTGGACACCCCTTCAAATTAGTGGAGTTGGCTATTTCAGCCACACCCGTTGCAATCTCCATAGACAAACATTGTCAGTAGAATGTCCTTACTGAAGATCTCAGTGACTTTCAACGCAGCACCGTCATAGGATGCCACCTTTCCAACAAGTCAGTTTGTCAAATTCCTGCACTGCTTAGAGCTGCTGCTGTCAACTCTAAGTGCTGTTGTGAAGTAGGAACGTCTAGGAGCAACAACATTTCAGCCACTGTGAACAATAATGGGACTTAACTGGGATTTAAACTAATAACCCCTTACTCGTGGCCAACCTGTAATGTCCTGCTACAGTGCAGATAAACCACCAGATCTGTGAGCATAGAAGAGATAAGGCCACAGACTTATTGGCAAGAATGCATTTCTGTACTTTGCTAAAAGCTGCCCAGAATCAAGTAAATAATTGTACGATTTTTACCATCTCTAACCAGGTTTCCATCAAACCTTTTTATCTGAGTAAAGTACATGTCGGATAAAAAATGTCATGACAGCCTGATGAAAACAGATCATTTGCTGGTAAACTTTCTAAATGTCGACGAAACAAAATATGCTAGACAGTGGGATATTTTATGTGTCTGTAAAATGAATTACGTGAGACATGTCGGTGGAAACGCTTTTATGAGCAAATATTTATATAATAACCATCAAATTGAAGTAAACTTGGAGTCATGCAATGACATGTTGTGTAGTCCTCCCACCACGATTCGCCGGGAAAGCACACAGTTTATTAGGCTACAGATGAAATAAATGATGATGAAGTTCACAGGGTTGTGAAAGTGCAGTGGTGAGCTTGTTGCTCCATTCCCTTCTGGTGACATGATCATTGAGGCTTGGCTGCAGTTTGACAAATGAAAATAATCTTGTTATTTTCTCCAAATTGATCTTATCATGTAGGCACTGTATTTGCAAGCTGTTGACTAGAGCGCATTTGGCATTGCCAGAGTACACAAGAGTTATGGTAAAAACCATCAGTAGAGTGCTATGGAAACACATTTTATTTTGTATTTTTTACTCGGTACATGGGAATTTAACCGCAAAAGGTATTTTTATGTGCACTCATAATCAAGCACAGAACAAGTCAATTTGATGGAAAAACATATCTGGTGGGAAAATGTGCAATTTTGTTTTTCTGCAGATTTTAGAATATTCGCATGAAAATCCATCACCAATTGGATGGACACCTAGCTTCTGTAACATCAATGTTAAACTAGCAGTGCTCAAGGATGCTTAGAATTCTTTGGGGATTAGAATTTGCAATCGCTTGGTTGGAAATGCATCGATGTTTCTGCAGTGCAGAAACTGCAGGTTCGCAATGTTTCGATTTTGCAACAATTATGATTTATTTTTTTAAATATGTTTTTTATTAACTCTTCCACCACCCTACCTCTTCGGAGGAAAATCTCTTTTGGGGTCACTTAGAAATGTCCTTGTTTTTTTAAGAAAAGCACATTTTGATCAGAAATACAGTGTAGACATTGTTAATGTTGTAAATGACTTTTAGATTTTTTATGGAATATCTACATAGGCATACAGAGGCCAATTTTCAGCAACCATCACTCCTGCCTTCCAATGGCTGTGTTAGCTCATCCAAGTTTATAATTTTAAAATGCTAATTTATCATTAGAAAACCCTTTTGCAATTAAGTTAGCACAGCTCTTGTCCCGATTAGATGCAATAAAACTGGACTTCCTTGGACTAGTTGAGTATAGGGAGCATCAGCATTTGTGGGTTTGATTAGTCTATTCTTGTTCTAAGAAATAAAGGCTATTTCATGAGAAAAATTACCAAGAAACGGAAGATCTCGTACAACTGTGTATTACTCCATTCACAGAACAGTGCAAACTGGCTCTGAGAAACAGACGCCTCACAAGTCCTCAACTGGCAGCTTCATTTAAATTGTACCCGGAAAACACCAGTCTCAACGTCAACAGTGAAGAGGTTACTCCAGGATGCTGGCCTTCTAGGCAGAGTTGCAAAGAAAAAGGCATATCTCAGACTGGCCAATAAAAATAAAACATTAAGATGGGCAAAAGAACACAGACACTGGACAGTAGAGTATTTTAGTAGAGTATTATTTCACAAGGAACTCTGCTTCATGCCTTGGCTCCCTGGTATCAAACATATCACTACCAGTAACCTAATGTGCCATCACTAACATTTCTGTTGACAACATGGTCATCACTTGTTGATTGTCAACCCAGTTAAATGTGCTCTGTTGTATTCTGTTCATAAACATTAAGCTTGTATACTGTCAGTTTTGCAGCTTTGAAACCTCTTGTGCCTAAGGGGCAGTATTTTCATTTTTGGAAAAATAACGTTCCCAAAGTAAACAGGATATTTTGTCAGGACAAGATGCTAGAATGTGCATATAATTGACAGCTTAGGATAGAAAACACTCTAAAGTTTCCAAAACTGTACACATATTGTCTGTGAGTATAACAGAACTGATATTGCAGGTGAAAGCCTGAGAAAAATCCAATCCGGAAGTGCCTCATGTTTTGAAAGCTCTGCGTTCCAATGTGTCCCTATTGAGCAGTGAATGGGCTATCAACCAGATTACTTTTTCTACGTATTCCCCAAGGTGTCTACAGCAGTGTGACGTAGTTTTACGCCTTTATGTTGAAGAATACCCGTAAGCGGCTACATTGTGTAAGTGGTCACCTGATGGCTCTCAGAGTGATTCTCGCGTAAAATACAGAGGTAGCCATTTTTCCAATCGGTCCTACTGAAAAACCAATTGTCCCAGTGGATATATTATCGAGTAGATATTTGAAAAACACCTTGAGGATTGATTATAAACAACATTTGCCATGTTTCTGTCGATATTATGGAGATAATTTTCGGTGTTGTCGTGACCGAAATTTCCAGTTGATTTCTCAGCGTGAAGAACAAACGGAGCTATTTCGCCTACAAAAATAATATTTTTGGAAAAAAGGAACATTGGCTATCTAACTGGGAGTCTCGTGAGTGAAAACATTCGAAGTTCATCAAAGGTAAACAATTTAATTTGATTGCTTTTCTGATTTTTGTGACCAAGTTACCTGCTGCTAGCTGGACATAATGCTATGCTAGGCTATCGATAAACTTACACAAATGCTTGTCTTGCTTTGGCTGTAAAGCATATTTAGAAAATCTGAGATGACAAGGTGATTAACAAAAGGCTAAACTGTGTCTCAATATATTTCACTTGTGATTTTCATGAATAGGAATATTTTCTAGTAATATTTATGTCCGTTGCGTTATGCTAATTAGTGCCAGTCGATGATTACGCTCCCGGATCCGGGATGGGGTGTCACTAGAGGTTAAAGGCAGACATTTCTGCATGTGATACAAAATAGCCATTTGTTATTTAATTCATAGCAATCACCGTGTTTTTGTAATATTCACTTGCCTAGACTAATGTCAGTGTGACATACACTGTTCAAAAAAAGGGAACACTTAAACAACACAATGTAACTCCAAGTCAATCACACTTCTGTGAAATCAACTGTCCACTTAGGAAGCAACACTGATTGACAATAAATTTCACATGCTGTTGTGCAAATGGAATAGACAACAGGTGGAAATAATAGGCAATTAGCAAGACACCCCCAATAAAGGAGTGGTTCTGTAGGTGGTGACCACAGACCACTTCTCAGTTCCTATGCTTCCTGGCTGATGTTTTGGTCACTTTTGAATGCTGGCGGAGCTTTCACTCTAGTGGTAGCATGAGACGGAGTCTACAACCCACACAAGTGGCTCAGGTAGTGCAGCTCATCCAGGATGGGACATCAATGCGAGCTGTAGCAAGAAGGTTTGCTGTGTCTGTCAGCGTAGTGTTCATAGCATGGAGGCGCTACCAGGAGACAGGCCAGTACATCAGGAGATGTGGAAGAGGCCGTAGGAGGGCAACAATCCAGCAGCAGGACCGCTACCTCCGCCTTTGGGCAAGGAGGAGCAGGAGGAGCACTGCCAGAGCCCTGCAAAATGACCTCCAGCAGGCCACAAATGTGCATGTGTCTGCTCAAACGGTCAGAAACAGACTCCATTAGGGTGGTATGAGGGCCCGACGTCCACAGGTGGGGGTTGTGCTTACAGCCCAACACTGTGCAGGATGTTTGGCATATGCCAGAGAACACCAAGATTGGCAAATTCGCCACTGGTGCCCTGTGCTCTTCACAGATGAAAGCAGGTTCACACTGAGCACATGTGACAGACGTGACAGAGTCTGGAGACGCCGTGGAGAACTTTCTGCTGCCTGCAACATCCTCCAGCATGACCGGTTTGGCGGTGGGTCAGTCATGGTGTGGGGTAGCATTTCTTTGAGGGGGCCGCACAGCCCTCCATGTGCTCGCCAGAGGTAGCCTGGCTGCCATTAGGTACCGAGATGAGATCCTCAGACCCCTTGTGAGACCATATGCTGGTGCGGTTGGCCCTGGGTTCCTCCTAATGCAAGACAATGCTAGACCTCATGTGGCTGGAGTGTGTCAGCAGTTCCTGCAAGAGGAAGGCATTGATGCTATGGACTGGCCCGCCCGTTCCCCAGACCTGAATCCAATTGAGCACATCTGGGACATCATGTCTCGCTCCATCCACCAACGTCACGTTGCACCACAGACTGTCCAGGAGTTGGCGGATGCTTTCGTCCAGGTCTGGGAGGAGATCCCTCAGGAGACCATCCGCCACCTCATCAGGAGCATGCCCAGGCTTTGTAGGGAGGTCATACAGGCATGTGGAGACCACACACACTACTGAACATCATTTTTTTGACATGTTTTAAGGATATTAGATCAAAGTTGGATCAGCCTGTAGTGTGGTTTTCCACTTAATTTTGAGTGTGACTCCAAATCCAGACCTCCATGGGTTGATAAATTTGATTTCCATTGATCATTTTTGTGTAATTTTGTTGTCAGCACATTCAAGTCTTTAATAAGAATATTTCATTCATTCAGATCTAGGATGTGTTATTTTAGTGTTCCCTTTATTTTTTTGAGCAGTGTATTAGCTGCAGTAAGTTACTATGAATTTTTTGTAAATTCCACATGCAACTGGTTAAAAGAAAATTATTGAAGATTAACTCATTAGCTCATGATTGTTTCATGTTCTTACAAAGTTTGCAGCAGTCACAATGTCAAAAGTGGTGCTCGACCTTGATCAACATAATGATTAAACGATTTAAACTGGTACAGCACTTCCACTGACGGTTGTCACAAACACAACCTATTTTAGACCATGCCCCCACATATGCTAATGAGCCCCCGCCAGCACATTGCTTCCACCTACATGTCAAAATGCAGTAATGATTGTACCTAATCCAGTGTTTGTAACCAAGTGGGATGTGCGCATTTACCACAATGGCTGAGAGAAATCCCTGACCTCCGACTTGTCCTACATGCATACCTCTGACATCGCCTACTAAAAAAATAACCTTGACAACAGCATTTTCGGCACTTAAATGTAACAACAAAACATTATTTATAAAATTCTATCTATTAATACGGTTTTTGAACTCTATAATTTGTTTACAAGCATGATAGCTGTACTTTTACGCCTGGCACCTATTACCATACCCTGTTTAAAGGCACTTAAGTATTTTGTCTTGCCCATTCATCCATGGCACACATACACAATCCATGTCTCAATTGCCTCACGGCTTAAAGACCCTTCTTTAACCTGTCTCCTTCCCTTTATCTACACTGATTGAAGTGGATTTAACAAGTGACATCAATAAGAGGTCATAGCTTTCACCTGGATTCACCTGGTCAGACAATGTCATGGAAAGAGCAGGTGTTCCTAATGTTTTGCACACTCAGTGTACGCTCTTGGTAACATATAACCGCTGTGTGGCACTACTGAGACATTAATGCACTGCTGAGACATCAATGCATTCCAGAACAAAAAGTTGCAAGTTCAAAACCTGAGAGCATTTATGCACACTTAAGGCTATATTATATCAGATCTGCACCAGCTATGTGGATGTTGATCTGATTGAATCTAGAACTTAATGTCAAGTGTCCCTACTTTCTTGTTGGTGTTGTCAGATAATAGCACCATTATTGACTTTTAGCAAAGTCCAAAAATGTATTTGTGCCAATAAACCAGTGGCTGATCTCTGTCATGGCCACTTACCAGGTGGTGAAGCAGGAAATTCAAGTTGCTGGCATCCAAGAGGTTGTCAGTTTAAATCCTAGGTGTGGTTACATCCCAAGTGTGTTAACCAATGTTGAGGTCAATTCCATTTAAGTTTCAGTCAATTCAGAAAGTGACGTTGTCCGGCGTAGGGGAGGGTTTGGTCGGCAGGGATGTCCTTGTCCCATCGCGCACTAGCGACTCCTGTGGCGGGCTGGGCGCAGTGCACGCTGATACAGTCGCCAGGTGCACAGGGTTTCCTCCGACACATTGGTGTGGCTGGCTCCCGGGTTAAGTGAGCATTGTGTCAAGAAGCAGTGCGGCTTGGTTGGGTTGGGTTGTGTTTCAGAGGGCGCACGACTCTCGACCTTCGCCTCTCCTGAGTCCGTACGGGAGTTACAGCGATGAGACAAGACTATAACTACCAATTGGGGAGAAAAACGGGAGAAAAAATATATATATTTGTGAATTCCAAATTTTCCGGTATTGAAAATAATTGGAATTTAGGTGTACTTCCTGAATACAGTTCGTTGTTGTACAGTATATTTACTGTAAAAATTACAGTTTGGCTGTAGAAATACATTAAAAGTTGTTTCCACTATTTTCAACCCAACTTAGTGAAAAAAATAAAGTTTGTGCCATGTGTGCATCCAAAAGTTTAAATGCAATTGAGGCATGCCAAGTTAATTTGCAGGGCAGTCCAAAACGTACCTGAGTGCATTGCGATTCACAGTAAATATACAGCAAAATAAACAGCAATGACTAACAGCGTAGTTCCATGTTATCACATGTTGAACTTCATGATTTCACACGTGGAAAATCACACGATTTAACACGATGTGTGAGAACGTGTTTTTGGAACACTTTCCAGGATATTTCACATTTGAAAATGTGTTTTTGGAACACGTCACATGACATTTCACTCGTGAAAACGTGTTTTGGGGACACTTCACGTGAAAACGTGTTTTTGGGGACACTTCACGTGAAAACGTGTTTTGGGGACACTTCACGTGAAAACGTGTTTTTGGAACACGTTCACATGACATGTCACGTGACATTTCATGTGAATTCATGTGAAAATGTGTTTTTGGAACACTTCACCTGACAAAATGTGTTTTTGGAACACTTCACCTGACAAAATGTGTTTTTGGAACACAATATGTGTTTTTTGAATTTCACGTGGAACTGTGTGTGTTATTGCTGTTCAGCTAAAGAATGACCCAACCTGGGATTTGAACTCACAACCTCACAGTCTTATAGGTCCACTGACCTTTTCTGCTGGACGACGAAGTCTATAGCATTCTCATTTACATTCATTACCGATACTCTTTTGCAATTAGCAAAAGAGTGCCATCTGCACTGCTATTTTAGTTATCAGCTATTCTGACTATTCTGTCATCTTTGATTTAATTGACATATTTCAGCATTTTGAGGATTTTCTGTATAGTTGTCTAATGTTGGTGTGGCATACTATTTTCGTTTTAATGTTACTCCTGAAACACTATGATCATTTTTCTTGAGTGTATTTTTAACAAAGCTGAGAATTACAAAGTGTACAAATACCGGTGAAGTCAGTTGTTGACACAGACATGGTGATGTAGCCAGAAGATTGGAATGCAGTGAACCAAGAGGTTGTGGGTTCAAATCCCAGGCAAGGACATGTTGAATAATAATTACTGGATAAATAAACACACAATGTAGTTGAATATGTAAGTCAAAAGCACTATGTGTGTCTTGTAAAGACTCATTTTTGTTTGCAGGTCATCACCTGGGAAGTCTAATGTGAAAACGTTAATACACATATGAAAGGTTATGCGATCACCTGAAACTTCATGTGAAATATCACATGTGAAGTGTTCAAAAAACACATGGTTTCACATGATTTCACATGTGCAATTATGTATTTGAATGCTATGAATGGTTCCTCATATTTTCCCATCACCTCTTAACCTCTTAACAACCAAACCATGTTTCTGTGTGGGGATATTTTCCATGGCTACAGTATGGGGAAGTTTGTAGGAGGCCCTGAGAGAGGATGAGGGTCCACTTAACATTGGGTCCAGTTAACAGAGCATATCTCCTGTGCTACATAGCATCCTCTCATACTCTTTTAGCCTGAGACATTTCAGTGGTTTCTGCTGAGTCTGTGGGCTGGTCAGGTGAGGTCCTCTCACATCTCCAGGGAATACTAGTCTCCACAGGAGGCAGGGGGCTTTTCCACAATTTAAGGGGCTTACATTAAATCTCAGTAAGATACACTGAGCCTGGTAGGGAAACACAGGGAGGCCATGACTCTTAACTGGACTCTTACTGGGGCGGATTAACAGGACTCCGGAGCAGCTGAGCCTACTGAGACGCTTTGTCACTCTCACAGACCCACAGGCAGGTAAAGAAACACAGAGAAATGTACAGAATATACAGGAAACACAGCAAGACGTCAACTGCATTTTTAAAGGTTTGTAAAAAGAACATAAAAAACTAACATTTACTCCACCAGCAATAAGTGAACTAGTCCTCAGGCCTTTTGGTAGATGGATGTATATGACTTGGAGCGCTCTGTCTAATTAGCTGACTGGATGTGTGCCAGCTCAGTACACCAGGAGGGTGAGCCGCTCTGAGGCCCACATGAGAGAGACGTCTCCTTGTGGGAGTGTGGTTTTACCCAGTACCTCTCTTACCTGAGCTTTACTGCCACACTGTATGTTCTTTGCAAACAAGCACTACTATTGCATAACCATCTGTAGGGCTCACTACATATTAGGGGCATCTATGTATGAGGGGAGACTAAGGCATCAAAAAGGAATGGTGGTAGGCTGGATGATTGGCCTATGGCTGGTATGACTGGTAGCATGAGCATCCGGTCTGACATATGAGCTGAGATTTGAGATTTGAGATTTGAACATTCAATTTCTGCTCATCATGTGTGCATGATTGCAACTGACTGAGTATGTTATTGAAGAAGACTTACCTCAAGTACTGATTCCCGTTCTCAGCCGCTTGCTTAAAGAGCCCTTCAAACTGATCTCTGGCCAAAATGCAAAGACACGACAGGGACCTGATGCCAGATCTGCTTTACCATGTTTTTCAGTTGAACTCAAGTCTGATGCACCCTTTTCCTTTTGGCCTGGTCTCAATCACCCACAAAAGCTTTATCCATTCTGGGGCAAGTTTGAGAGCTAAGAGTGTAAAAAGATTTGCATTTTAGATGAGTTGTGTGTGTGGGATTAAGAGATAAATGGAGTCCTGTACTGTGTGGATGGGGTAAAGTTGAGTCAATGTTGGGATAAAACGTTTCTGTTATGTTGACAGAAGGTTAGCATTGTAATCCCTGCTCTGGATAGCTCGCCAGCCTCGTGCCAGTCAGTCAGTCAGTCAGAGAGCAGCAGTGTTTAAAGTGGGTAAAATGTATCGTGAATGGCATCACGTGGGGAAGAGGGATGCCATGAACCAAACTCCTTTAATATACTAGGATTATAGGATGATGCTACAGTAGATTGCTAGGATGATTTTAGGTTGCTGGGATGCTTATAGGATGATGCTAGGTCGCTAGGATGGTGATAGGGTGATGCTAGGTTGCTAGGATGGTGATAGGATACTGGGATGCGATCCAAAACACATACAATCAGACTGTGGTTCCATGCCTCAAGCACAGTGGGACAGCATTATCGGAGCCGGTCTTGGCCGGTCCGTAGGACTCAGTCAAGTGGGGAACCACCACTGGAATATGGCCCTTACTACCCAGGGTACGTCTCTCCAGCTTGGGCCTCTGGTGCGGCACACAGCGGCCATCCAGGTACACTCCTGTAGTCCACACAAACAGACAGCAATAGCACACAAATCTGAAAACAATAGGAACATCTTAAAGTGCCAGATCATATAGACATGTTGGGTTAATTAAAAAAATAATCACTTTACATTTTTTGTTTAACCTTTATTTAATTAGGCAAGTCAGTTAAGAACAAATTATTATTTACAATGACTACCTACGCGGCCAAACCCTAACCCGGACGACGCTGGGCCAATTGTGCACAGCCCTATGGGACTCACAATCACAGCCGATTGTGATACAGCCTGGAATCGAAACCAGGGTTTGTAGTGACGTCTCTAGCACTGAGATGCAGTGCCTTAGACCGCTGTGCCTCTCGGGAGCCCCATTCTTAACTGACTTGCCTAGTTAAATAAAGGTAACAAATTCTTATTTACAATGATGGCCTACCCCGGCCAAACCCTAACAATGCGGGGCCAATTGTGCACCGCCCTATGGGACTCCTAATCACAGCTGTTTGTGATACAGCCTGGAATCAAACCAGTGTCTGTAGTGGCACATCTAGCACAGACTGCTGTGCCACTTGGGAGCATGTATTATGTTGCTCCAAAACCATACATATAGAGGACTAAAATGCTATGTCTCTCTGGTGTCTGGTACGTTCCAGTGGCCACGCCATGAACCCCATGCATCCCACAATCCCTCTGAGCCAGCAGCTATCTACAGGATCAGTTACATACTGACCTCAGAGTCACAGTCACACTTGGGAATGAGGATAGTCTAGCTAACGCCACTAGACAGGCAGCTGGTAATGGACTGTCTGAGGCTGATAACTACACTGGTGCTGGTACTGGTGACATGTAAGCCTAGGTGCTATAAAATGCCTCTATTGGTGTTTATTACTGATGTCGTTGAGACTATTAGTTATTGGTGTGGTACTAGTGATGTTATTGGTGTCAATACAGCTAGAAGTGGGTGTTGGTCATGATATTGACAGTAGTGTGGGTGGGTGTTGCCAGTGTATGGATACTGCCACTAGTACTAATAGTAATATCAATAATATGATATTGACCCTGGGAGTGCTACAGGCACTGGTACTGACTGCCTTCCACTTTGTCCAGAGCTGCAGCCACTCCCTCCAGCCCCATGAAGCAGGTGTGTGCACAGACCTCCTTACTGTCTGGGTCCAGGCAGTTTTGTTGGGCAGTGATATTCATGCTGGGGTTCATGACCCTGATCGCCTAGGCTGCTACTTTTGACTTCTATCTTCTGTGGAAGGAGAGGTGGTCAGTGAGTGAAGGAGAAATCAGTCTCTTGATTAACTATGCTCTTCTCCCATACTAAGAATATGTGCAATACAGCAAACCCAGAGACACAAAAGGCAGAAAGCGAGAAAAAGAGGGAAAATGATGGGCGAGTGGGAAAGGGGACAAGGCAAGAAAACGAAAGTAGGGAAAACGGAGAGGATTGGAAAACCCAAATATTTACACAGTAGTAAGAGAAATCGAGATATACATTCATCATAGATGGATCTGATACAGCAGAGCCGTGTATATTGTTACTTCTGAAGGACATCTGGAAGTTGCTAAGAAAGCCAATGACAGGCACTCGGCTACATTCAAATGCAGTGGAATGGAAACCTAAATCAACATTACTGTGGCAAATGGTTACCCATTAGTTTTGGCTCACAGCCATTTAGCTACAGTGCCTTCGGAAAATATTCAGACCCCTTGACTTTTTCCACATTTTGTTAGGTTACAGCCTTATTCTAAAATGGACTAAATAGTTTTCCCCCCTCATCAATCTACACACAATACCCCATAATGACGAAGCAAACACTATTTGATGTTTTTTCTAATTTATTAAAAATAAAAATTGAAATATTACATTTACATAAGTATTCAGACCCTTTACTCTGTACTTTGTTGAGGCACCTTTGGCAGCGATATCAGCCTCAAGTCTTCTTGGTTATGATGCCTCAAGCTTGGCATACCTGTATTTGGCGAGTTTCTCCCATTCTTCTCTGCAGATCCTCTCAAGCACTGTCAGGTTGGATGAGGAGCGTTGCTGCACAGATATTTTCAGGTTTCTCCAGAGATGTTTGGATCGGGTTCAAGTCCGAGCTCTGGCTGGGCCACACAAAGACATTCAGAGACTTGCCCCGAAGACACTCCTGCGTTGTCTTGTCTGTGTGCTTAGGATTGTTGTCCTGTTGGAAGGTGAACCTTCACCATAGTCTGAGGTCCTGAGAGCTCTGGAGCAGGTTTTCATCAAGGATCTCAATGTACTTTGCTCCGTTCATCCTTTCCTCAATTCTGACTAGTCTTCCAGTCCCTGCCACTGAAAAAAAGCCAGGTTTCCTCCAGACGTGACATTCAGGCCAAAGAGTTTAGTCTTGGTTGCCAAGTAAAATAAAGGTTAAGTAAAAAATATATCTTGTTTCTCATGGTCTGAGAGTCTTTAGGTGCCTCTTGGCAAACTCCATGCAGGCTGTCATGTGCCTTTTACTGAGGAGTAGCCTCAGTAAAAGGCCTGATTGGTGATTGGTGGAGTGCTGCAGAGATGGTTGTCCTTCTGGAAGGTTTTCCTCATCTCCACAAAGGAAGTCTAGAGCTCTGTCAGCGTAACCATCGGGTTCTTGGTCACCTCCCTGACCAAGGCCCTTCTCCACCAATTGCTCAGTTTGGCCGGACGGCCAGCTCTAGGAAAAGTCTTGGTGCTTCCAAACTTCTTCCATTTAAGAATGATGGATAACACTGTGTTCTTGGGGACCTTCAATGCATCAGAAATGTTTTGGTACCCTTCCCCAGATCTGTGCCTCGACACAATCCTGTCTATGTGCTCTACAGAAAATTATTTTGAGCTCATGGCTTGGTTTTTGCTCTGAGATGCACTGTCAACTGTGGGACCTTATATGCCTTTCCAAATCATGTCCAATCAATTGAATTTACCACAGGTGGACTACAATCAAGTTGTAGAAACATCTCAAGATAGATAAATGGAAACAGGATGCACCTGAGCTCAATTTCGAGTCTCATAGCAAAGGGTCTGAATATTTATGTAAATAAGGCATTTCTGTTTAATAGATTTTATACATTTGCAAAAAATTCTAAAAATTTGTTTTCACTTTGTCATTATGGGGTATTGTGTGTAGATTGCTGAGGATTTTTTATCTATTTAATAAATGTTAGAACAAGGCTATAACGTAACAAAATGTGGAAAAAGTCAAGGGGTCCGAATACTTTCCGAAGGCACTATATGTAACAGTTTGGAGGGCACAATTTTTCCTACATACAATCATGTCCTAACTATTGTATGTTAAGATTTAGAGAAGACATATTATGTCCTTTTTCTACCATTTTGTGTGTGTGTGTGTGTGTGTGTGTGTGTGTGTGTGTGTGTGTGTGTGTGTGTTTGTGTGTGTGTGTGTGTGTGTGCCTGCGCGTGTGTGTGTTTCGCATTAATTTCAGCTGAGTGGACTGAAAGAAAATCAACATAATAGGATCATGTTTTACAACCTGCCCACTCAGCAATATATCTTCCTGTTTATGGATGATACTGAGAAACATAATATGAAAAGTAAATAGATGTGAACATGTTGTTTTGTACATTGATCAATTCCTACGGGAATCTCATATCAATGTAGCAATTGTTTGAAATTGGCAGTTGTTTCCTTGTGGACAGCTTCCTCACATGAAAAATACGATGTACTTACTATAGAATACTGTTGTGAACTGTGGAATACTATACTACACACTGTAGTATCCCACTGGGCACAAACTGGGTAAATTAATGTTGTCAATGTATTGTGATGTGGAATCTACGTGGAACATACAATACATTTGAAAAAAGTCCACAAGATTATGTCATCATGGTAACCAATTTTAAACGTAGACAACCCTTGTATGCAATATGTTGAATTGGTACCTTTGAAACAACGTCAAATCTAATGTCACCTATAAGGTAATGTCACCTATAAGAAAAGAAGAAACTGTGTTACACCAGTGAAAAAGAGTACAGGTAGTGAATGTACAGTGCCTTGCAAAAGTATTCATCCCCATTGGCATTTTTCCTATTTTGTTGCATTACAAACAGTAATTTAAATTGATTTTTATTTGGATTTCATGTAATGGACATACACAAAATAGTCCAAATTGGTGAAGTGAAATGAAAAAATTATATTCAAAAACATAAAAAACTGAAAAGTGGTGCGTGCATACGTATTCACCCCCTTTGCTATGAAGCCCCTAAATAAGATCTGGTGCAACCAATTACCTTCAGAAGTCACATAATTAGTTAAATAAAGTCCACCTGTGTGCAATCTAAGTGTCACATGATCTGTCACATGATCTCAGTATATATACACCTGTTCTGAAAGGCCCCAGAGTCTGCAACACCCCAGAGTCTGCAAGGGGCACCATGAAGACCAAAGAGCTCTCAAAACAGGTCAGGGACAAAGTTGTGGAGAAGTACAGATCATGGTTGGGTTATAAAAAGATCAGAAACTTTAAACATCCCATGGAGCACCATTAAATCCACTATTCAAAAATGGAAGGAATATGGCACCACAATAAATCTGCTAAGAGAGGGCCACCCACCAAAACTCACGGACCAGGCAAGGAGGTCATTAATCAGAGAGGCAACAAAGACACCAAAGATAATCCTGAAGGAGCTGCAAAGCTCCACAGCGGAGATTGGAGTATCTGTCCATAGTACCACTTTAAGCCGTACACTCCACAGACATGGGCTATACGGAAGTGTGGCCAGAAAAAAGCAATTTCTTAAAGAAAAGAAATAAGCAAACATGTTTTGGTGTTTGCCAAAAGGCATATGGGAGACTCCCCAAACATAATGAAGAAGGTACTCTGGTCAGATGAGACTAAAATGTTGTTTTTTAGCCATCAAGGAAAACGCTGTCTGGCGCAAATCCAACACCTCCCATCATCCCGTTTTCATCGGCAGGGCCTGCGATACTGGTCAGAATTGAAGGAATGATGGATGGCGCTAAATACAGGGAAATTCTTGAGGGAAACCTGTTTCAGTCTTCCAGAGATTTGAGACTGGGACTGAAGTTCACTTTCCAGCAGGACAATGACCCTAAGCATACTGCTAAAGCAACACACAAGTGGTTTAAGGGGAAACATTTAAATGTATTGGAATGGCCTAGTCAAAGCCCAGATATCAATCCAATTGAGAATTTGGGGTATGACTTAAAGATTGCTGTACACCAGTGGAACCCATCCAACTTGAAGGAGCTGGAGCAGTTTTTCCTTGGAGAATGGGCAAAAATCCCAGTGGCTAGATGTGCCAAGCTTATAGAGACATACCCCAAGATACTTGCAGCTGTAAATGCTGCAAAAGGTGGCACTACAAAGTATTGACTTTGGGGGGTGAATAGTTATGCACGCTCAAGTTTTCTTTTTTTGGTCTTATTTCTGGTTTGTTTCACGAAGAAAAACATTTGCATCTTCCAAGTGGTAGGCATGTTGTGTAAATCAAACGATACAAACCCTCCAAAAATCCATTTTAATTCCAGGTTGTAAGGCAAAAAAAAAAGAAAAATGCCAAGGGGGGTGAATACTTTTGCAAGCCACTGTATGTGTGAATGCTGAAGACTTTGTGGCACAGCAGAAAGGTCAGTGTCCATCAAATCCAGAGGTTGTGAGTTCAAATTTCAGGTTCAGCCATACTTTAGCTGAACACAGATAACTCATGCAATTGCATATTTTTTTTATCCAAAAACATGGTTTTCACACATCAAATGTCACGTGAAGTGTTCCAAAAAACATTTCATGTGACATGTGAAGTGTTGAAAAATGTGAAGTGTTCCAAAAACACATTTCCATGTGAAATGTCAAAAAAAAAAAATCTCATTGCAGAGATGATATTATTTTATGGACAGTATGCTGCTGTCTTGGGACTCAAACTCACAACCTCTTGCTTGCTAACTACCAGAAGTTCCTGCTGAGCCACCAGGTCTATGGATATAATTGAGATTGGCTATCATTTTTTTTTTGCCAAGAATACATCTCTGCACTTGCACTAAAGTTGCATTAAAAATAAAGTAAATATATACAACTTGAAGGTCTTATTTCCATAAAATGACAGTATGCTGCTGTATTCTGATTTCAATTACTTTAAATCTTGTATAATTTTGTCCCGTGAATAAAATTGCAAATCAGTCTTAAGTGGTATTTGAAGTAACGACCCCTTGCTCATTACCAACCTGTAAAATCCTGCTTCAGTGCAGCTACACCACCAGATCTGTGAGCATAAACTAAATATAGCCACAGACTTATTGGCAAGAATGCATTTCAGCACTTCGCAGAAACACTACCCAGAATCAAGTTAAGAAAATTGTACAATTATCACCACCACTGTATAACATAAACTAGCAGTGCTCAAGGACACATGCCATAGAGCAAACAATAATTCTTTGCAGTTTTGAACTTGGTTGGGAGTGCATGGATATTTCTGCAATGCCACCAGCTTCATACTTATTGTTTGGAACATATAAACTCAGCACAAAAAATGAAACATCCTTTTTTCAGGACCCTGTCTTTCAAAGATAATTCGTAAAAATCCCAAAAACTTCACAAATCTTCATTGTTAAAGGGTTTAAACACTGTTTCCCATGCTTGTTTAATGAACGTTCACCTGTGGAATGGTTGTTAAGAGACTAACAGCTTACAGACGGTAGGTAATGAAGGTTACAGTTATGAAAACTTAGGACACTAAAGAGGCCTTTCTACGGACTCTGAAAAACACCAAAAGAAAGATGCCCAGGGTCTCTGCTCATCTGTGTGAACGTGCCTTAGGCATGCCGCAAGGAGGCATGAGGACTGCAGATGTGGCCAGGGCAATAAATTGCAATGTCCATACTGTGAGACACCTAAGACAGCGCTACAGGGAGACAAGACGGACAGCTGATTGTCCTCGCAGTGGCAGATCATGTGTAACAACACCTGCACAGGATCGGTACATCCGAACATCACACCTGCGGGACAGGTACCGGATGGCAACAACTTCCCGAGTTACACCAGGAATGCACAATCCCTCCATCAGTGCTCAGACTGTCCACAATAGGCTGAGAGACGCTGGACTGAGGGCTTGTAGGCCTGTTTTAAGGCAGGTGCTCACCAGACATCACCGGCAACAGCGTTGCCTATGGGCACAAACCCACCGTTGCTGGACCAGACAGGACTGGCAAAAAGTGCTCTTCACTGACGAGTCGCGGTTTTGTCTCACCAGGGGTGATGGTCAGATTCGCGTTTATCGTCAAAGGAATGAGTGTTACACCGAGGCCTGTACTCTGGAGCGGGATCGATTTAAAGGTGGAGGATCCATTATGGTCTTGGGCGGTGTGTCACAGCATCATTGGACTGAGCTTGTTGTCATAGCAGGCAATCTCAACGCTGTGTGTTACAGGGAAGACATCCTCCTCCCTCACGTGGTACCCTTCCCGCAGGCTCATCCTGACACGACCCTCCAGCATGACAATGCCACCAGCCATACTGCTCGTTCTGTGCATGATTTCCTGCAAGACAGGAATGTCAATGTTCTGCCATGGCCAACGAAGAGCCCGGATCTCAATCCCATTGAGCACTTCTGGGACCTGTTGGATCGGAGGGTAAGGGCTAGGGCCATTCCCACCATAAATGTCCGGGAACTTGCAGGTGCCTTGGTGGAAGAGTGGGGTAACATCTCACAGCAAGAACTGGCAAATCTGGCGCAGTCCATGAGGAGAAGATGCACTGCAGTACTTAATATAGCCGGTGGCCACACCAGATACTGACTGTTACTCTTGATTTTGACACCCCCCCCCCCCCTCTTTGCTCAGCGACACATTATTCCATTTCTGTTAGTCACATGTCTGTGGAACTTGTTGAGTTTGTCTCAGTTGTTTAATCTTGTTATGTTCATACAAATATTTACACATGTTAAGTTTGCTGAAAATAAACGCAGTTGACAGTGAGAGAACGTTTGTTGAGTTTATTAACATACTTTCAAAAAATAAGGTTAGGGCCAGTGTTGTTCCCTGCAGTACAACAAGGTCAAAGGAACATTTCACAACTAAACACATAAACTCACATGGTATAGTTTGATGCCTTGTAGGTATGGGAGATTTTTATACCCAATATTGTGATTATAAGGTATGATCTTTGCTACACTTTAAAATATAGGTGGGGCAATGAACTGGTTCGGGCTCATTAGCATATGCTTGGTGTGGTTAAATATGTTTACTTGTGCCAACCGTCAGTGGACGTGAGAAGTATTTGATGGTTATGACGATCCAAGTTGAGCAAGACTTTTGACAGTGTTCTGAAATGTTTGCAAGAGAATGTGTTCGTAATGAGCTGTACTGTAAAGATGTTTTTGGTGCATTTTCCAGTAGCTTACACAATGTAGCAGACGACTGCAAGAGAGGCTTATTTGAAGCCTGTGTTTCAGCTATCTCTTCTTGGTCTCTGATGACAGGGAATGTCATCCCAGTTAATGTATTCAGTTTTATTCTGCTCATAAACTTTATGCTTGTATACTATCTACCATACACTATTTCATTGAGTCAATTGCACAGCAATTGCCACACTGACCATGTTCTAATATATCTTTCATCAACATATCAATAAAACCAATTAAACTGGTACAACATTTCTACTGACGGTTGGCACAAATACAATATATTGTAGACCATGCCCCCAAATATGCTAATGAGCCCCGAACAGCTTTTCAAAGTGCAGTAATGATTGTACCTAATCCTGCATTCGTAACCAGGTGGGAAGTGATTATTTACCACATACGATTGGGCAAAATCCACTTGAACAGCCCTCCAACTGGTAATTACTAGTGGGAAACGTGTTTATCATCCCTGAGATCCGACTTCTCCCACATACCTCTGACCTCACCTACTAAGGAAATGACCTTGACAACAGCATTTTCAGCAGTTAAATGTAACAACAAAATATTATTTATATAAAGCAGTCTGTTTCTATGGTTAATTCATATGGTTAATTCATATCTATTCATTTCTCATGTTCTCACGTGCTGTTATGTTGTCACACCCAAAGCATAATGGTTCTAAACAGTACCAGATAGGGGTTATTTGGCTTGTAACAAAGAAGGTTCAATAAAGAACCGTGCTCTTTAGATTCTAAATGGAACCTGAATGGTAATAAAACTCACCCTTTCCTAAGGTTCTATAAATAGCTATTAAAAAAGGTTCTACACCAAAAATGGGTTCCCCTATGGGTATTACCTTTTTTGAAGCTATATAGATCCCTTTTATATGGTTCTTTATAGAACATTTAAAAAGAATGGTTCTATAAAATAACCTTTTTCAATCTGAAAGGTTTTTTGTAGATCCTTTTGAAAAACCATAAAAGTTATGGTCAGCCATATTATATTGTTAAAATTCCATAGGTGGTTGTTGAGTCAAGTGAGCTACCTCTGAAAGAGCTAGAGTCCCTGAGGAGAGAATTGAGAAACACTGGCTGATTCAGTCAACCGTTCTCAAATTAACACAAGGCCATATGTAAGTCTTTCAGAAAACACCGTCACTGGCCTTCACTGGCCATAGTCATATACAAGTTTTACAAAACATTAAGAACACCTTCCTAATACTGAGTTGCACCCCCCCACTTTTGCCCTCGAACGGCCTCAATTCGTCATGGCATGTACTCTACAAAGTTTCGAAAGCTTTCCACAGGGATGTTGGCCCATTTTGACTCCAATGCTTCCCAGAGTTGTGTCAAGTTGGCTGGATGTCCATTGGGTGGTGGACCATTCTTGATACACACATGAAACTGTTGAGTGTGAAAAACTCACGGTTGCAGTAATTGACATTAACCGGTGCACCTGGCACCTACTACCATACCCCGTTCAAAGGCACTTACATCTTTTGTCTTGCCCATTCACCCTCTAAAAAGCACACATGATCATACACAATCCATGTCTCAGTATATCTACACTGACTGAAGTGGATTTAACACCAATAAAGGATCACAGCTTTCACCTGGATTCATCTGGCCAGTCTATGTCATGGAAAGAGCAGGTGTTCTTAATGTTTTGTATGCTTAGTGTAGCCTAGTGGTTAGAGTGTTGGGCCAGTAACCGAAAGATTGCTGGATCAAATCCCCAAGCTGACAAGGTAAGAATCTGTCATTCTACCCCTGAGTAAGGCAGTTAACCCCTGGATGTTAACTAAGGCAGCCTTCTGCACCTATCTGATTCAGAGGGGTTGGGTTAAATGTAATGTCTTAACACATTAGATAAACTGTAATGGCACTCTCGCTCATAAAAGGAGTTGTGGGAAAACCATGCCCAACAATATTCTAATAAGCCACCTTCCCTACATTATAATTATCACTAAACAAGCAAATAACCATTTTTTTAGTCATTATGGCTCCAGATAAAACCATCACCCTTCCCAACAAACCCTTAAGGAATCCTACCTTTTTTGTGTGTACGAGCACACACACGCACACGCACAGCGAGCAATACACTAACAAAGGAAGCCTGGTGACGCAGGGCTTGGTAGTGCTGACTGGTTACTGCATGCGCAGGACCAATTTCTAACGGGAAATTCCACTTGAATCACGGTTATGTGTCATTTTCAAACAGCAGCCCCCGTTACCAGAAGGAAACACTGATGCTGCAGCCTTTTTAGCCATGCAGAGGTCACCCCCTGCTGGTGAGAGATTAGATGTGCACTCACAAGGAAATACTTCTGTTTACCAAGCCTCTTCCGGAAGACTGATCCAAACACAGCAGTCATACCGAAAGCCTCTCTACAACAGAGAAGTGGTTAGAAAACCCAGGCAGGGAATAAATATCCAGCAATGGATCAACATGTATGAGCAGTTTCTTTAGAGATTAATATCATACTTGCTCTATTAACAGGGGCTTCCACAGATTCTAAAGGATTTCTTAGCTTTCTGTTACAACACTTGGTGAAACAGGCAAATGTGATGTCAGAAAAATATTTGTGGAAGTAATTCCAGTTTTTATTGAGCAAAACATTTATTTATTTTATTTGATCTTTCTTTACCCATGTAGGCTAGTTGAGAACAAGTTTTCATTTACAACTGCGACCTGGCCAAGATAAAGCAAAGCTGTCACGTCCTGACCTTAGTTCCTTTTTTTTCTATTTTAGTTTGATCAAGGCGTGAGTTGGGGTGGGCATTCTATTTTTATTTTTTTATTTGAACCTTTATTTAACTTGGCAAGTCAGTTAAGAACAAATTCATATTTTCAATGACGGCCTAGGAAGAGTGGGTTAACTGCCTGTTCAGGGGCAGAACGACAGATTTGTATCTTGTCAGCTCGGAGGTTTAAACTTGCAACCTTCCGAATACTAGTCCAACGCTCTAACCACTAGGCTATGTTTTTGTTCTATGTTTTGTATTTCTGGTTTTGGCCTGGTATTGTTCCCAATCAGAGGCAACTGTCAATCGTTGTCTCTGATTGAGAACCATACTTAGGAAGCCTGTTTTCCCACTATGGGTTGTGGGTAGTTGTTTTCTGTTTTGTGTTGCTGCACCTTACAGGACTGTTTCGTTTTTGTTTCACTCTCTTTGTTATTTTTAGTATTTCTGTTCCAATAAATAACATGAACACTTACCACGCTGTGCATTGGTCCGATCCTTCATACTCCTCGTCAGAAAAGGAAGAAAACCGTTACAAAAGCAGTGCGACACAAACAACAACACAGAGTTACACAGGGAATAAACAAATATACAGTAAATAACAAAATAAAGAAAAAAAGTCTATAAACAGTTGTGGCCAATGGTTTTGAGAATGACGCAAATATACATTTTCAAAAAGTCTGCTACCTCGGTTTGTATGATGGCAATTTGCATATACTCCAGAATGTTATGAAGAGTGATCAGATGAATTGCAATTAAATTGCAAAGTCCCTATTTGCCATGCAAATAAACTGAATCCCCAAAAAGCATTTCCACTGCATTTCAGCCCTGCCACAAAAGGACCAGCTGACATCATGTCAGTGATTCTCTCGTTAACACAGGTGTGAGTGTTGATGAGGACAAGGCTGGAGATCACTCTGTCATGCTGATTGAGTTCGAGTAAGAGACTGGAAGCTTCAAAAGGAGGGTGGTGCTTGGAATCATTGTTCTTCCTCTCTCAATCATGGTTACCTGCAAGGAAACACATGCTGTCATCATTGCTTTGCACAAAAAGGGTTTCACAGGCAAGGATATTGCTGCCAGTAAGACTGCACCTAAATCAACCATTTATCGGATCATCAAGAACTTCAAGGAGAGCAGTTCAATTGTTGTGAAGAAGGCTTCAGGGCGCCCAAGAAAGTCCAGCAAGCGCCAGGAACGTCTCCTAAAGTTGATTCAGCTGCGGGATCGGGGCACCACCAGTACAGAACTTGCTCAGGAATGGCAGCAGGCAGGTGTGAGTGCATCTGCACGCACAGTGAGGCGAAGTGGTGTCACGCACAGTGGTGTCAAGAAGGGCAGCAAAGAAGCCACTTCTCTCCAGGAAAAACATCAGGGACTGATATTCTGCATTAGGTACAGGGACTGCTGAGGAATGGGGTAAAGTAATTTTCTCTGATGAATCCCCTTTCCGATTGTTTAGGGCATCCGGAAAAAAGCTTTTCCGGAGAAGAACCGGTGAGCGCTACCATCAGTCCTGTGTCATGCCAACAGTAAAGCATCCTGAGACCAGTCATGTGTGGGGTTGCTTCTCAGCCAAGGGAGTGGGCTCACTCACAATTTTGCCTAAGAACACAGCCATGAATAAAGAATGGTACCAACACATCCTCCGAGATCAACTTCTCCCAACTATCCAGGAACAGTTTGGTGATGAACAATGCCTTTTCCAGCATGATGGAGTACCTTGCCATGAGGCAAAAGTGATAACTAAGTGGCTCGGGGAACAAAAGATCGATATTTTGGGTCCATGGCCAGGAAACGCCCCTGACCTTAATCCCATTGAGAAGTTGTAGGCGAGTGGACAAACAAAAACCCACAAATTATGACAAACTCCAAGCATTGATTATGCAAGAATGGGCTGCCATCAGTCAGGATGTGGCCCAGAAGTTAATTGACAGCATGCCAGGGCGGATTGCAGAGATCTTGAAAAAGAAGGGTCAACACAGCAAATATTGACTCTGTGCATCAACTTCATGTAATTGTCAATAAAAGCCTTTGACACTTATGAAATGCTTGTAATTATACTTCAGTATTCCATAGTAACATCTGACAAAAATATCTAAAGACACTGAAGCAGCAAACTTTGTGAAAATTAATATTTGTGTAATTCTCAAAACCTTTGGACACGACTGTACAGTGTGTGAAATGAGGTAAGATAAGGCAGGTAGGCCATAAATAGGCCATAGTGGCGAAATAATGACAATTTAGCAATTAAACACTGGAGTGATAGATGTGCAGAATATGAATGTGCACGTAGAGGTACTGGTGTGCAAAGGAGAAAAAAAAAGAAATTACAGTATGGGGATGAGGTAGTTGGATGGGCTTATTACAGATGAGCTATGTACAGGTACAGTGACCTGTGAGCTGCTCTGACAGCTGGTGCTTAAAGTTAGTGAGGGAGATATGGGTCTCGAGCTTCAGTGATTTTTGCAATTCGTTTCAGCCATTGGCAGCAGAGAACTAGAAGGAAAGGTGTTCAAAGGAGGAATTGGCTTTGGGAGTGACCAGTGAAATATACCTGCTAGAGTGCGTGCTACGGGTAGGTGCTGCTATAGTGACCAGTGAGCTGAGATAAGGTGGGGCTTTATCTATCAAAGACTTATAGATGACCTGGAGCCAATGGGTTTGGCGACAAATATGATGCGAGGGCCAGCCAACAAGAGCATACAGGTCGCAGTGGTGGGTAGTATATGGGGCTTTGGTGACAAAACGGATGGCACTGTGATAGACTGCATCCAATTTGCTGAGTAGAGTGTTGGAAGCTATTTTGTAAATTACATCGCCGAAGTCAAGGATCGGCAGGATAGTCAGTTTTACGAGGGTATGCTGTGAAGGATGCTTTGTTGCGAAATAGGAAGCCGATTCTAGATTTAATTTTGGATTGGACTTGCTTAATGTGAGTCTGGAGGGAGAGTTCACAGTCTAACCAGATACCTAGGTATTTGTAGTTGACCATATAATCTAAGTCAGAACCGTCCAGAGTAGTGGTACTGGACGGGCGGGCAGTTGCGGGCAGCGATCGGTTGAAGAGCATGCATTTAGTTTTACTTGCATTTAAGAGCAGTTGGAGGCCACGGAAGGAGAGTTGTATGGCATTGAAGCTTAACACAGTGTCCAAAGAAGGGCCAGAAGTATACAGAATGGTGTCATCTGCGTAGAGGTGGATCAGAGAATCACCAGCAGCAAGAGCGACATCATTGATGTATACAGAGAAGAGAGTCTGCCCGAAAATTTAACCCTGTGGCACCCCCATAGAGACTGCCAGAGGTCTGGACAACAGGCCCTCCAATTGGACACACTGAAGTCTGTCTGAGAAGTAGTTGGTGAACCAGGCAAGGCAGAAATTTAAGAAACCAAGGCTGTTGAGTCTGCCGATAAGCCTTGGCCAGGTCGATGAATACAGCTGCACAGTATTGTCTCTTATCGATGGTGGTTATAATATTGTTTAGGACCTTGAGCGTGGCTGAGGTGCACCCATGACCAGCTCGGAAACCAGATTGCATAGCGGAGAAGGTACGGTGGGATTCGAAATGGTTGGTGATCTGTTTGTTAACTTGGCTTTCGAAGACCTTAGAAAGGCAGGGTAGGATAGATACAGGTCTGTAGCAGTTTGGGTCTAGTGTCTCCCCCTTTGAAGGGGGGATGACCACGGCAGCTTTCCAATCTTTGGGGATCTCAGATGATACGAAAGAGAGATTGAACAGGCTAGTAATAGGGGTTGCAACATTTTTGGCTGATAGTTTTAGAGGGCCCAGATTGTCTAGCCCTGCTGATTTGTAGGGGCCCAGATTTTGCAGCTCTTTCAGAACATCAGCTATCTGGATTTGGTTGAAGGCGAAATAGGGAGGCTTGGGAAAGTTGCTGTGGGGGGTGCAGGGCTGTTGACCAGGGTAGGGGTGGCCAGGTGGAAAGCGTGGCCAGCCGTAGAAAAATGCTTATTGAAAAGCTCAATTATTGTGGATTTATCCTTCCAGGATACCCGGGCCAGGTCGATTAGAAAGGCCTGCTCGCTGAAGTGTTTTAGGGAGCGTTTGACAGTGATGAGTGGTGGTCGACTGGTGACTGCAGACCCATTACGGATGCAAGCAATGAGGCAGTGATCGCTGAGATCCTGGTTGAAGACAGCAGAGGTGTGTTTGGAGGGCAGGTTGGTTAGGATGATATCTATGAGGGTGCCTGTGTTTACGGATTTGGGGTTAAAGCTGGTAGGTTCATTGATCATTTGTGTGAGATTGAGGGCATCAAGCTTAGATTGTAGGATGGCCGGGGTTTTTAAGCATGTCCGAGTTTAGGTCACCTAACAGCACGAGCTCTGAAGATAGATGGGGGGAAATCAATTCACATACGGTGTCCAGGGCACAGCTGGGGGCAGAATGTGGTCTATAGCAAGCGGCAACAGTGAGAGACTTGTTTCTGGAAAGGTGGATTTTTAAAAGTTGAAGCTCAAATTGTTTTGGCACAGACCTGGATAGTAAAGACAGAACTTTGCAGGTTATCTCTGCAGTAGATTGCAACTCTGCCCCCTTCGGCAGTTCTATCTTGTCGGCAAATGTTATAGTTAGGGATGGAAATTTCAGGGTTTTTGGTGGCCTTCCTAAGCCAGGATTCAGACACAGCTAGGACGTCCGGGTTGGCAGAGTATGCTAAAGCAGTGAATAAAACAAACATAGGATGGAGGCTTCTGATGTTAACATGCATGAAACCAAGGCTTTACGGTTACAGAAGTCAACAAATAAGAGGACCTGGGGAATGGGAGTGGAGTTAGGCACTGCAGGGCCTGGATTAACCTTTACATCACCAGAGGGGCAGAGGAGGAGTAGGATAAGGGTATGGCTAAGGGCTATAAGAACTGGTCGTCTAGTATGTTCGGGACAGAGAGTAAAAGGAGCACGTTTCTGGGCTTGGTAGAATAGATTTTAATGCATAATGTATCAATGTATGATACATATCAATATATGAATGTCCAATAAGAGAAAAATACATGTTTTTTTATCATATCTGTCACTTACCTGGGACCTTGCGTTGGGCAGTCATCCCTTGCTCTTCACAAAGCAATGTAGGGCTTGGAAGGCCAGGTGCAGGGTCTGGCGCTTTGTTATCTTCCCATAATCAGGCATTACTAGTATCAAATAAGGCCTTGTCAATGGGTTTCTGTAACAAGTAGGGAGAGTTATAACAGAAAGGCATAGTGAACAGATCACTGTCTTAAACATTGTATAGTTTTGTGATACTTTCAGTAAAACTGTGAGTATTATTCTTATGATATGGATTAATGCCGAACCCAGTATAATTAATATGAAAAACAAGAAGCAATAATGCTTACAGATCTTTGTATCCTTGACTTTTTGACCTCAGTTGCCACACTGCCTTTCTTATACTCAGGAAAGCAAACACTGAAGGAATCAGAGCCTGGAAAATGAAAGGGGATGTCATCTTTTACACACACATCATAATCTGTGAAATGTGAATCATCTTGTTAATTTACAATTATCTTGTTATTTTTTATTTAACTTTATTTTGACAGGGAAGTCACACTGAGACCAAGGTCTCTTGTACAGGTGAGCCCTGTCGATATACAATTATACATATCTATACAATAAAAGCCCTCGATATACAGATCGTACATGGTCTGTGGGGAAAATTAGTTTGACACCCCTGGCTTCACATTATTATGACATTGTTATGCGAATTCTTCCATACAGCCGAATTTGGTCCTCAAGGAGTGCACATTTTGTTTTTCGTCCTTGCACTCCACAGCTGATTAAAATAATCAACTAATCTTCAAGTTTTGATCATTTTAATCAGCAGTGCTGTGTTAGGGCAAAAACCAAAACGTGCACTCCTTGGGGTCCCGAGTTTGGGGAAACGCTGCCTTAGCTAATGTATTTTTTAACTAACCTGGTCTTGACATTACTTTCTTCATTCTCCATTCAGGAAAAAAAGTGTATCTTATAAATGTACGTGTCCAGTTGCAGGTGGTTCTACAACAGAGAGAAGTCAGAAATGTATTGTGTGAGAAATCCTTTGTGCGTGTGTGTCGATCTTTGTTTTGGTTGCACTGTGTGACGCATTGTCATCTACTTCTAAACATGGCCATATCACATTAAAATGACAAACTTTTAAACTGCAACATTTTCTATTAGCCTCATGGCAAAATGTGTAGAATAGCAAGAGATTAGCTATTACTGCTAAATGTTCTCTCTGCCCCATTGCAAAATAGTTGAATTGCAGGAAATTAGCTTTAAAACATAACTAAAACTTCTGGGCGTTATCCAAATTCCCCCATGATGAACACAGGAACCAAATAAGTATTTTGCTGATGGTGACATCATCTGCAATCATAACGTTCAGTTACACTGCTGTGCGGATGACACACAGCTTTATTTACCAATCAGACCCAGTGACCAAGCTAGTGTAGCGACCGTTCAAATGTTGGATGTCTTTGAATCCAGCAGGTAATCATTCTTAAAGTCATTACTTAATGTGTCGAGTTTACAGTGCCTTGCAAAAGTATTCATCCCATTGGCATTTTTCCTATTTTGTTGCATTACAACTAGTAAATAGATTTTTATTTGGATTTGATGTAATGGACATACACAAAAGAGTCCAAATTGGAGAAGTGAAATGAAAAAATAACTTTAAAAAATAAAATAAAAAATGTAAATCGGAAAAGTGGTGCGTGCATATATATTCAACCCCTAATAAGATCGGTGGCAACCAATTACCTTCAGAAGTCACATAATTAGTTAAATAAAATCCACCTGTATGCGATCTAAGTGTCACATGATCTGTCACATGATCTCAGTATATATACACCTGTTCTGAAAGGCCCCAGAGTCTGCAACACCCCAGAGTCTGCAACACCACAAAGTCTGCAACACCACAAAGTCTGCAACACCACAAACAAGGGGCACCATGAAGACCAAGAAGCTCTCAAAACAGGTCAGGGACAAAGTTGTGGAGAGGTACAGATCAGGGTTGGGTTATAAAAAGATATGAGACTGTAAACATCCCATGGAGCACCACTAAATCCACTATTAAAACATGAAAGGAATATGGCACCATAATAAACCTGACAAGAGAGGGCCGCCCACCAAAACTCACGGACCAGGCATTAATAAGAGAGGCAACGAAGATATCAAAGATAATCCTGAAGGAGCTGCAATGCTCCACAGCTGAGATTGGAGTATCTGTCCATAGTACCACTTTAAACCGTACACTCCACAGACCTGGGATTTACGAAAGTGTGGCCAGAAAAAAGCCATTGCTTAAAACCTCTTTGGGATAGGGGGCAGCATTTTCACTTTTCTATAAATAGCGTGCCCAATTTCAACTTCCTGCAACTCATGCCAAGAATATAAGATATGCATATTATTAGTAGATCTGGATAGAAAACACTCAAGTTTCTAAAACTGTTTAAATCATGTCTGTGAGTATAACAGAACTTATGTAGCAGGCAAAACCCTGAGGACTAACTATTCAAACAAAAATAAGGTCACTATCTATTCAATGAGTTTCCATTGGGGAACTGGATTTCTCAAGCACTTGTTTGCAGTTCCTACCGCTTCCACTGGAACTCACCAGTCTTTGGAAAATGGTTGAGGTTATTCCTTTGTGAAATGAAGAAGTACGGCCATCTTGAAACAGCGGAACACTGTTGAGAGTTGGGCAAGACTAGAAAAGTAGCGTCAGTTTGTTGTTGTCCTGTATTGAAAACAGATAGACCCGTCTTCAATTTGATCGACTATTAACGTTTAAAAATACCTAAAGTTGTATTACAAAAGTAGTTTGAAATGTTTTGGCAAAGTTTACCGGTAACTTTTGAGATATTTTGTAGTGACGTTGCGCAAATTGGAAGCTGTTTTTTTCTGGATCAAACGCGCCAAATAAATGGACATTTTGGATATATATGAATGGAATTAATCGAACAAAAGAACCATTTGTGATGTTTATAGGACATATTGGAGTGCCAACAAAAGAAGCTCGTCAAAGGCAAGGCATGATTTATATTTTATTCCTAGGTTTTGTGTAGCGCCTGCAGGGTTGAAATATTATTTCTTTGTTTACTGTTGTGCTATCATCAGATAATAGCTTCTTATGCATTCGCCGAAAAGCCTTTTTAAAATCTGACATGTTGGCTGGATTCACAACTAGTGGAGCTTTAATTTCGTATCTTACATGTGTGAATTAATTAAAGTTGTAATTTTATAGTATTTTATTTGAATCTGGCGCTCTGCATTTTCCCTGGCAATTGGCCAAGTGGGACATTTGCATCCCTCTATCCCAGAGAGGTTAACGAAAAACATAAGCAAACACGTTTGGTGTTCGCCAAAAGGCATGTGGGAGACTCCCCAAACATATGGAAGAAGGTACTCTGGTCAGATGAGACTAAAATGTTGTTTTTTAGTCATTAAGGAAAACGCTATGTTGGTGGCAGCATCATGCTGTGGGGATGTTTTTCCATCGGTAGGGACTGGGATACTGTCAGAATTGAAGGAATGATGGATGGCACTAAATACAGGGAAATTCTTGAGGCAAACCTGTTTCAGTCTTCCAGAGATTTGAGACTGGGACGGAGGTTCACCTTCCAGCAGAACAATGACCCTAAGCATACTGCTAAAGCAACACTCAATGGGTTTAAGGGGAAACATTTAAATGTCTTGGAATGGCCTTGCAAAGCCCAGACCTCAATTCAATTGAGAATCTGTGGTATGACTTAAATATTGCTGTACACCAGCAGAACCCATCCAACTTGAAGGAGCTGGAGCAGCTTTGCCTTGAAGAATGGGCAAAAATCCCAGTGGCTAGATGTGCCAAGCTTATAGATACAAACCACAGGAGACTTGCAGCTGTAATTGCTGCAAAAGGTGGCTCTACTGTAAGGGATTTCCTCCTCTTCTTCCGAAGAGGAGAAAAGGATCAGAGGACCAATATGCGGCGTGGTAAGTGTCCATGGTTCTTTTAATACGTAAATGTACACATGAACAACTGAATACAAAAACAAGAAACGTGAAAACCCCCAAACAGTCCTATCTGGTGCAAACACAGAGACAGGAACAATCACCCACATTTACGCGTATGATCACCCGTATGATTCTCAATCAGAGACAACTAATTTTTTTTAATTTTTTATTTCACCTTTATTTAACCAGGTAAGCAAGTTGAGAACAAGTTCTCATTTACAATTGCGACCTGGCCAAGATAAAGCAAAGCAGTTCGACACATACAACGACACAGAGTTACACATGGAGTAAAACAAACATACAGTCAATAATACAGTAAAAAAAAAAAAATAAAAAAAATTAAAAAAAAGTCTATATACAATGTGAGCAAATTAGGTGAGAAGGGGAGGTAAAGGCAAAAAAAGGCCATGGTGGCAAAGTAAATACAATATAGCAAGTAAAACACTGGAATGGTAGTATTGCAATGGAAGAATGTGCAAAGTAGAAATAAAAATAATGGGGTGCAAAGGAGCAAAATAAATAAATAAATTAAATACAGTTGGGAAAGAGGTAGTTGTTTGGGCTAAATTATATGTGGGCTATGTACAGGTGCAGTAATCTGTAAGATGCTCTGACAGTTGGTGCTTAAAGCTAGTGAGGGAGATAAGTGTTTCCAATTTAAGAGATTTTTGTAGTTCGTTCCAGTCATTGGCAGCAGAGAACTGGAAGGAGAGGCGGCCAAAGAAAGAATTGGTTTTGGGGGTGACTAGAGAGATATACCTGCTGGAGCGTGTGCTACAGGTGGGAGATGCTATGGTGACCAGCGAGCTGAGATAAGGGGGACTTTACCTAGCAGGGTCTTGTAGATGACATGGAGCCAGTGGGTTTGGCGACGAGTATGAAGCGAGGGCCAGCCAACGAGAGCGTACAGGTCGCAATGGTGGGTAGTATATGGGGCTTTGGTGACAAAACGGATAGCACTGTGATAGACTGCATCCAATTTGTTGAGTAGGGTATTGGAGGCTATTTTGTAAATGACATCGCCAAAGTCGAGGATTGGTAGGATGGTCAATTTTACAAGGGTATGTTTGGCAGCATGAGTGAAGGATGCTTTGTTGCGAAATAGGAAGCCAATTCTAGATTTAACTTTGGATTGGAGATGTTTGATATGGGTCTGGAAGGAGAGTTTACAGTCTAACCAGACACCTAAGTATTTGTAGTTGTCCACGTATTCTAAGTCAGAGCCGTCCAGAGTAGTGATGTTGGACAGGCGGGTAGGTGCAGGTAGCGATCGGTTGAAGAGCATGCATTTAGTTTTACTTGTATTTAAGAGCAATTGGAGGCCACGGAAGGAGAGTTGTATGGCATTGAAGCTTGCCTGGAGGGTTGTTAACACAGTGTCCAAAGAAGGGCCGGAAGTATACAGAATGGTGTCGTCTGGGTAGAGGTGGATCAGAGACTCACCAGCAGCAATAGCGACCTCATTGATGTATACAGAGAAGAGAGTCGGTCCAAGAATTGAACCCTGTGGCACCCCCATAGAGACTGCCAGAGGTCCGGACAGCAGACCCTCCGATTTGACACACTGAACTCTATCAGAGAAGTAGTTGGTGAACCAGGCGAGGCAATCATTTGAGAAACCAAGGCTGTCGAGTCTGCCGATGAGGATGTGGTGGTTGACAGAGTCGAAAGCCTTGGCCAGATCAATGAATACGGCTGCACAGTAATGTTTCTTATCGATGGCGGTTAAGATATCGTTTAGGACCTTGAGCGTGGCTGAGGTGCACCCATGACCAGCTCTGAAACCAGATTGCATAGCAGAGAAGGTATGGTGAGATTCGAAATGGTCGGTAATCTGTTTGTTGACTTGGCTTTCAAGACCTTAGAAAGGCATGGTAGGATAGATATAGGTCTGTAGCAGTTTGGGTCAAGAGTGTCCCCCTTTGAAGAGGGGGATGACCGCAGCTGCTTTCCAATCTTTGGGAATCTCAGATGACACGAAAGAGAGGTTGAACAGGCTAGTAATAGGGGTGGCAACAATTTTGGCAGATAATTTTAGAAAGAAAGGGTCCAGATTGTCTAGCCCGGCTGATTTGTAGGGGTCCAGATTTTTCAGCTCTTTCAGAACTTCAGCTGAATGGATTTGGGAGAAGGAGAAATGGGGAAGGCTTGGGCGAGTTGCTGTTGGGGGTGCAGTGCTGTTGACCGGGGTAGGAGTTGCCAGGTGGAAAGCATGGCCAGCCGTAGAAAAATGCTTATTGAAATTCTCAATTATGGTGGATTTATCAGTGGTGACAGTGTTTCCTATCTTCAGTGCAGTGGGCAGCTGGGAGGAGGTGTTCTTATTCTCCATGGACTTTACAGTGTCCCAGAACTTTTAGAGTTAGTGTTGCAGGAAGCAAATTTCTGCTTGAAAAAGCTAGCCTTGGCTTTTCTAACTGCCTGTGTATAACGGTTTCTAGCTTCCCTGAACAGCTGCATATCACGGGGCTGTTCGATGCTAATGCAGAACGCCATAGGATGTTTTTGTGTTGGTTAAGGGCAGTCAGGTCTGGGGAGAACCAAGGGCTATATCTGTTCCTGGTTCTAATGTTCTTGAATGGGGCATGTTTATTTAAGATTGTTAGGAAGGCATTTAAAAAAATATCCAGGCATCCTCTACTGACGGGATGAGATCAATATCCTTCCAGGACACCCCGGCCAGGTCGATTAGAAAGGCCTGCTCGCTGAAGTGTTTCAGGGAGCGTTTTACAGTGATGAGTGGAGGTCGTTTGACCGCTGACCCATTACGGATGCAGGCAATGAGGCAGTGATCGCTGAGATCTTGGTTGAAGACAGCAGAGGTGTATTTAGAGGGGAAGTTGGTTAGGATGATATCTATGAGGGTGCCCGTGTTTAAGGCTTTGGGGGGTACCTGGTAGGTTCATTGATAATTTGTGTGAGATTGAGGGCATCAAGTTTAGATTGTAGGATGGCTGGGGTGTTAAGCATGTTCCAGTTTAGGTCGCCTAGCAGCACGAGCTCTGAAGATAGATGGGGGCAATCAGTTCACATATGGTGTCCAGAGCACAGCTGGGAGCAGAGGGTGGTCTATAGCAGGCGGCAACGGTGAGAGACTTGTTTTTAGAGAGGTGGATTTTTAAAAGTAGAAGTTCAAATTGTTTGGGTACAGACCTGGATAGTAGGACAGAACTCTGCAGGCTATCTTTGCAGTAGATTGCAACACCGCCCCCTTTGGCAGTTCTATCTTGTCTGAAAATGTTGTAGTTTGGAATTAAAATTTCTGAATTTTTGGTGGTCTTCCTAAGCCAGGATTCAGACACAGCTAGAACATCCGGGTTGGCAGAGTGTGCTAAAGCAGTGAAAAGAACAAACTTAGGGAGGAGGCTTCTAATGTTAACATGCATGAAACCAAGGCTATTACGGTTACAGAAGTCATCAAAAGAGAGCGCCTGGGGAATAGGAGTGGAGCTAGGCACTGCAGGGCCTGGATTCACCTCTACATCGCCAGAGGAACATAGGAGGAGAAGAATAAGGGTACGGCTAAAAGCAATAAGAATTGGTCGTCTAGAACGTCAGGAACAGAGAGTAAAAGGAGGTTTCTGGGGGCGATAAAATAGCATCAAGGTATAATGTACAGACAAAGGTATGGTAGGATGTGAGTACAGTGGAGGTAAACCTAGGTATTGAGTGATGAAGAGAGATATTGTCTCTAGAAACATCATTGAAACCAGGAGATGTCATTGCATGTGTGGGTGGTGGAACTAATAAGTTGGATAAGGTATAGTGAGCAGGACTAGAGGCTCTACAGTGAAATAAGCCAATAAACACTAACCAGAACAGCAATGGACAAGACATATTGACATTAAGGAGAGGCATCCTTAGTCGAGTGATCAAAAGGGTCCAGGGAGTGGAGAGGTTGGTTTGGGGTCACGGCGATTTAGACAGCTAGCCAGGACATCGGTAGCAAGCTAGCATAGGATGGAGGTCTGTTGTTAGCCACCTCTTGCGTTCCGTCAGTAGATTAGTGGAGTTCCGTGTTGTAGAGGGGATTAGTCCAAATCACACAACAACAAAAAAATAAAAACAATAGATATAGTTATAGAGGCCCAAGAAGAAACATGTTAATAATAAAAATAAATAAATTGTCCGATTGTCTATTCTGAGAGCATCCGGTAAGACAGCTAACGGTTAGCAGGCCGCAGATGGGCATTCAGGTAACGTCGCGACGGAGGAGCCAGCCGGATCTCCTTCGGGTAGATAACGTCGGCAGTCCAGTTGTGAAGGCCCGGAGGGGCTCCGTGTAGGCAGTAAAACGGGTCCGGATAGGTGACTGCAGCCCAGGAGTGATTGACGGAGCTCAGGAGTGGTTGACGGAGCTCGCTAGCTCCGGAGTAATTGATGTTTGCTCCGGAATCGACGAAAGCAGATAGACACACGGATAGCAGCCAGCTAGCTGTGAGATCCGGGAGTGAATGTCCAGAGAGCAGTTGAAATCCAGGGACATGGAGAGAAAAATCGGTCCGGTATGTTCCGTTCCGAGCCGCGCTGCGCCGTACAAAACTGGCGATAGATTTTCGAGTTAAAGGATAGCAGATGACCACAAACCGTGGTTAGCTGAATACGAACGAGTTGCCAGTAAAGAAGCTAACTAGCTTCTGATTAGCTTCTGGCTAGCTCCTGGCTAGCTTCTGGCTAGCTTCTTGGAGTTTCTGGCTAGCTTCTGGCTAGCTTCTTGGAGGATTGCAGATTTGATTGCAGATTTGAGGTAAATAATACGTATTTATACATATCAATTGGTGAGGCAGGTTGCAGGAGAGTGTATTGAAGATGAGTTGATGGAAAATAAAAATAAAATGTATGTGAAAAAAAGTTGTAAATATATATATATATACACGACACGACAAGACGAGGACAAAAGACGTCTGAACTGCTATGCCATCTCGGACGAAAAAAAAAAAAAGAAAGTGTGACACCTGCCTCTGATTGAGAACCATACTAGGCCGAAACATAGAAATACCCAAATCATAGAAAAACAAACATAGACTGCCCACCCCAACTCACGCCCTGACCATACTAAATAATGACAAAACAAAGGAAATAACGGTCAGAACGTGACATCTACAAAGTATTGACTTTGGTGGGTGAATAGTTATGCACGCTCAAGTTTTCTGTTTTTTGTCATATTTCTTGTTTGTTTCACAAAGAAAAAACATTTGCATCTTCCAAGTGGTTGTCATGTGTAAATCAAATGATACAAACCCCCCTAAAATCGAATTTATTTCAAGGTTGTAAGGCAAAAATATTTGAAAAATGCCAAGGGGGGTGAATACTTTCGCAAGTAAGAAACATTGGTGAAAAGTAATGTACACAGCAGTACAGAGCATACCATAATGTTCTGAATAATGGCCAAGTCTACCTCGCTCCCTATTCCACTGAACCGCTTAGGCGTAACAAAGACAAGTCCAACATTTATCGGAAACTGTTAAACTACCTGTTCACTACCCTCCTGCTCTCCGGGGATGTGCAACTCAATCCTGGGCCTAACATCACCGAGCCAGCGATATTCATCCGGAGTGGAAAGCAGTGGATGTCCTCGTCCACTGATCGTCGCCGCTGTGGAAGTGGGTGAGTGCTATGGTCCCATGGTTTCTCTCGACTCACCCGGCTCCAGGATCGATTTTGACTCTTCAAACATACCCACGTCGCTATATGTGATCCCTGACTCTGCTTCTGGTACGCAAGCTGTTTTAATTAGTTCCCCGCATCCAGTGCAGGCGGGAGGGATTGTTAATTGCGCTACCGAACTGCCCCTAATCAAAATGAAACAAAACGGCCTAAACCCAGACATCAGAAAACACAGAAAATGTAACTTTTTTCAATGTGTCAATCACTCTCGAGTCATCTTGGACCCACGAGCTAAGCCCAAGGGACTACTAGGGGGGCACTTGAACATTCATAATGTCATTCCAAAAAGTGATCAAATTCAACATCTACTCACAGACTCCAACCTTGACTTCTTCTTCCTCTCAGAGACATGGCTCCATAAAACCTCTCCATCTGCTGCTGTGATTGTGCAGGATTGAAGGAAGAGGAGGGGGTGTGATGATTTACATTAAAGAATATATCCGATGCAAACAAATTGAGTGGTCATGTGATAATGAACTAGAATGTATTGGCCTGAACTGTCTCCCCAAATGTCTTTTACCCTTATTGGAATGTATAGGCCACCTTCCAATAAAAGTGTGTTTTTGATCAGTTTAATAACATGCTTAGGGAATGTGATTTTGGGAAAGAGGTCATCTTAATGGGAGACTTTAATATTAAATATGAAGACAAGTCTTGTAGGAAAACCCTCAAACGGACCACTAATACCTTTGACCTTACACAGCTAATCAAAGGGCCAACCAGGGTGACGTGTTGCTCTAAAACACAGATTGATTTGGTGTTCAGTAATAAACCAGAGAGATTGACTAAATCATTCAATATGGTTACTGGACTATCTGATCATAATCTGACACTTATAGCCAGAAAGCTGTCTAAGAGCAGGTTTAACCTCTCTACTGTTAGAAAGCCGGATCAACTAAGAATACCTAAGAGTGAATTAAACTATTTTGAAAAACGCAATTAAGGGAATTAACTGGAATGATCTCTTGTCTTATACAGAAGTGGAAGCTGATAGTCAGGTTTTTCTATCCACAATCCAGACTACAATAAATGGTTTCCTAAAGAAAATCAAATGCCAAACCTGGCCAAAAGAGCACTCTGGAAATTGATGAAAGAACGAGATTATGCACTAAAAATAGCCCTAAGATCCAAATTAGAGCATGGCAGACATAGATTTACCATGTTGAGAAATAAGGTGATGGAAGAAATCAGACAGGCCAAGGCAAACTCTTTTATTAACATAATTGGTGAAGCAAAGGGAAATTCTAAATTAATCTGGGAGAATCTAAAAAAGTGAACAGGGAAAGACCATAGTAACACTGCAAAAAGACTAGAAATCATGGTGAATAACAATCTAACACAGGATGCAGTCGAAATAGCAATAGCCTTCAATTCCTACTTTATTGACTCTGTCAGGGTACTGACACAGAACCCCTCCATTGGTTTCTTGGGCTCAGTGCTAGTGAATGACACTCAACCTGTCTTCATCATAAGGGAGGTTTCTGAGTCAAAGGTGAATAAGGTGATTAGCTCACTAAAGAACTATAAAGCCAAAGATGTGTTTGGGCTGGACTCTAAACTACAAAGAGTCACTCGTTGGCCCCATTACTAAGGTCACCAACACATCTATTGGTCTGGGGGTGTTTCCAAGGGTATGGAAGTCGTAATAACGGCCATCTTTAAATCGAGCGACCCTGCTGACGTGAGTAACTACAGGCCCATATGTATATGTATACTACCTGTGGTGTCAAAGGTTGTTGAAAAGTGTGTAGCAGAACAACTGATTGCCCACTTCAACAACATCCCCTTCACATTACACTCCATGCAGTTTGGCTTCAGAGCGAAACACTCCACAGAAACGGCCAACTGCTTTCTTCTGGAAAATGTGAAGTCCAAGATGGACAAAGGGGACTTTGTTGGGGCTGTGTTTCTGGAGCTAAGGAAGGCTTTTGATACTGTTAACCATGAGATTCTCCAAGTTAAATTTTTCCCCCGATGCCTTGAGATGGATGAAATCATACCTTCAAGGCAGAACTCAGTGTGTCAGAGTGAGCAATGAGCTGTCACCCACTCTTAGCTATGATGTGGGCATGCTCCAAGGGTCAATACTGGGGCCCCTCCTGTTCCGCCTGTACATTAATGATCTGCCTACTGTCTGTACTGGGTCTGAAGTTCAAATGTATGCAGATGATACAGTGATATATGTGCATGCAAAGAGCAAACAACAAGCTGCACAAGAACTCACTACTGTAATGGTCCAGGTTACAAAGTGTCTCAGTGACTCAATGTGAAAAAACTGTTTGCATGTTCTTCACAAAGAGGACAACAGATGCCACTGAGCCAGATGTCTATGTGTCAGGGGAGAAGCTCCAGGTGGTATCTGATTTTAAGTACCATGGCATCATACTTGATTCCAACCTCTCTTTTAAAAAGCATGTGAAAAAGTTCATTCAAATAACCAAATTCAACCTAGCTCATTTCCGATTTATACGAAATTGTATGACTACAGAGGTAGCAAAACTGTACTTCAAATCTATGATACTCCCCCACTTAACATACTGCTTGACTAGTTTGGCCCAAGCTTGCTGTACAACATTAAAACCTATTCAGTCTGCCTACAATCAGGCTCTCAAAGTGCTTGATAGGAAGCCCAATAGCCATCATCACTGTTACATCCTCAGAAAGCATGAGCTCCTGAGTTGGGAAAATCTTGTGCAATACACTGACGCATGTCTTGTATTCAAGATTCTAAATGGTCTGGCTCACCCTCCACTCAGTATTTTTGTTAAACAGAAAACACAAACATATGGCAGCAGATCCACAAGTTCTGCCATGAGAGGTGACCGTATAGTTCCCTTAAGGAAAAGCACCTTTAGTAAATCCGCATTCTCTGTGAGAGCTTCCCATGTCTGGAATACACTGCCATCAAACTCACATAACTGCACCACATATCACACTTTCACAAAATGCATGAAGACATGTCTAAAGGTCAATCAGATTTGTGAACATAATCCCTAGCTGTGTATTGCCGCGTTCCATGTTGTCTGTTGTCTATAGCTTGTGAGGTGTGGAAACACTTTGTTGCTTTTATGAATTTTGTCTTGCTGCTTTTTGTTCTCGGCAATGACCTGGAAATTATCTGATGACATCAGACTCATTCTGAACAGGTTCAAATCAAATCAAGTTTTATTAGTCACATGTGCCGAATACAACACCTTACAGTGAAATGCTTACTTACGATCCCCTAACCGACAGTGCAGTTTAAAAAAATACAGATAAGAATAAGAGATAAAAGTAACAAGTAATTAAAGAGGAGTTGTAAAAAATATCAATATATACAGGGGGGTACCGGTTAGTTGAGGTAGTATGTAGGTAGAGTTCATTAAAGTGACTATGCATAGATGACAACAGAGAGTGGCAGTGGTGTGTAGGGGGAGGGACAATGTGAATTGTCTGGGTAGCCATTTGACTAGATGTTCAGGAGTCTTATGGCTTGTGGGTAGAAGCTGTTTAGACGCCTCTTGGACCTGGACTTGGTGCTCCGGTACTGCTTGCCGTGTGGTAGCATAGAGAACAGTCTATGACTAAGGTGGCTGCAGTCTTTGACAATTTTCAGGGCCTTCCTCTAACACCGCCTGGTATAGAGGTCCTGGGTGGCAGGAAGTGATGTACTTATTGCCTTGCGGTCAGAGGCTGAGCAGTTGACATACCAGGCAGTGATGCAACCACTCTTGATGGTACAGCTATAGAACCTTTTGGGGATCTCAGTACCCATGCCAAATCTTTTCAGTCTCCTGAGGGGGAATAGGTTCTGTCGTGCCCGCTTCGCAACTGTCATGGTGTGCTTGGACCATGTTAGTTTGTTGGTGATGTGGACACCAATGAACTTGAAGCTCTCAACATGCTCCACTGCAGCCCTGTCGATGAGAATGGGGGTGTGCTCATTCCTCTTTTTCCAGTAGTCCACAATCATTTTCTTTGTCTTGATCACATTGAGAGAGAGGTTGTTGTCCTGGCACCACACGGCCAGGTATCTGACCTCCTCCCGAAAGGCTTTCTCGTTGTTGTCGGTGATCAGGACTACCACTATTGTGTCACTGGCAAATTTAATGATGATGTTAGTGTCGTGCCTGGCCGTGCAGTCATGAGTGAACAGGGAGTGCAGGAGGGGGCTGAGCACGGACCCCTGAGGGGCCCCTGTGTTGAGAATCAGTGTGGCTGATGTTTTGTTACCTACCCTTACCACCTGGTGGCGGCCCATCAGGAAGTCCAGGATCCAGTTGCAGAGGGAGGTGATAAGTCCCAGGGTCCTTAACTTATTGATGAGCTTTGAGAGCACTATGGTGTTGAACGCTGAGCTGTAGTTAATAAATGGCATTCTCGCATAGGTGTTCCTTCTGTCCAGTTGGGAAAGGGCAGTGTGGAGTGCAATAAAGACTGCATCATCTGTAGATCTGTTGGGGCGGTATGCAAATTGGAGTGGGTCTAGGGTTTCTGGGATGATGGTGTTTATGTGAGCCATGACCAGCCTTTCAAAGCACTTCAAGGCTACAGATGTGAGTGCTACGGGTCGGTAGTCATTTAGGCAGGTTACCTGAGTGTTCATGGGCACAGGCACTATGGTGGTCTGCTTAAAACTTGTTGGTATTACAGACTCGGACAGGGAGAGATTAAAAATGTCAGTGAAGACACTTGCTAGTTGGTCAATGCATGCTCACAGTGCACGTCCTGGTAATCCATCTGGCCTTGTGAATGTTGACCTGTCTAAAGGTCTTACTCACATCGGCCGCGGAGAGCGTGATCGCACAGTCTTCCAGTACAGCTGGTGCTCTTATGCATTTTTCAGTGTTATTTGCCTCGAAGCGAGCATAGAAGTAGTTTAGCTCGTCCGGTAGGCTCGTGTCACTGGGCAGCTCTCGGCTGTGCTTCCCTTTGTAGTCTGTAATGGTTTGCAGGCCCTGCCACATCCAACAAGTGTCAGAGCCGGTGTAGTAAGACTGTATTGATGCTTTGCCTGTTTGATGGTTCGTTGGTGGGCATAGCAGGATTTCTTATAAGCTTCCGGGTTAGAATCCCGCTCATTGAAATCGGCAGCTCTAGCCTTTAGCTCAGTACGGATGCTGCCTGTAATCCATGGTTTCTGATTGGGGTATGTACGTACGGTCACTGTGGGGACGACGTCATCGATGCACTTATTGATGAAGCCAATTACAGATGTGGTGTACTCCTCAATGCCATTGGAGGAATCCCGGAATATATTCCAGTCTGTGTTAGCAAAACAGTCCTGTAGTTTAGCATCTGCTTCATTTTACCACTTTTTTATTGACCTAGTTACTGGTGAATGAATCATTTTTGCTTGTAAGCAGGAATCAGGAGGATATAATTATGGTCAGATTGACCAAATGGAAGGTGAGGGAGAGCTTTGTATGCATCTCTGTGTGGAGTATAGGTGGTCCAGAGTTATTTTCCCTCTGGCTGCACATTTAACATGTTGATAGAAATTAGGTAAAACTGATTTAAGTTTCCCTGCATTAAAGTCTCTGGCTACTAGGAGCGCCACCTCTGGGTGATCGTTTTCTTGTTTGCTTATGGAATACAATGTTATCTTGGTGCCAGCCTCTGACTGTGGTGGTATGTAAACAGTTGCAAAGAATATAGATGAGAACTCTCTCGGTAGGTAATGTGGCCTGCAGCTTATCATGAGAAACTCTACCTCAGGCGAACAATGGCTAGAGACTTCCTTAGATATCGTGCACCAGCTGTTGTTTACAAAAAATACATTGACCACCGCACCTTGTCTTACCAGATGCCGCTGTTCTATCCTGCCGGTACATCGCATAACCAGCCAGCTGCATGTTGATATTGTCGTCGTTCAGCCACGACTCTGTGAAGCATAAGACGTTACAGTTTTTTAATGTCCAGTTGGTAGTTAAATCTTCCCAATAACTCATCCATTTTATTGCCCAAAGATTGCATCTTTGCGAGCAGAATTGAGGGGAGTGGGGGTTTATTTGATCGCTGCCTATTCCTCATAAGAGATGGTAGCGGCAACATTATGTAAAAAATAGTAAAAAAATACGTTACAAACAATGCAGATAAACAAACAAAAAAACACAATCGTTGGGAGCACGTAAAACATCTGCCTTCTGCTCTGGTGCCATTTTAGGTTGCAGCCTACCCGGATAATTGGTTTCTTTCCTTTGGTATGTGTACCTGTGTAAGCACAAATGCACACGTAAACAGAACATTTAATAAGGATTTATGCTCAGATCACTTAATGGTCCAAACAAAACACCAGCCTTAGTAATGTTGAAAATATATTCTTAGGCCTTTTGACTCTACAGCTACAGTACTCACCAGTTTCTCCAGAGAGGTCCATAGGTCATCCCTGTAGACTGCCGGAGCTGGTGCCTGTGGACTTATCATGTAGATATCGACTTAGGGTAGTGCCCTAGCAACACATCGCAAATTATGAAAGCCATAGATATGACATTAGACAATGCCATGATAGGGTCATTTTGCCAAGACTTTGGACAATTATAGAATACAATCCAATTACATGAAGGTGTGATAACTATATATTGTATACCTTTTGTTTATGCTTTCATTCCTTTTCATTTCCTTTGACACTTAGGACGTGATAGAGTCATAAACAAGTTCCCCATGCAACCAGTGCCACAACACCGCTCATTTGGGCAAGAAATGTAATTATGTATTTCATGTTGTTAACTTAATTTTTTTATTTTGTATTTTTTTTATTTACCCCCCTTTTTCTCCCCAATTTCGTGGTTTCCAATTGTTTTTAGTAGCTACTAGCTTGTCTCATCGCTACAACTAACGTACGGGCTCGGGAGAGACAACCCCTCCTTCAGCAGTGAGGTAATGGGAGCTGCTCCCCCTTCTGCCTCCCCTTCAGCAGTGAGGTAATGGGAGCTGCCACCTGGCCAAAACCCCGGATAAACCTCCGGTAGTAATGGGCAAACCCTAAAAACCGCTGCACCTCCTTTACCGTGGTCTGAGTCGGCCAATTACGCATGGCCTTGACGCGGTCACACTCCATTACCACCCCCGAGGTGGAAATGCAATAACCCAGGAAGGAAACGGCTTGTTTGGAGAACACACATTTCTCCGCCTTGACATACAGGTCCTGCTCCAGCAGTCGCCCAAGTACCTTGCGCACCAGACACATGTGCAGCTTGTGTGGCGGAATAGATCAGGATATCATCGATATACACCACCACACCCTGCCCGTGCAGGTCCCTGAAAATCTCGTCTACAAAAGATTGAAAGACGGCTGGAGCATTCTTTAACCCATAAGGCATGACGAGGTACTCGTAATGGCCAGATATGATACTAAACGCCGTTTTCCACTCATCTCCCTCCAGAATACGCACCAGATTTTACGCGCTCCTGAGGTCCAGTTTGGTGAAAAAACTCAGTGAAATGATTCTACCAACTTACCAGCACTACTACCAGGGATACGACTTTCCCGAAGAGATCCTTTGTCCGCATCACCCAGGGCATTTGAACTGATTCCAGAGGCCGACCCAAAACAATGGACCTGGAGGAGAGGGAGTTGGAGCAGTCTTCTAGTCAGACTTTGGAGGCGTGCACACCACCCACCGCTTCCGAGTATATTACTCGCTAATGTCCAGTCCCTAAATAATAAAGTTGACGAAAGCAGGGCAAGGGTTGCTTTTTAGAGAGATCTCAGGGATTGTAGCATACTCTGTTTCACGGAAACATGGCTCTCTTGGGATATGATGTTGTCCTTTTGTTCACCTGACCTAGAATTCCTCACAATCAAATGCCAACCGTGTTATCTCCCAAGAGAATTATCTTTGTTTATTGTCACAGCCGTGTATATCCCCCCTCAAGCCAATACTACAACAGCCCTCAAAGAACTTCACTGGACTTTATGCAAACTGGAAACCATATATCCTGAGGCTGCATTTATTGTAGCTGGGGAGTTTAACAAAGCAAATTTGAGGAAAAGGCTACCTAAATTCTATCAGGATATTGACTGTAGCACTCACGCTGGAAAACACTGGACCATTGTTACTTCCGCGAAGCATACAAGGCCCTCCCCCGCCCTCCTTTCGGCAAATCTGACCACGACTACATTTTGCTCCTCCCTTCCTATAGGCAGAAAATCCAACAGGAAGTACCCGTGCTAAGGACTATTCAACGCTCGTCCGACCAATCGGAATCCACGCTTCAAGATTGTTTTGATCACACAGACTGGGATATAACCTACCCTAACCAGAAACCGTGGATAGACGGCAGCATTCGCGCAAAACTGAAAGCGATTTAACCATGACCAGGTGACTGGTAATATGTCAGAATTCAAACAGAATAGTCATTCCCTCCGCAAGGCAATCAAACAATTAAAATGTCAGTTTAGAGAAAACTTGGAGTTGCAATTCAATGGCACAGACATGAGACGTATGTGGCAGGGTCTACAGACAAACACGGATAACAAAAGGAAAACCAGCCACAGCGCAGACACAGAAGTCTTACTTCCAGACAAACTAAACACCTTCTTTGCCCACATCGAGGATAACAGTTCCACCGACGCAGCCCGCTACCAAGGACTGTGGACTCTCCTTCTCCGTGGCCGACATTAGTAAGACATGTAAACCTGTTAACCCTCGCAGGGCTGCTGACCCAGACGGCATCCCTAGCCGCGTCCTCAGAGCATGCGTAGACCAGCTCGCTGGTGTGTTTACGGACATATTCAATCTCTCCCTATCCCAGTCTGCTGTTCCCATTGTTCCTTTACCAAAGAATGCAAAGGTAAGTGAACTAAATGACTCTCGCCCCGTTGTACTCACTTCTGTCATCATGAAGTGCTTTGAGAGACTAGTCAAGGATCATACCTGTCACCCTAGACCTACTTCTATTTGCTTACCGCCCCAATAAGAATGCTGTTCATTGACTATAGATCAGCATTCAACACCATAGTACCCTCCAAGCTCATCATCAAGCTTGAGGCCTTGGGTCTCAACCTCGCCCTGTGCAATTGGGTCCTGGACTTCCTGACGGGCCGCCCCCAGGTGCTGAAGGTAGGAAACAACATCTCCACTTCGCTGATCCTCAACAATGGGGCCCCACGGGGGGGTGATCTCAGTCCCCTCCTGTGCTCCCTGTTTACTCATGACTGTGTGGCCATGCACGCCTCCAACTCAATCATGAAGTTTGCAGACGACATAACCGTAGTAGGTTTGATTACCAACAACGACGAGACAGCGTACCTGGAGGAAGTGAGGGCTCTCAAAGTGTGGTGTCAGAAAAATAATCTCACACTCAATGTCAACAAAACAAGGAGATGATTGTGTACTTCAGGAAACAGCAGAGGCAGCACCCCCTATCCACATCGACGGGACAGCAGTGGAGAAGGTGTAAAGTTCCTCAGCATACACATCACGGACAAACTGAAATGGTTCACCCACACAGACAGAAGGCTGAAGAGAAACCCTCACAAACTTTTACAGATGCACAATTGAGAGCATCCTGTCGGGCTGTATCACCGCCAGGTAGAGCAACTGCACCGCCCACAACCGCAGGGCTTTCCCGAGGGTGGTGCGGACTTCAAAACGCATCACCAGGGGCAAACTACCTGCCCTCCAGGGCAACTGCAGTACCAGATGTCACAGGAAGGCCAAAAAGGTCATCAAGGACAACAACCATCCAAGCCACTGCCTGTTCATCCCGCTACAATCCAGGTGAGGCCAGTACAGGTGCATAAAAACTGAGACCAAGAGACTGATAAACAGCTTCTATCTCAAGGCCATCAAACTGTTAAACAGCCATCACTAGCACAGAGAGGTTGCTGCCTACATACAGACTTGTAATAATTGACCACTTTAATAAATGGAACACTAGTCATTACTCATTTCATATGTAAACTCAGCAAAAAAAAGAAACATCCTCACTGTCAACTGCGTTTATTTTCAGCAAACTCAACATGTGTAAATATTTGTATGAACATATCAAGATTCAACAACTGAGACACAAACTGAACAAGTTCCACAGACATGTGACATGTGACAGACAACAGAAATGTAATAATGTGTCGCTGTACAAAGGGGGGGTTCAAAATAAAAAGTAACAGTCAGTATCTGGTGTGGCAACCAGCTGCATTAAGTACTGCAGTGCATCTCCTCCTCATGGACTACACCAGATTTGCCAGTTCTTGCTGTGAGATGTTACCCCACTCTTCCAAAAGTCACGGACATTTCTGGGGGGAATGGCCCTATCCCTCACCCTCCGATCTAACAGGTCCCAGACGTGCTAAATGGGATTGAGATCGGGGCTCTTCGCTGGCCGTGGCAGAACACTGACATTCCTGTCTTGCAGGAAATCACGCACAGAACGAGCAGTATGGCTGGTGGAATTGTCATGCTGGAGGGTCATGTCAGGTTGAGCCCGCAGGAAGGGTACCACATGAGGGAGGAGGATGTCTTCCCTGTAACGCACAGCGTTGAGATTGCCTGCAATGACGACAAGCTCAGTCCGATAATGCTGTGACACACCGCCCAAGACCATGACGGACCCTCCACCTCCTAATCGATCCCGCTCCAGAGTACAGGCCTCGGTGTAACGCTCATTCCTTCGAATGATAAACTTCGAATCCGACCTTCACCCCTGGTGAGACAAAATGGTGACTCATCAGTGAAGAGCACTTTTTGCCAGTCCTGTCTGGACCAGCAGCGGTGGGTTTGTGCCAATAGGGGATATTGTTGCCAGTGATGTCTGGTGAGGACCTGCCTTACAACAGGCCTACAAGTCCTCAGTCCAGCCTCGCTCAGCCTATTGCGGACAATCTGAGCACTGAGGGAGGGATTGTGCGTTCCTGGTGTAACTCGGGCAGTTGTTGTTGTCATCCTGTACCTGTCCCGCAGGTGTGATGTTCGGATGTACCGATCCTGTGCAGGTGTTGTTAAAGATGGTCTGCGACTGCGAGGACGATCAGCAGTCCATCCTGTCTCCCTGTAGCGCTGTCTTAGACATCTCACAGTACGGACATTTTATTGCCCTGGCCACATCTGCAGTCCTCAGGCATGCTGCAAGGAAGCATAAGGCACGTTTCACGCAGATGAGCAGGGACCCTGGGCATCTTTCTTTTGGTGTTTTTCAGAGTCAGTAGAAAGGCCTCTTTAGTGTCCTACGTTTTCATTACTGTGACCTCAATTGCCTACCTTCTGTAAGCTGTTAGTGTCTTAACGACCCTTCCACGGGTGCATGTTCATTAATTGTTTATGGTTCATGGGAAACAGTGTTTAAACCTTTACAATGAATATCTGTGAAGTTATTAGGATTTTTACGAATTATCTTTGAATGACAGGATCCTGAGAAAGGGACGTTTCTTTTTTTGCTGAGTTTATAGACTGTATTCTATGCTATCTATTGCATCTCAGCCTATGCCACTCTGATATTGCTCATCCATATATTTATATTTATATATTCTTAGTGCATTCCCTACTCAGATATCTGTGCATTAGGTATTTGTTGTGGCATTGTTAAATATTGCTGCACTGTCGGAACTAGAAGCACAAGCATTTCGCTACACTCGCAATAACCATGTGTATGTGTCCACCAACATTTGATTTGATTTGATATTATGTCAAAGCTAGTGATAATGGACAATGTAGAAATATTGGTATGGGATTATTTTGTCTGTGTAGATACAAAAATCCTTATTTTCTTCAATATTATTTTTCACTACATGTTATTTTACTGGTAAATAAACTGTAAACGCATGAATTTGCATGTATTTTATTATTTGTATTTTGACACAGAAGTGTATCATATTTTATGAATGCTTGATATCAGTCCTCATAAACTAGGCCTATCTTCCATTATAAGTACATGAAGCAGGCATAATGTAAATTCATGTATCATCTTTTGGGGTGATTAAAAAAGTGCATGCAAATTCCAGTACAACATTTGTTTTCTCTAACTATTTTGCGATGCATTATCTATCAAAGTTTAAGTAATGCAAATAACAATTATTAATTTATGGCCTATAATGAGGCTAAAAACACATCATTTTTCAGATATATTTTTCTTGGTGTGCAGGTAAAGAGTTATTAGGGAAATTTTTCCACATTTTGTTACATTACAGCCTTATTCTAAAATTGATTTACTAAAAAAAATCTCAGTCTACACACAATACCCCATAATGACAAAGTGAAAACAGGTTTTTAGAAATGTTTGCTAATTTATTCAAATTATTTAAAAAAAAAAATGTTTTAAAAGATACATAAGTATTCAGACCCTTTGATATGAGACTCAAAATTGAGTTCAGGTGCATCCTGTTTCCATTGATCATCCTTGAGATGTTTCTACAACTTAATTGGAGTCCACCTGTGGTAAATTCAATTGACTGGACAGGATTTGGAAAGGCACACAGCTGTCTATATAAGGTCCCACAGTTGACAGTGCATGTCAAAGCAAAACAAAGCCATGAGGCTGAAGGAATTCTCCATTGAGCTCCAAGACAGGATTGTGTCAAGGCATAGACCTGGGGAAAGGTACCAACATATTTATGTAGCATTGAAGGTCCCCAAGAACACAGTGGAATCCATCATTCTTAAATGGAAGAAATTTGAAACCACCAAGACTCTTCTTACAGCTGGCCGCCCGGCCAAACTGAGCAATCGGGAGAGAAGGGCCTTGGACAGGGAGGTGACCAAGAACCTGATGGTCACTCTGACAGAGCTCCAGAATTCCTCTGTAAGGATGAGAGAACCTTCCAGAAGGACAACCAACTCTGCAGCACTCCACCAATCAGGCCTTTATGGTAGAGTGGCCAGAGGGAAGCCACTCCTCAGTAAAAGGCACATGACAGCCCGCTTGGAGTTTGCCAAAAGGCACCTGAAGGACTCTCAGACCATGAGAAACAAGATTCTCTGGTCTGATGAAACCAAGATCGAACTCTCTTGCCTGAATGCCAAGCGTCACGTCTCCCTGACACCATCCTTACGGTGAAGCACAGTGGTGGCAGCATCATGCTGTGGGGATGTTTTTCAGGGACTGGGAGACTAGTCAGGATTGAGGGAAAGGTGAACAGAGCTAAATTTTTTATTTTACCTTTATTTAACCAGGCAAGTCAGTTAAGAACAAATTCTTATTTTCAATGACGGCCTAGGAACAGTGGGTTAACTGCCTGTTCAGTGGCAGAACAACAGATTTGTACCTTGTCAGCTCGGGGGTTTGAACTCGCAACCTTCCGGTTACTGGTCCAACACTCTAACCACTAGGCTACCCTGCCGCCCCAATCAGAGAGATCCTTGATGAAAACCTGTTCCAGAGCACTCAGGGCCTCAGACTGGGGAGAAGGTTCACTCTCCAACAGGACAACAACCCTAAGCACATAGCCAAGGCAATGCAGGAGTGGCTTTGTCATTATAGGGTATTGTATGTAGATTGATGAGGGAAAAAAACAATTTAATACATTTTACAATAAGGCTGTAACGTAACAAAGTGGAAAAGGTCAAGGGTCTGAATACTTTCCTAATGCATGTATGTGGCAGACATTTCTCAGTGAGCATGGGTGGTTCCATCCCCAGCACCTATTCACTATGGTGTCCGTCAGGGGTCAATTCTGGACCCCATCCTTTTTTCCCTGAACATGCCTTCCCTTGGTGACATCATCCACAATCATAACATTAAGTTTCACTGCTATGCACCAATCATACCAGGTGACCAAGCTAGCATCGCTACCCTTCACACATGTCTTGCTAACATCAAATGTTGGATGTCTGACAATTTTCTCCAGCTCAAACATAAGAAATCAGAAGTTGTTTTATTTGGCTTGCTAGAACCCCGATTGTAAATGACCTTGGTAATTTGTCCACCAATGTCAAAGCCAGAAACCTTGTCTTCTTTGACCCTGACCTAAAGATGCATGTAAAAAAGTCTGTCAAATCCTGCTTTCATTATCTAACAAATATAGCTATAGTTTAGTATTTTATTTTAGTCACTGACCTGGAGGAAGTTATACGTGCTGTTATGTTCTCACACCTGATGGCTAATGTCCAATCAACCAGACGGATTTTCCATTTTCCAAATTGATGGCAGCTGAGTAGGCAGCTGAGTAGGGGGGCAGCTGAGTAAGGGGGATGTTTCCACATCAACAATTCCTGGTGTATCGAAGTTGCAAACATCTCGAGCACCTGTTCTCCTGACCTGGAGATTCTGATGATAAAATGCTGATCCCACTATATGCGAGGGAATTAACGTGTGGCATTATCACTGCTGTGTACATACAGTCACAAGCAAACATGAAGGCGGCTTTCAGAGAACTGTACAAGATCATTAGCCAGTAAGAATCCTCTAACCCGGAAGCAGTCTTTATTGTTGCAGGTGACTTTAACCAAGCCCTTTTGAAACACATTTTTCCCAAATATCACTAACATGATTCTTGCCTCACAAGAGGAAGCAACATGCTGTATCATGTTTATACAAACATCCGTGACGAGCTCCGCAAATCCATTAGGGACACAAAAAGTATACAATACAAAATCAAACATAAATTGATGTCTGACAACTCAGACATCGCATGTTTCAAGGACTACAGACTGTCACAGACTACAAAGGAAAAGTCAGCTGTATGGTGCCCGCCGAAGCCTCCCTCCGAGAAAAGCTCAACACATTCAATGCTCGATTTGAGGAAGACAATACTGAGCCATCCAGAAGACTCGCACTGCTCTGGACGACCAGGTGTTTTTGCTCTCGTGAGGCTGACGTGGGGAAAACTCTCAAAAGAGTGAATACTCACTCACAAAACCGCTAACTCCGATGGCGTTCCTGGCTGCGTCCTCAGTGTGTGCTGACAAGCTGGAGACTTGTTCTCTGACATGTTCAACTTGTCCCTATCCCAGGTTTTAGTCCCCACCTGCTTTAAGGAGATCACCATCGTCCAAATGCCCAAGAAAAACAAGGTGACATAACCTACATGGCAATCGCTCCATCGCACTCACCCCGGTCATCATGAAGTGCTTCGAGAGGCTAGTCATGGCCAGCATGCCAAGCACACTGGACAAGCTCTAATATACCAACCACTCCAACAGATCCATGGAAAATGCTATTTTTACCGCTACTGAGTTTACACGACCGTAACACATCTGGACAAGAGGAACACCTATGTAAGAATGCTGTTCATTGACTACAGTTTAGCATTCAAAAACGATTGTTCCCTCCAAGCTCGACACCAAGCTCAGAGCGCTGGACTTCTTTGCAAAATAGTGTATTTTAATAAATTATTTGGTGACGTGATTATACAGTTGAAGTCGGAAGTTTACATACACCTTAGCCAAATTCATTTAAACTCAGTTTTTCACAATTCCTGACAATTAATCCTAGCAAACATTCCCTGTCTTAGGTCAGCTAAAGATCACCACTTTATTTTAAAAATGTGAAATGTCAGAATAATAGTAGAGAATTATTTATTTCAGCTTTTATTTCTTTCATTACATTCCCAGTGGGTCAGAAGTTTACATACACTCAATTAGTATTAGTATATTTGTTTTGAGTTTTCCAACCTGTTTAAAGGCACAGTCAACTTAGGAGAGATTACGTTTAGTTTTCCCAGCTAGGTTCCATTCCTGCACAAATGAAGGTTCATTCTTGGACTGCCAAGTCCCTCCAAACAGACTTGTGAGTCAGTCCAAGTCAAACAGAGCCGCACTGAAAACAGCCAGGCATGTTGTTGACAGGCACTTAGTGGGATGGCTGCTAATGGGAAAGGCTTTATCGATCAGATTAGAAAATGACTGCATTGAAGTCGTACTACTCACCTTACCTAACTTTTATGCAACCCAAGGGGCCTGAATGTGGTATGACTGTGAATGATATGATCCTGTGGTATTTATGCTTTGCTTCAAGCATATTTAACCCATTAGAGAGGGAGCCCTAGGTTCCCTTTTAGCCCCCTGTGGTTAAGGGATCAGGAAAACAAACTTAGAAAATCAAGGTTTATTGGTTGCATACACTGATTTGCAGATGTTATCACAGGTGCAGCAAAATGCTTGTGTTTCTAGCTCCAACAGTGCAGTAGTAAAAAAAAAAGTTATACACATAATAACCCCCAAAAAAAAAAAAACATTTTGCTACAGACAGCACACTCTTACACTGTATCCAAACTGGTCGAGTGCACAAATTGACTTTGTTCCCCCACACCAAACGCAATCACAACACGCAGGTTCAAATATAAAAACAAACTCTTAAACAATTATATTAATTTGGGGACAGGTAGAAAACCATTAAACATTTATGGCAATTTGGCTAGCTAGCTTGCAGTTGCTAGCTAATTTGTCCAATTAAGCTAGCTTGCGGTTGGTAGTTAATTTGTCCTGGGATATAAACGTTGATTTGTTATTTTACCTGAAATGCACAAGGTCCTCTACGCCAACAATTAATCCACACATAAAACGGTCAACCGAATCGTTTGTAGTCATCTCTCCTCCCTCCAAGCTTTTTCTAATTTGTACTTTATATGGTAACTTTCATAGTTACCACGACGACCGACCGAACTCAGTTCAACTTTCAATCACCCAGGTGGGTATAACCAATGAGGAAATGGCACATGGGCATCAGCTTCTATAAACCAATGAGGAGATGGGTGAGGCAGGATTTGCACCGCGTTCAGCGTCACAAATAGAACTGACTTCTATTTTAGCGCTTGGCAACGCAGACGCTCGTTGGCGCACGCGAGCAGTGTGGGTGCAATAATTGAATAACATGTATGTTTACATTTATTTTGCAACACTCATGCACGTGACGCGAGCGGTGTGGTCAGCATGTCAGAGAAAAGGGTTCCAAAAGGGTTCTTTGAGTGACCAAGAACAGATTTGATCAGAATAACCTTTCTTGGAAAGGGGTTATTTTCCACATTTTGTTATATTACAGCCTTTTTATAAAATTGATTAAATCGTTTTTTTCCCCTCATCAATCTACACACAATAACCCATAATGAAATCCCAGACATTGTGGGTGGCAACCCATCTGCCTAGAGAGACTAATCCGTGATCACTGATTAGAAAATGTACAAGTCACTTGGGCAGGAAGTTATACTGTGGATCATTGGCACATTGTCTGGGGTAATGATGTAATGAAGGGTGTGAGGCTAAGTCGCTCCTCCCCATTGTGACACTGGCAGAGGTCCAGGATTCATACATGCGTGACAGAGTGGAAAACTGGATTTATCTGCCCCCAGGCATTGGTTATCATTTGGTAAAGTTTGACTTGTTGTTCCTGTTTCAGGAATATTAATAAATTATAGACTTCTAAAATAAATATTTGTGTCTGGTTTCTCCTTCCGTATTGGAAAGGACTTTATCAGTTATTACCACATACCAAGTGTTTAAAAGGAAATTGCACCACTTTTTAACCTCATATTCATCATCTCCAGCACCAAACCAGTGTCTACATACAGTATATGACTCTTATAGCCACTGGAGATCTCCTCTTCCACTCTGTGTATCACCACTTGGGTGATGCCTCAGCAGCTCTGGGTGCCAGAAAGCTCACCACACAAAGTTCAGAATAGTAGCCAGGTGTCCTAACTACGAGCACTCCGTCTCAGCACTGCTGTATTTCTCCATCTGCCATTCCCTCTCACGCTTCAGGCGACTCCTCAAATGATGTTCTCAGAAGATCGGGAATTCGCAGCTAGGTGAAACAAAAGCTGGTTCTGTGGCCAGGTGTATTTTTCTAACAAAAACATTAGCCAGCTAGCTAGCTAGCCAAGACAAAAAAGTGTTAACCTGTCAGTCAATCTGCAAATCCGTGGCTCAAAAACACCAGATATATGCAATAAAAACTCAATGTTATCAAAACCAATAGAGCTGATTAAAAAATAAACAATTTAGAACGCCTACAAAAATAACAAAATATGTACACATTTACTGGAGCTCTGTGCTTAGGCTGCTAATAGAGCACCATGACAACTATAGAACTATAGTGAGAAGTAATGAGTTTCTAGCCCAAGTGAAGGTATTTCAGGGGAGGTGAGTTCATGCAATGGTGTATTTAGGAGAGATTAAGGTTTGTTTTCCCAGCTAGGTTCCATTCCTGTACCAATGAAGGTTCGTTCTCGGACTGCCAAGTCTCTCCAAACAGACTTGTGAGTCAGTCCAAGTCAAACAGAGCTGCACTGAAAACAGCCAGGCATGTTGTTGACAGGCACAAAGTGGGATGGCTGCTAATGGGAAAGGTTTTATCGATCAGATTAGAAAATGACTGCACCATTAAAGTCGTACTACTCACCTTACCTAACCTTTATGCAACCCAAGGGGCATGAATGTGGTATGACTGTGTGAAGGATATGATCCTGTGTTATTTGTGCTTTGCTTCAAGCATATTTAACCCATTAGAAAGGGAGCCCTAGGTTCCCTTTTAGCCCCCTGTGGTTAAGGGATCAGGAAAACAAACTTAGAAAATCAAGGTTTATTGGTTGCGTACACAGATTTGCAGATGTTATCACAGGTGCAGCAAAATGCTTGTGTTTCTAGCTCCAACAGTGCAGTAGTAATTAGCCATATAAAAAGTTATACATATAACCCCCCCCCCCAAAAAAAAACCCAGGTGGGTATAACCAATGAGGAATTGGCACGTGGGCATCAGCTTCTATAAACCAATGAGGAGATGGATGAGGCAGGACTTGCACCGCGTTCAGAGTCACAAATAGAACTGACTTCTATTTTAGCGCTTGGCAACGCAGACGCTTGTTGGCTTACATTTACATTTATTTTGCAACACTCGCGCACGTGACGCGAGCGGTGTGGTCAGCATGTTAGAGAAAAGGGTTCTAAAAGGGTTCTTTGCAGAGTGACCAAGAACAGCTTTGATCAGAATATCCCTTCTTGGAAAAAGGTTATTTGTAAGTCAAAGGGTTCTACCTAAAACTTTTAACATCCTAAGAACCATTTTGGGAAGAAAGGGTTCTTTGATTATTCTTTGGAAGGCAAGAATGGTTCTACATACAGTGCATTCAGAAAGTATTTAGACAACTTGACTTTTTCCACATTTTGTTATATTTACAGCCTTATTATAAAATTGATCAAATATTTTTTTTCTCCTCATCAATCTACATACAATACCCCATAATGACCCCATACCCCATAACTCAAAGCAGGTTTTTAGAAATGTTTGGATATTTATTTAAAATTGAAATATCACATTTACATGAGTAATCAAACCCTTTACTCAATACCTTGTTGAATCACCTTTTACAGCGATTACAGCCTCGAGTCTTCTTGGGTATGATGCTACAAGCTTGGCAAAACTGTATTTTGGGAGTTTCTCCCATTCTTCTCTGCAGGTTCTCTCAAACTCTGTCAGGTTGGATGGGGAGCGTCGCTGCACAGCTATTTTCAGGTCTCTCCAGAGATTGGGTTCAAGTTCGGGCTCTGGCTGGGCCACTCAAGGACATTCAGAGACTTGGCCTGAAGCCACTCCTGCATTGTCTTGGCTGTGTGCTTAAGGTCGTTGTCCTGTTGGAAGGTGAACCTTCGCCCCCAGTCTGAGGTCCTGAGTGCTCCGGAGCAGGTTTTAATCAAGGATCTCTCTGTACTTTGATCCGTTCATCTTTCCCTCAATCCTGACTAGTCTCCCAGTCCCTGAAAAACATCCCCACGTGCGCCGAATACAACATGTGTAGACCTTACAGTGAAATGCTTACTTACAGGCTCTAACCAATAGTGCAGAAAATGTATTAGGTGAACAATAGGTAAGTAGATAAATAAAACAACAGTAAAAAGACAGGCTACAGAGTTCAATCTTAGTTTCATCAGACCAGAGAATCTTGTTTCTCATGGTCTGAGAGTCCTTTAGGTGCCTTTTGGCAAACTCCAAGTGGGCCTTCATGTGCCTTTTACTGAGAAGTCGCTTCCGTCTGGCCACTACCATAGAAGGCCTGATTGGTGGAGCACTGCAGAGATGGTTGTCCTTCTGGAAGGTTCTCCCATCTCCACAGAAGAACTCTGGTGTTCTGTCAGAGTGACCATCGGGTTCTTGGTCACCTCCCTGACCAAGGTCCTTCTCCCTCGATCGCTCAGTTTGGCTGGGCGACCAGCTCTAGGAAGAGTCTTGGTGGTTCTAAACTTCTTCCATTTAAGAATGATGGAGGCCTCTGTGTTCTTGGGGACCTTCAATGCTGCAGAACTGTTTTGGTACCCTTCCCCAGATCTGTGCCTTGAAACATTTCTGTCTCAGAGCTCTGTTAATCTGTGGGACCTTATATAGACAGGTGTGTGCCTTTCCTAATCATGGCCAATCAATTTAATTTACCACAGGTGAACTCCAAGTTGTAGAAACATCTCAAGGATGTTTCAATGGAAACAGGACGCACCTGTCTCATAGCAAAGGGACAGAATACTTATGTTTCTTATTTTCAATAAAATTTGCAAACATTTCTAAAAACCTGTTTTTTCTTTCTCATTATGGGGTATTGTGTGTAGATTGATGAGTAAAAAATGTAATTGAATCAATTTTAAATAAGTTAGTAATTTAACTAAATGTGGAAAAAGTCAAGGGGTCTGAATACTTTCCGAAGGCACTGTATAACCATATATAATATTTCCCATCATGCTCTATTGCAGGGAGATTTTCGGAATTGTTTGTTTTACTGAAATGTCTGTGTTTATGCTTGTACATTAATTTGTTGGTTAATTTTATGCTACACAAAGATAAATAGCACATAATTTTCTAAACTAATCCATTCTGTTAGTAATTGGATTTATTGCACCTGATACTGATATGTTTCTTTCAGTTTAGATGATTGAGGTAGTCTCAGTATTCAATCTTCCATACCTTGGAAGTCATTCTGAATGCAGGTTACACATCACTTTGTATTGTCATGAATTATTACTTTTTAATTTTCATTTTAGTAGACGCACTTATCCAGAGCAACTTACAGTAGGGAGTGCATACATTTTCATTCAGGTCCCCTGTTGGAATCTAACCCACAACACTAGCATTGAAAGCACCATGCTCTACCAACTCAGCCACATCACCCAAAACCACTTGATGTCTCAATGCACTCAATTACTGTATCGTCCACTGTTTTACTTCAGGGTGATGGAAAGTCTACAGGTACAAACCTAGATGACCAGCCTATATACAGTACAATACAGTAATGTACATCTACATTAAGTGGATTATAAGGATGGTAAATTAATGCTGCACAAAAAGTGGTTGCTTTCCATGTTATTTGATCAAGAAAAAATATTTAATTTGATGTGGATTTTGCCCATAACTTTGCCCTTTTTTTATGTACATGTTTGAGGACAGGGACTTGTTCCTTCTGGATTCAATTAGAATGACAATCACAGAGAACGGGACAGGGTTTTGTTCTATCTGGATTCAATTAGAATGACAATCACAGAGAAAGGGACAGGGTTTTGTTCTATCTGGATTCCATTAGAATGACAATCACAGAGAATGGACAGGGTTTTGTTCTATCTGGATTCAATGAGAATGACAATCACAGAGAATGGGACAGGGTTTTGTTCTATCTGGATTCAATTAGAATGACAATCACAGAGAAATGGACAGGGTTTTGTTCTATCTGGATCCCATTAGAATGACAATCACAGAGAAAGGGACAGGGTTTTGTTCTATCTGGATCCCATTAGAATGACAATCACAGAGAAAGGGACAGGGTTTTGTTCTATCTGGATCCCATTAGAATGACAATCACAGAGAAATGGACAGGGTTTTGTTCTATCTGGATCCATTAGAATGACAATCACAGAGAACGGGACAGGGCAACAACTCTTACAATTCCAACTATTGAATCCTGAATGATACTGTTCTTAATTATAACACTATATTTCTTGCTAAAGTGGAGATGCTTAAAAAATGTTTTTGCCCACGCTACAGTTGTCTATATCTGTCCGCTAATAATAGTAAAGGCCCAGCGCAATATATGTATTTTTTAATTATTATTATTACGATTTTTCAGGGGGTGCACCAGCTCCCCCAGTACCCCTACTATCCGTAGCGATGTCAACTAGCACCTTTTTTCCTAAAAGTGTACTTTGGCTTCAAACAGTTGAAGTCGGAAGTTTACATACACTTAGGTTGGTGTCATTAAAACTAATTTTTCAACCACTCCGCAAATGTTTCTTCTAAATGGACAATGACCCCAAGCATACTTCCAAAGCTGTGGCAAAATGGCTTAAGGACAACAAAGTCAAGGTATTGGAGTGGCCATCACAAAGCACTGACCTCAGTCCCATAGAAAATTTGTGGGCAGAACTGAAAAAAAGCCTGTGCGAGCAAGGATGCCTACAAACCGGAATCAGTTACACCAGCTCTGTCAGGAGGAATGGGCCAAAATTCACCCAAATTATTGTGGGAAGCTTGTGGAAGGCTACCCAAAATGTTTGACCCAAGTTAAACAATTTAAGGCAATGGTACCAAATACTAATTGAGTGCATGTAAACTTCTGACCCACTGGGAATGTGATGAAAGAAATAAAAGCTGAAATAAATCATTCTCTCTCCTATTATTCTGACATATCACATTCTTAAAATTAAGTGGTGATCTTATCTGTCCCAAGACAGGGAATTGTTACTAGGATTAAATGTCAGGAGTTTAAATGTATTTGGGTAAGGTGTATGTAAACTTCCGACTTCAACTGTAAGTAAACGTTTGACTATGTGCACCATGGTGGGCAGATATGTTAAAAAAAAAAAAAAATTGAAAGTGAAGAAGTTAAAACGGGTCCAAGACATGAGTGCCTTTAAGACAACATTGACCCATGCCTTTTGCATCTGTTCCTGGTCCCCCAGAAGTACATGGTTCTAATAAATCTAGTCAGTGGCTAAATGTCCACACTTACCATGAAGTAATTGATCTTGCTATTATTTTAATGTCTTGTTGATTTGAGGTGAGTATAACTATAATTATTTGACATGTAAATAATAATATATTTGTTCCTTGAGACTGCACATTCTTTCCTGGGATGTGTTGGTCTTTCTTCTGTTAGCAATGCATGTCTGGGAACTGTATGCAGACAGGCCTACCCCACAGCAGCATTCCTTCTGCCAAGAATGCTTGGGACATACTGTACTTGGGAATGTTGGGTTTCCTGTTACATGGAAGAGTGAGTGCGTGATCTCTTGCTTTCATGAGTGTGACAATTGTTGTCCTTGAAGTGACTTCAGATGATGAGAGTAAAACGTAATCTGGATGTTACATAGGAAAGAAAAGAAACCTCAGAACTGAGATTGTGCAATCAAAACCAGTACATACTTCATTGCCGTAGGCGGGGCATGTGAGGAGTGTACAAGGAACCTTGCCTTGTCCCACACGTAATTTCTGAAATTGCTCCATAATTTCGCACAGAACTGAAAAACGTGTAATAGTGCCACATACAACTAGACAACTGGTGTTGTGTCTGGGAATCAAGATTGTTTCAGTTAAACTGGATGCGCGGCATAATTTATGCACCCAGGTATGTAAATGTTAATGGCAATCTGACTGGTATATGACTTTACACCAATTCAGTGCTTTAAAAAAAAAGTGTTTATAAATCGTCTGTTGGGCTATACGTAGTATTTTTCTCTCCTTCTGTTATCTATTCATACGGAATGAGATTGTTCCATCTATAATGTACTTTTATATGACGTATTAGGCAAAATAGCAACTCACACTAATTCTCACGCTGCTCTGTCGTTCGGGGAGGACTATATGGACACGCCTGGTGCCAATTGATCACATATGTTAGGCAGCTGAGAGTTGGGACGAACCGACTCGGTTCAGTCATTCTTCATCATTTGAAACGTGTCTGCCTACATTGGGATTTGGGAGTGTTCAGAATCATTCCGTTTTTATCGGAGTAATAGTTCTTTAAAAAAAATGGTTTGTACAAAAATGTATATATTAAATGTCGTAGTTGTAAAAAAATGTTTTTAAATCTCGCTTTAGCCAAAGACAGTTTTTAGATTGGCTACTCCCAATAGAAATCCCCGACCACACCTGTCATGGCGACGTTGGCTGTAAACCGAACTAAGCATACCCAGGCCGTCGAATCAAAGGCACTCATTCGATATAAAGTAGTTTTTTTGCGAGGTTGGAGTAACACCATGTTCAACTACTTAAGATATTGCCTCGAATCTAGGTTGCACCTTTCGATTTCGAGAAAATGAACAACTAAGGGCGAATTTGTCACGTATCTCATTGACTTCTCAAACCCCAAGCCCTGGCCCGGTCTGTTTCGCAAGCGTTCCCGGATGTTGCACCACTGTTTATAAGAAACCGTGTGCTTTAGCTGTCACCCTGTTATATCGACTGATTGGTTCTGTATGGGGTGATAGTGTAGCCTATCTCGTTACTTCCAAACAGCAGTGCTCCGCTAAACGGGAGTGAAGGACACTGTGCCGGGTGGTGTTGTGTCGCCGGCATGCAGCGCAGACGTTCCCCATTGAGCAGCGACGTTATACTGTATCACGGTGACATCCACATGTTTACGACCAATGCAATGGGACAAGTTCATTATAATATAGGCTGCTATCATAATCAACATGAAATACAGTGGGATGGAAAAAAATTGGCCACGTTACGTCCGATGACATGTGATACAGCCAACACCATTGCATTGGTAATTCGCCACGAGTTTTGTCGTTACATTAGCTACGTTAATTGGCATGGTACGCTACTCTGTCGTACGGGAGAGTCGATATGGACACGCCTGGTGCCCAAATTGACATCCAGATGGTGACCAATACTACAAGTTAACTAGTTTTAACTAGCCCCATGCTGCTATTGTTTCCAGCTCACCGGCATAAACTAGCTAGCTGGGAAGGGCTCCTGAGGATGACCGATTGAACCAAATCTGTACTAAATCTCGCTTTCATTCTGACAGGATATTTTCCAACATGAAATATATCGGACAATGTAATGAAACGTATGAAATCGGGTTATTATTTTTTAGTTGAGGTAAAAACGAGACAGAAAAATACAGTACATTTCCAGTTATGTCAACATGGTGCATGTTTTGTTTTGTCCAACTTTGAACAAATTGGCATTTCCCATAAAGCGCAACCCGAATGACTCCGTCTGGACTGCTACTCACACAATTAAGTCATGCATACGAATCTGTTTGGATAAATATGAAATCATGTTTCAAATGTTAGTACAAAAAACCACTCTCTCAACCACAGATTGAATTAGCAAACCTTCCCATCCCACAGTAATACCCAATACTATCTGTCTCTTTTACAACACATGTAGGGAGAGCAAAGTAAACAAAACTGTGACTCACTGGTCATTAAATGTCCCATCCCTCCCATCCCTCAGTTTAAAAAGCTGAATACATCAAGCCACTGTAGTTCTCTGTTTAGTTCACACCCACACTTCTCTTTTTCTCTCTAGCTGTCTTTCTTTCTCTCTTTTTTTCTCTCGTTTGCTCTGTCTCAATTCAGTTCAATGGGCATTTTCGGGCTCCCGAGTGGCGCTGCGGTCTAAGGCACTGCATATCAGCGCTAGAGGCATCACTACAGACCTTGGTTCGATTCCAGGCTGTATCACAACTGGCTGTGACTGGGAGTCCCATAGGGTGGTGCACAATTGGCCCAGCGTTGTCTGGGTTAGTGTTTGGCTGGGTTAGGCAGTCATTGTAAAGAAGAATTTGTTCTTAACTGACTTGCCTAGTTAAATAGAGGATACATAGAATATGTTTGCATTGCCAAAGCAAGTGAAATAAACAGTACACATTTCAGATGTCATATTATGGCTATATACAGTATTGTAACGATGTTCAAATACAAAAGGGAAAATAAATCAACGTAAATATGGGTTGTATTTACAATGGTGCTTGTTCTTCACTGGTTGCCCTTTTCTTGTGGCAACAGGTCACACACCTTGCTGCTGTGATGGCACACTGTGGTATTTCACACTATAGATATGGGAGTTTATCAACATTTGTGGGTCTGTCTAATCTGAGGGAAATATGTGTCTATGGTTATACATTTGGCAGGAGGTTAGGAAGTGTTGCTCAGTATTCATCTCATTTTGTGGGCAGTGTACACATAGCCTGTCTTCTCTTGAGAGCCAGGTCTGACTACGGCGGTCTCTCGCTATCAAGGCTATGCTCACTAAGTCTGTACATAGTCAAAGCTTTCCTTAATTTTGTGTCAGTCACAATGGTCAGGTATTCTGCCACTGTGTACTTACTCTCTGTTTAAGGCCAAATAGCATTCTAGTTCTCTGTTTTTTGTTAATTCTTTCCAATGTATCAAGTAATTATCTTTTAGTTTTCTCATGATTTGGTTGGGTCTAATTGTGTTGCTGTCCTGGGGCTCTGTGAGGTCTGTTTGTGAACAGAGCCCCAGGACCAGCTTGATTAGGGGACTCTTCTCCAGGTTTATCTCTCTGTAGGTGATGTCTTTGTTATGGAATGTTTGGGAATCGATTTCCTTTTAGGTGGTTGTAGAATTGAATGTCTCTTTTCTAGATTTTGATCATTAGCGGGTATCGGTCTAATTCTGCTCTGCATGTGTTATTTGGTGTTTTACGTTGTACATGGAGGATATTATTTCAGAATTCTGCATGCAGAGTCTCAATTTGGTGTTTGTCCCAATTTGTGAATTCTTGGTTGGTGAGCAGACCCCAGACCTCACAACCATAAAGAGCAATAGGTTCTATAACTGATTCAACTGTTTTTAGCCAGATCCTAATTGGTATGTCAAATTTTATGTTCCTTTTGATGGCGTAGAAGGCCCTTCTTGCCTTGTCTCTCAGATTGTTCACAGCTTTGTTGAAGTTATCTGTGGCGCTGATGTTTAGGCCGAGGTATGTATAGTTTTTCGTGTGCTGTAGGACAACAGTGTCTATTTGTATTTGTGGTCCTGGCAATTGGGCCTTTTTTGGAACACCATTATTTTTGTCTTACTGAGATTTAATGTCAGGGCCCAGGTCTGACAGAATCTGTGAAGAAGATCTAGGTGCTGCTGTTTGCTGATCATCAGCAAACAGTAGACATTTGACTTCAGATTCTAGTAGGGTGAGGCCGGGTGCTACAGACTGTTCTCTCTTTCTCTAACTCTCTCTCTCTCTCCTCACAGAGCTTCTGCTGTTCCCCAGAATGTTCAGAAGGAGAGGAGAAATCTCCTGTTCTCGTGGCTGTAGGTAACAGACAGTAGCAGTAACAGTGTGGTGTGGAGTGGCGATGGTCCCCTGGGCCACCTTCCTGGTGACATGCATGTGGATACAAACCCTCAAAGCCTCAGGACTGTACACCTGTCCCAGGACCCCTCGCAAGGAGGTGGATTTCAACGTTAGCTACTCAATACCCCACTTCCAGACAGCTAAACCCATCCAGAACATAGTGATCAACCCGTACGAGCCTGAGGTTTATGTGGCTTCTCAGAATGTCATTGAGGCAGTGAGTGATAGGCTCAGTAAGTTATGGGAGCTGAGGACAGGCCCAGTGGGCATCCCAGAGTGTCAGACCTGTGGCCTGTGTGGCATTGAGGCTGATCCTGAGGACTCAGTGGACACGAACAATGAGGTCCTGCTCTTGGACTCATCATCTTATCTTACCTCTCTATACTCCTGTGGGAGCTCTCAGCATGGGGTCTGTTACTTACATGAAATTAACTCTAACGGTACCCCACCTAAATCTGAATGTCTCTTCAGGCAGGATGCTAACTCACCCTCCGACTGCCCTGACTGCCTGGCCAGCCCCCTGGGCACTGAGGTCATCATCGTGGAGCAAGGCTACACAACCTATTTCTTTGTAGTGGCTACACTCAATGAGAGTGTGGCACAGAGGTACGGCAGATTGTCCATATCGGTGCGCCGGCCGCTGTCGACCCTGGATGGCTTTGACATGGTCATGAAGGGTCTGACCGTTCTCCCTCAACTACAGAACTCCTACCGGATCGACTACATCTACAGCTTCTCCACACAGGATTATGTCTACTTTCTGTCTGTCCAGAGGGAAAACTTCCTGGACTCCTCTCTGTATCAAACGCGTCTGGGCCGTCTTCCGGTGAAGGACACAGAGGTGTGGATGTACCGTGAGCTGGTGCTGGAGTGTCGCTTCGAGTCCAAACGCAGGCGGAGGAGGAGAAGGACAGGGAGCAAGGTGTTCGAGGACGTGGTTTATAACAGGCTGCAGGCGGCCCACTTCAGCCGGGCCGGGAAGGAGCTGGCAGATGAGCTAGGAGTGGGGGAGAAGGATGACATTCTCTATGGGGTGTTTGCAGAGACAGATGACTCTGGGAAGCCCTACAGTAACTCAGCCCTGTGTGCCTTCCCAATTGACTACGTGAACAGGGCCATTGATGAGGGAGTGGAGGACTGCTGCAGCTCCAGCCCAGAGCAGCTTTCCAGGGGGCTCTGCCACTTCCAGCTCTGCGAGAGCTGCCCTCATGAGGTCAGTGACAGGCCTACTCCACTCTCTTCTGCTCTGCCAGGGCTTCAGTTAGGTAGTTGGTGAAGCCTGATGGTAGACAGGAATATGTAATAGTTTGATTGATATTCAACAGTCCAAAATGACATTGGACTGATATAGGTTATTCTTATTGCATTGTCTATTAGAAGTCCCAGTACTATGAGAGGAGGAAGTCAGGTGTGTGAGAACAGGGAGGAAGGGAGGGAGGAAGAGAGGGAGGGAGGGGTGAATGAGTCAGATCTCACCAGCACATTGCCACACTGTTGTTCCGCTCTGTTGAGTTTCAGCACATGGTAATAACCATGATTGTAAGGGTCGGAAATGTTGATACTGCCTTAGTACATGAAAGCCCTGCTATCGCTGTTCCTGAAATCTTAACTATGTTAGGTTAGGTTAGACTTTACCTATTGTATGATGCCCTATGTTTGACAAAAACAAATTAAACTGTTTAATAATATTATGACTATGACTAGGTTAAAGTTTGAAGAAGATGAATTGGAAATATAGTGTATGGATAGTTGGACAAATAGACAGCAGCTGCATTCAAAAAACTGTATTCATTTAAAAAAAGAAAGAAATGTGTTTGGCTGTGTAATATCCGCTGTCAAGGTGTGGTGACTCGTAAACTATGAGCTCATAGAACGATGTATACACCTGCAGGTACGGTGTGCCAACTCAGAGGTTATAAATGGTGTTGATAAAGAGACGGAATGTGAAGGGGGAGGGAGTGTATCCCTGCGCCTGGCTCCTACACGTTTTGTATGAGTGCATGGAAACAGGCACACCAGACACAGGGAGAGCGAGCACCGGAAAGAGCAAGGAGCGGGGAATGGCCTCCATTTAAAGTAGCTGTGTCACTTCAAAGCATTTTACTGTCTGACTCAACCAATAGAGGAAGAACAGTGTTTGTAGGGTTACTGTTTACAGGAAGGGATACTCCACTTATTCCATCTCTGAGGTGTTTTAAGTGGATGACGCCATGAGTTGTCTGCTGTCGTTCGTCAGTACTGTCATTAGTGTTTAAGTCAATAAAGTACACTGTTACAAAAGTTAAACAGCCAGCCATATTGTCAATGTTAAACATTTCAATGGATTATAGTATTTGTATGAGTACTCAACAAAAATGCTGGGTTAACAACAACCCAGTGCTGGGTAAAAAGTGGACAGAACACAAGTTGGGTTATTTTTGACCCATCCAGTTGGGTCACTTGAGATATGATCCACTGTGTTAGATCAGAAGACTGAAGGCAGGGCTTAGTAGGGGAGTTACTTTCAGATTGTTATATTTGACCAACTGTGAGAGTACATTTGATTCCACTTCATCTGTTCTGTTATATTGTCAACACAAGTTAAAGTTGAGCACTGACACTTTTGTATCTCAATGTCGATTACACAAGTTTATTTCTTCAAGGGCCTATGCGTATCCTAGTGTTGGAATAGTTACCACTTTGTTTTGCTGTTGAAATAATGTTATTCATGTTTTTTTTTCTATTAAATTATGTAATGTGCAAAAATATTGAAGGGAAAGGTACATTTGCAGTGCACAAACATGAAGAAGTGGCCAAAAATACCTATCTGGAAGCCACACACCCAATAGGCCACGCCTCCTGAAAATAACCTAAGGATTACATAAAAAATACCCATCTGCTGGGTCAACTCAGCATAAAAGTGAATAGAAACCCAATTGATGATTAAATGTTAAGAAAATTGTAAAATTGTGTAATCCAAAAACGTGGCCTATTGGTTTCAGAGTTCTTTTTGGCCCGTGAGAGTAAATCTCATTCCTTTTCATCATGTTAAGTTAACTGAAAATTAAGAAAAATCTATATTTTTGCACATTGCACGTTTTAATATAAAAAAAGTATAACGTTATTTAAATATTATAACAATGTGGTAATTGTCCCAACTTTGGGATATACATAGGCACTTAATGAACTCCTTCTCTTGTGTAAGCCTTATTAAAGCTACAAAAGCGTCCAGAGCAATGTGTTTAGCAACAACAGTCCCCATGCGGAGCAGTGTTTTTTTTTGTCTATTGCTTTTTTTGTTCTTTTCAAAAGTATGTCCATCTCTGATAAGCTACACAAGAAAAGGCTTTATTAATACAGTGGGGAGAACAAGTATTTGATACACTGCCAATTTTGCAGGCTTTCCTATTTACAAAGCATGTAGAGATCTGTCATTTTTATCATAGGTACACTTCAACTGTGAGAGACGGAATCTAAAACAAAAATCCAGAAAATCACATTGTATGATTTTTAAGTAATTAACTTGCATTTTATTGCATGACATAAGTATTTGATCACCTACCAACCAGTAAGAATTACGGCTCTCACAGACCTGTTAGTTTATCTTTAAGAAGCTCTCCTGTTCTCCACTCATTACCTGTATTAACGGCACCTGTTTGAACTCGTTACCTGTATAAAAGACACCTGTCCACACACTCAATCAAACAGATTCCAACCTCTCCACAATGGCCAAGACCAGAGAGCTGTGTAAGGACATCAGTGTTAAAATTGTAGACCTGCACAAGGCTGGGATGGGCTACAGGACAATAGGCAAGCAGCTTGGTGAGAAGGCAACAACTGTTGGCACAATTATTAGAAAATGGAAGAAGTTCAAGATGACGGTCAATCACCCTCGGTCTGGGGCTCCATGCAAGATCTCACCTCATGGGGCATCAATGATCATGAGGAAGGTGAGTGATCAGCCCAGAAATACACGGCAGGACCTGGTCAATGACCTGAAGAGAGCTGGGACCACAGTCTCAAAGAAAACCATTAGTAACACACTACGCCATCATGGATTAAAATCCTGCAGCGCACGCAAGGTCCCCCTGCTCAAGCCAGCGTATGTCCAGGCACGTCTGAAGTTTACCAATGACCATCTGGATGATCCAGAGGAGGAATGGGAGAAGGTCATGTGGTCTGATGAGACAAAAATAGAGCTTTTTGGTCTAAACTCCACTTGCCGTGTTTGGAGGAAGAAGAAGGATGAGTACAACCTCAAGAACACCATCCCAACCGTGAAGCATGGAGGTGGAAACATCATTCTTTGGGGATGCTTTTCTGCAAAGGGGACAGGACGACTGCATCGTATTGAAGGGAGGATGGATGGGGCCATGTATCGTGAGATCTTGGCCAACAACCTCCTTCCCTCAGTAAGAGCATTGAAGCTGGGTCGTGGCTGGGTCTTCCAGCATGACAACGACCCGAAACACACAGCCAGAGCAACTAAGGAGTGGCTCCGTAAGAAGCATCTCAAGGTCCTGGAGTGGCCTAGCCAGTCTCCAGACCTGAACCCAATAGAAAATCTTTGGAGGGAGCTGAAAGTCCGTATTGCCCAGCGACAGCCCTGAAACCTGAAGGATCTGGAGAAGGTCTGTATGGAGGAGTGGGCCAAAATCCCTGCTGCAGTGTGTGCAAACCTGGTCAAGAACTACAGGAAACGTATGATCTCTGTAATTGCAAAGGTTTCTGTACCAAATATTAAGTTCTGCTTTTCTGATGTATCAAATACTTATGTCATGCAATAAAATGCAAATTAATTACTTAAAAATCATACAATGTGATTTTCTGGATTTTTGTTTTGGATTCTGTCTCTCACAGTTGAAGTGTACCTATGATAAAAAAATTACAGACCTCTACATGCTTTGTAAGTAGGAAAACCTGCAAAATCTGCAGTGTTTTAAATACTTGTTCTCCCCACAGTATATGTAGCCTTAGAAATAAAGTTCAGGAAATCAATAACTTGCTAACATCAGATAATATTAATATATTTCCCATTTCTGAGACTCCCTTAGATTATTCCTATGATGATACAGTGGTAGCAATACAAGGAGATAACATCAACAGACGAGACAGGAATGGATATAGGGGAGGTGTTTCTGTATATATTCAGAGCCGTATCTCTGTAATGCTTAGAGAAGTTCTCATGTCAAGTGTTGTGATTGCAGGTTCACCTGACTCCTCTAAAGCCTATTATTTTAGGGTGCTGCTGTAGGCTAGCAAGGGCTATCAGTCAGTATCTATGTAGATCATGTGTGTGAAATGCTTGATGGAGTGTGTGATCTTAACGGAGAGCTTCATTTTCTGGGTGACCTGAACAGTGACTGGTTAGCAACTAGCTGTCCTCTCAGGAGGAAGCTTCTAACTGGGACTAATGGCTGTAATAGGTTATCACTCAAACAACTAGAGTGGATACCAGTAGTGTTGGATCTGTGACATCCACATGCATGGATCATATCTTCACTAATGCTGAGGAGCTTCGCTCCAAATCAATATCAGGTCCCATTGGCTGTAGTGACCATAACATTGTGGCAATAACAAGGAAAGCCAAAGTGGACCTAAAGTCATTTATCAGAGATGATGAAGAAAAAAATTCCTCAGGACACTTTTGTTAAATATGTATTTAAAAGAAAAATGTGTTGGTCTGATATGTATCATTAAGTGAATCCAGATGCAGCACTGGAAGTATTTAAATGACATGACAATTGTTGACAAGCATGCACCTGTTAAGAAATTAACGGTGAGAACTGTTAGAGTCCTCTGGACTGATGATGAATTGAAAAAGTGTATGGTTCAAAGAAATGATGCAAAAGTGATGGCAAACAAGTCAGGCTGCACAGCTGATTGGTTGACATACTATACATTGAGAAATGTTGTGACTAGGGCTGTGGCGGTCATGACATTTTGTCAGCCGGTTATTGTCAAAAAAAATAACAATAAATCCATTATTTATTTTAGACAGGCCTAAAGAAGCATGATATGAAGAAAATGTAGTCTATTTCAGAAGAACAGAATACCATACTCTGAGTTGTCCTTATGTTAGGCCCTGATCTGTCTGTGCCATATGGCTGTGGGCGACACTAGTTCATTAAGCAGATTTTCTTAGAATTCCGTGGCATTATTTTAAATTACTTTATAGTATGAAGAATATAATTGAACATAACTAAATAAAATAGAAAGGATATTTCATCCTAACGATTTGAGGGACACGAGGCTATTCTGTGTTGAACTGTTAACAAAGAAACAGGTCCTCCTAAATGTTTAATTTAGAGTTATTTATGCAACTTTACAAAAGTTGGGCTATTTGTTATACACTCTAAGACAGCATGATACGACTCTAATGATGATGATTTAAAAAAAAGTTGCTTGAAAGGCTTGAGCTCTGCTATGTTTTTTTAGTTGTGATATAATCCTTATCAAAACATATAGGCATATGGGCTAAGCTACATGAGGTGTGCGACTACGATTTGAAAAAGTGATAATATATCATTCACAAGGGATAGGCTAATATTGTCACCCATTAGACTATTCTTGATTTAATGTTGTCTTCTACGTATACTAAATAATATATGTGTGAATTTGGATTTAGAATGGACCATTATCATACACCTGTCTCAATACAGGGGAAGTGGAACAAAAATACATGTCATCTATGCACTTAAATAGCGGATGGAGGACGCTTTTCTCATTATTCATTTTCATGCCAGGCAGGCTATACTCCTGTTGTAAAGCGAAATAATGTGCTTAATATTATGAAAGTTGAGAAATAAATATTGTAAGCCTATAGAAAGCTGATTGGAACCTCCTCCTTTTAGTAGAGGCCGTCAGAACTCTGTGTTCTCAAGCAATTGCATAGCCTATAGAAATGTTGCTTGACACGAGCTCATGGCCTCTCATGAAGTATTGGATTAGATTTTCTATTATGTTTGCATTGATGTCAGAGTGATTAGAGGGACAGTAGAGTACTGAGTACTAGGCACTTAGAAAGTTTGGTAGGCTACTAATGAGCATCAGCAGGATCAGAGCTTGAAAAAGCCTAGTTACCGTGACTAAATGGTCACATAGAATTTGGACTTGTGACCGCCGGTGTGGCGGTAATTCGGTCACGATAACAGCCCTAGTTGTGACTAAACTTTAAAAAAGAATAAGAAATTACATTACCAAATCAAGATAAATTACATAAAACACAATGGGAAAAGACCAGAGTACCTTATATGATATCATGGGCAGAAAACCCAATTCATCTCCATCGTTCATCGAAGTTGATGGGTCATTTATAACAACACTTTTCAATATTGGCAATCATTTCAATTACTATTTCACTAGTAAAGTGGAAAAACAATAGTAAATAATGATTGAGAAGGATTGCTGTTTTGAATTTGGTCAAGTTCACGTGGGAGAGTTGGAAAAACTATTGTTATCTATTGTTTCACAACACTCTTAAAAACACCAATATTCAGGTTGAATAACTACTTTTGGTGTTTCAAGGTACTTCAATTCTGTTTTGAAATACATTCTGTGTATCGCAACGATTACATTGGGTTTACATTCAACCACCCTCCAAACACATCTTAGGTTAGGTGAACTACTTTTCATGGTTTTGCTACACGAAGATAGCGTTTTGAGTCCTTCTACTTTCATAGTGTGAAGCCATGGTTCACTACTGTTTTATAGCCGTTTTCCTTTACGTGTCAGGGTTGTTAGAGCTATGCTCTGTTACAGGGGTGAGGGCTGGAGGAGCCAGGGCTGGGGTACATCCTCCCTCACAGTGGAAGATTCCCCTCGCCTCTTCCTCTGTGTGTGTGTGTGTGTGTGTGTGTGTGTGTGTGTGTGTGTGTGTGTGTGTGTGTGTGTGTGTGTGTGTGACGGAGGGTGGGTTCAGGACACTACAAAAACAAATCAGATTAACTTATTGCGGTTTAATGGAGAATATGACAAACAACCAATATAGGCAAAGTGGGATCCCGAGTGGCGCAGTGGTGTAAGGCACTGCATCTCAGTGCTAGAAGTGTCACTACAGACCCTGGTTCGATTCCAGGCTGTATCACAAGTGACTGTGATTGGGCATCCCATAGGGCGGCGCACATTTGGCCTAGCGTCGTTAGGGTTTTGCCGGGGTAGGCCGTCATTGTAAATAAGAATTTGTTCTTAACTGACTTGCCTAGTTAAATAAAGGCTAAATAAAAAAAAATAGAAAAACTATGTCATGTAAAATAAATCAGTGTATTCACCATTTTAATCAACCAATCTAAAAAGGGAAGTGGAAATTGTGTGAAATGAGTACTCATGTCGGAGTAGTCAGTCAGTCAGTATGAGTAATGTTGTTGTCTCTATGTGTGTTGTGTCTGTGCAGAGCTCAGAGAACAATGCCACGTGCAGGGAAAGTCCCACCCTAGTGTCTAAACCCTACTACAGGGTGGACCTCTTCAACAGGTACATGAACAACGTCCTGCTCACCTCAGTGTTGGTTACCATCATCGGGGACAACACTGTGGCACACATTGGCACCAAGGACGGCAGGCTGCTGCAGGTACACTCACTGTGTCTATGTGTTTAGTGTGTTTGTGTTGCAGTACAGTAAAAAGTCACTGAGGTGTCTAGTAGGAGAATATGAAATTACAGTGTCTATTTCATGAATTCAGATACAGTAAAAGTGGTGGTAGATTGAGCTATATTAAAAACAATTGTACCATGTGCATGACTCAATGAAGGTCATTAGCTCTCTCAGCACGTTAACCAACCTAAGTAGAACATATTATAAATCCATTCCTTTCACAGGTCTGCCATGGCTCAGGGATATAACTGTCGTGTCTTTGACTGTTGTAGCTCATCCTGAGGAGGTCAAGTCCCATCATCTTTGCCAACTATTCCCTGGGTGAGGAAACAGAAGTGTCCAGGAAAGCTTCTGTGCAATCCGACGAGTCCTTGCTCTTCGTGGTTGGAAATAAGGTGCCTTTTCTATTCAGTCATAAGTGCTCATTACCCCCACTTTGCTTATTTGTTTTACTTTTGATTTCTAAAGGCAGAGAATACACTGTAACAATTTATTTCCCGCTCCCTTTCTTTTCTCTCTTCCCTCTCTCCCCCTCTCTTCACCTCTCTCTCTTCCTCTCTTCCCCCTCTCTCTTCCCTCTCTAACCCCTCTCTTCCTCTCTTCCCCCTCTCTCTTCCCTCTCTAACCCCTCTCTTCACCTCTCTCTCTTCCTCTTTCTTTGTAACAGATGTTCAGTGTGTCTCCTAAAGGGCCCGGATGTAAACACTTTCTAACCTGCTCCACATGCCTGGCGGCGCCCAGGTTTACAGGGTGTGGCTGGTGCTCGGCGGTGTGCTCCAGGCAGGAGGAGTGCCCCGCCCAGTGGAAGAATGAGTCCTGTCATCCCTTCATCACAGAGGTAAGACTGCTTGGGGGCCGGAGTAGGGAGTGGCTCTTTTTAAACTGACCCTCTGTTATAAATGTCAGAACAACGACCACCACATGGGTCGAAGAAACCGACACATTGTTAATAGAATATTTGAAAGTGAGTAGTTGAGCATTTGAAGAAAATGTGTAAAGCATTTGAGGAAATGTCAACTGCATCATGTTTTTCTGATCGTATTCTATGGGGGGATTCAGTTTTTCCCTAAGACAGCTCCCCCTAATGGCGAGACAGAGCTTAAGCTGTGTGGCTGGGAGTTCCAGTCTCCTATAAGACCAGCCATCATCAGCAAGGAGACCCACCTGGTGAGGGTGGGAGAGACCCCCTGCACTGTACTGTCCGAGAAGAGCAACAGCACACAGTAAGTAACAGACACCGAATGCATGGAGACATCCAAGCTTCAAATCAACTCTGTCAAATGACCTCATAGTTTTGTTATTATTGAGGCTGCAGTCAACACTGATCTTTCACCCTGACCACTCCTAGGCTGGTGTGTAGCATTCACCCTAATGTTACAGGCCCATACCAGGATCTCAACATCACCGTGGAAGTGCATGAGGGGAAGGTGGAGGGACGCTACTCAATCCAAGGGCAGGCTCAAATTACAGGGTTCACTTTTGTGGTGAGGAGGATTACATTTGTTTGACTGTTGACACAACCTTTTATTCAAAACAATGTATTTCATCCACTCTAATGTCTACAATTCTATCCAGGAGCCAAGTATCACAGAAATCATGCCTGACTACGGGCCTCAGGTAGGGGGGACTTTGGTCACACTGACAGGGCCTCACTTGAATGCTGGGATGATTAAGACTGTGTCTATAGGAGACCAGGACTGCCCCATCAAGAGGTAATTATGGGCATCTACCTTTTCAGCTGTGCAATTTGCTCTCTTAGCCTGGGTGTCTCATTGTAACTGTAGAACCTGTGCCTTTTTATAGTACATATGACTTTTACTGTTTCTGTCTAGATCTATATCATGTTGATATCAGTATATCAACATAATATTATGTTATTGTCTTACTGGGTCTCTGTCAGCATCTCTAAGGGTACGGGGACCACGTCCTCCATAGTCTGCCGGTCTAAAGGTGTGGCAGCAGTGAAGAAGGTGCCCGTGAGGGTTGTCATTGACCAATCCCAGGTGTCCACTAACAAGATGTTCCACTATAAGAGCAACCCTGTGATCACTGAGATACGGCCTGCCTGCAGCTTCCGAAGGTAGGCCATACAAATGGATACTAGCCACTAGGCATCATCTGTGTGCTTCTGGGCCTAGCTGACTGACCTGCAAATGTGCTATATAGGACTGTAGAAAACAGTTAATTGCACACAGCTGATGCGGACCAAGAAGACGGTGATAAGTCAAATGTATTCCGGGCAGTGCCGACACATTTAGCTGAGGGAAAACAGGCTGTGCAGGAAATGTGCAATCTCTCTAGAGGCAATGAGGTTAACCTAAGTGAGGATGTGATTAGCCAACAGAAATAAACAAGCTAAAGACCTGTTGTGTAACAATGCTGTGCCTTTTCTGGGTCACATTTCAGAAACTGGCACAACCATTTGAATAATAATAGAGAATAAACTGCAAATAGTGCTGGTTTCTCTGGTTTCTACAGTCAGCAGCGTTGACCTCTAACACCGAGAGTCTCTATGTGTTTGTTTTCATCCTTGTTCAATCCTGTGATTAAGTGGATCCAAGATCATCATCAAAGGCAAAAATCTGGACTCTGCGTACAACACTGTCATCCACTACAAATCCAACAAACTGAAGAAGTCTCTGCAGCGTGTAAGTTTTCCGGCGGGGATCACAACTCTGGGCTTCATAAACCTATGATAGGGTAATATCCATTAAATGCCAGTCTTTGATTTCATTTGATTAAATGACCCCAGAGTACTGTTATTGACACTATTTGATGTGTCGAACATAACGCAGGTCTGCAACGGCACAGCAACCCCCACGCACATGGAGTGCTTTGCCCCCGTCTTCCCCAGAAACGAGACAGACAAGGGCTTTATTAATATCAGCATGGACGGGGCCATCAATCTGGTGAAGAAGAACTTTGAATACCAACCAGACGCCAGCATCACCCCCTTTGAGTACGAAGGCAACGTACTGAGCCTGAGCCCTGGACAGACTGAGGTTTCACTGCATGTACGTTCACCATCATACACACAGGACTCAGCTTTGAAGAGAGCCAGTTACGTAGTCTGTCAATTAATCATCATTGTTTTCAACCATTACAGTAACTGTAGATTAACCAATTGGTTGATGGGTAAATCTAACCACAATTGTTGTTGTATAAGTAGTGTGAGTAGTTGATTTCGTAGGTACCAGTGGGCAAAGCTGGTTGAAATGACTTCATTGCAACCAGTTTACAACTGAAATCGTGTGTAATCTGGTTTTAAAGATGTCATTTCAACCAGCAATATTCAAGCTCCAATAAATTCCTCATGAAGTGTTTTCCCATGTTCTGCAGCACAACAAGCTAAGCATGGTGAGCCTCTGCATGGAGATCATAATGACCATCGGAGGTGTGGACTGCGGAGTCCAAGTGCTGGACAACGAACTGACCTGCAGGATCCCCAAGGAGCTCATCATCCCCAGGGAAGGTTCGCCTGTCATGGTGAGCTACTGTAATGGTTAACTTAATTGAACTTAATCCTTAATTGTCTAAGCCGGGGGGGGGGGGGGGGGGGATCAAAAGGAACTTTGTTCTAAAGTGACTTTCCTATATCTGAGAGACTTAATTAAGGTCAGGAAATTATTTAAAAAAATATATATGTGTGCTTTACCCATATAACCCCGTTTTTGGGCACTAAACTACTCCCATATACACTCAGTGGCCAGTTTATTAGGTGAGTGAGTCACGTGGCCGTAGCTTCCTATATAAAGCAGGCAGACAGACATTGAGGCATTCAGTTACTGTTCAATTGAATGTTAGAATGGGCAAAACGAGTGACCTAAGTGACTTTGAGCGGGGTATGATCGTCGGTGCCAGGCGCTCCGGTTCCAGTATCTCAAAAACAGCCGCCCTCCTGAGTCTAGGGTTTCCCGCGAATGGTGCGACAAACAAAAAACGTTCAGTCAGCGGCAGTCCTGTGGACAAAAGAGCTCGTTGATGAGAGAGGTCGAAGGAGAATGGCAAGAATCGTGCGAGCTGACAGACATTGATATTTGAATTTCTGTTTACTTAAATGAATTGAAATGGAATTGACCCTAACCTTGAAAGCAAACCATCAATCCATTAGTAAACTGGTCCTTAAATGAAAGTGATAATCAAACTGATCCCAGAATAAGGTGTGAGTAATATCCTGTTTTTTTGTCCTAGGTGTCTGTGAATGGGCGTGCCTATGAGGTGGGCACGGTGGTCTTCGTCAACAACACCACCAACATAGTGGTTATCATGTTTGGAATTGTCATTGCGTTGTGTGTTGGTGCTGCCATGGCCTTCATCACCATGAAACATGTGAGGAGGAAGAAGAAAGGTGAGAACCGTTACTGTGTGTGGAATTCGCTACAAGAAGATGTACTTTCATCTACCAGTACTCTTAAATGATAGCACGGGTTAGACAGACTTACATTTGTATGCCTTTAACAATTGTTGTCATGTAAGCAATAACTTACCATGTGTGCATTTAAGACATTTCATATTTTCTGCTAGGTATCTAAAGTTTTTGAGTATATACTGTATAAGGCAATGTAATTCATTATGTTGATGAAAACATTTCAGCCAAAGTAGACACTGGTTTAGCAAGGATGTTTGTCCGCAGTCGGATAAGCAGCAACCCTGACCAATCCCCCACAGGTGACTATCGACAAGGTGAGATCCTTGGAGTGAACATTTGTTATGGTTCATTAATCTTGTGATTCATATCAATGAATCAATGGTTTCTCTTGCCGTGTCCCCTCTGTACTCCAGAATGGTCCAACCAGGTGAGCCAAAGGACAGGCTCAGGAGGGATAGCCTTACATAGCCTGCTCTACGCTGCCACCTTTGACCCCTCAGCCATGCCTCTGATCTCATTGGACACCCTGAGACCTGAGCTCCTGGAGGAGGTCAAAGACGTCCTGATCCCAGCCGACAGGCTCAACGTTCACCACAACCAGATCATCGGCAAAGGTATGGTCTGGATAGCCCGTTCCAAGATCTGTTTGTGCTGTCTTGCCAACTCCTATGGTCATTGTCATGCCAAACAGATCGGGACCTCCTCAGATACTGACTAAGAAAAGCAAAATGGGTCTGGCCGTCTTCATTCATTAGAATCCATCTATTTCTGTTTCCACTCATTTACCTGTTCATTCTTTTTTTCTTTGTTTACGTTTAAAGTATGTAACTAGACTAGCGCCATATCCCCCAAAACACGGATGTTATTTTGTCGTTATTCAGGTCATTTTGGGACTGTGTACCACGGCTACCTGACAGACAACAATAACCAAGAACAGTTAATCCACTGTGCTGTTAAGTCATTGAACAGTAAGTGGATTCTTCTCATTTTGTTGGGCTGAGCTCTCATGCCATAGCACAACTGTGCTAGACATCTGTGGTGTATGTCCTGCTTGGTACACATAGTTCAATTCTCCCTCTCTCAGGGATCACAGACCTGGAGGAGGTGGAGCAGTTTCTGAGAGAGGGCATCCTGATGAAGGAGTTCCACCACACCAATGTTCTCTCCCTGCTGGGTATCCTGCTGCCTCAGGAGGGGCTCCCCCTGGTGGTGCTGCCCTATATGAAACATGGAGACCTGCGCCACTTCATACTCTGTGAAAGGAGGGTACGTTAAAGGCCTACTCTTCCTCATACTTCATAATAACAAAGTATAGCCACTAGTCAGTTCGTCAGAGCGAATATACGTTTATATTGTTCATGAATGACCCCTGTGTCACCTCTCTTCCTCCAGAATCCAACAGTGAAAGACCTGATTGGCTTTGGGCTACAGGTTGCCAAAGGGATGGAGTACCTGGCCCAGAAGAAGTTTGTACACAGAGACCTGGCAGCTCGAAACTGCATGTAAGTGCAGGGCAGCTCTATCACTCGTTAATGTTTTGTTTCTGCTATTTCTCAATCCAGTACCTGGCTGTGCCATCGACAAAGTCTGTCTATTATCTATGGTCTCTTTAGGCTTGATGAAACGTTTACGGTGAAGGTGGCAGATTTCGGAATGGCCAGAGATGTGTTTGACAAGGAGTACTACAGCATCCAGGACCACAGGAAGGCCAAGCTGCCAGTCAAGTGGATGGCCATAGAGAGCCTGCAGACACAGAAGTTCACCACTAAGTCAGACGTGGTGAGGGATTATGACTCAATTTCAATTTTCTTATAGCCATTGTATACTGTAGCTAGCTGTCTTACAGTACAAAAAAAGTATGAAAACGGATGCACTCACTACTGCAAGTCGCTCTGGATAAGAGCGTCTGCTAATTGAGTCCAGGACTTGCTAGAGATCCAGTTCTTGTAAATGTTTTCTAGCTCTTTATCCCTTGTCTTCACAGTGGTCATTTGGGGTCCTGATGTGGGAGCTGTTGACCAGAGGAGCGAGCCCCTATCCTGAAGTGGACCCCTACGACATCACTCACTTTCTATTAAAGGGACGCAGGCTGCACCAACCACAGTTCTGCCCTGATGCTTTGTAAGTGATCTAGTGTCAGATCATTTTAACGGGCAACCGGCGGCATGCGGATCACCCCAATCAAAGTTTCCCGTTCCTGATCTACAGCTATTCTATCACAGTCGTTTATAGCTGTTGTTGTTGCATTAGGAACTCTGTCATGGTTGTTGACAGCTGTTGTCATTGTTCTATGCTGTTGTTTCTCTACAGGTACTCCATCATGCTGGAGTGCTGGGACCCGGAGCCAGAGCTCAGGCCTGACTTCCACACGCTGGGCCAGGAGGTGCTAGAGATCTTGTCCTGCCTGGAGGGAGAGCACTACATCAGCCTGAAGGTGACCTACGTCAACCTGGACCAGCCACGGCCTTACCCTGGCCTTACCACCTCTGCTGATGAGGCTGAAGCCTCTGGATCTGACTCAGACAGCGTTGTGTCCAGCTGAGGACCACAGAGCCTCAGGGGTCAACAGAACTGACCGGTCCATACCATACCAGAATTTACTGGACCAAACCAGACCAGGACAGTAGGGCGTGGTCAGAGGGCACGGATGGGGGCATGACCATTCACCGTAGATGGAGGGCTCCCCCTATTCCCATCCACAATGCAATATTAGTACACAGAAATAATTGTTCACTTCTGTTACTCAAGACTGGATTGACAAGGAATAGAATATTGATTATTGACTAAGAAGACCTTGTGAAATGTGTTGACTTGTGTGAGCATTGACACTGAATTTCAATGTAGTTTCCCCTTCCTTGTGAGTACACAAATTATGACTATATCATATTTGTCTATACTTTCAATGCACTTGTGTTTTTTTTTTAAGGACGATTTTCAGATGAAGAAATTGTATTTATAATGGGACACCAAGTGAACCTTCTCCATTTCTGAAGCACAGCTGTAAATATGAACAACTGAATGTACAGTATACTGTATGTCTGAAATGTGTTTGTGTTATAATAACTAAGGACTATGATTTGAACATGTCATGTTAAATCAGATGGGTTTTCACACGTCATATTTTTCTCACTTTTTTTGCTGGCATCCAAAGATATGCCTTAGAGATGGTCATTTGTGTTGATGGTCATTTGATGTATGGTTCTGAATGTGGCCATTGACTGAACTGGTCATTCTCATTGATACTTCTGAGAGGATATTTCAGTGAACCAAACTAGCGTTGTCTATGGTTATCTGCTAGCATTCTAGTAGATACACATAGACTTCCAGTCATTGCGCTAACGCTAGTTAGAATTGGCTTGCGAAACTACAGTGGGGAGAACAAGTATTTGATACACTGCCAATTTTGCAGGTTTTCCTACTGACAAAGCATGTAGAGGTCTGTCATTTTTATCATAGGTACACTTCAACTGTGAGAGACGGAATCTAAAACAAAAATCCAGAAAATCACATTGTATGATTTTTAAGTAATTAAATTAGCATTTTATTGCATGACATTAGTATTTGATCACCTACGAACCAGTAAGAATTACGCCTCTCACAAACCTGTTAGTTTTTCTTTAAAACCTGTTAGGGATCATGCGAATTTTCGCAGATTTTTGTTAAAAATCGCGCAACATTTCAAAGTCCTGCTACTCATGCCAGGAATATAGTATATGCAAATGATAAGTATGTGTGTATAGAAAACACTCTGAAGTCTCTAAAACTGGTTAAATCGTGTCTGTGGCTATAACATAACGTGTTTAGGAGTAAAAATCCCTCGAAAAACTGTTCACCAAAAACACAAAAAATATATTAATCAGCCAGTCAATGTATTGTCTAAGGCGACCGAAAATAAATGAGGATGCCCTGTAAACGCCTACACGATGTCGCCAGTACTGGCATTTCCAGTCTACTTAATCCTTGGTTGGATGACGTTTTGGCCTTTCCTGTTTTAGTCTCACCACAGGATGTTGTGAAATTGAAAACAATGGAGGATGATTTCAAGACTTGCTGCTATCGAATACAGATCGCCCCGTGATCAATTTGATAGATTATTAACGTTTATTAATACCTAAAGTTGGTTTAGAAAAGTAGTTTGAAGTGATTTGTAAAAGTTTCTAGGAAACTTTTGTAATTTTAAAAAGTGACGTTGCGTCTTGTAAAATGGAATATTCCTGGATCAGACCGGTCTAAGGAAAACGACATTTTGGCTATACAATGAAGGATTTAATCGGGAAAAAGACCCAATTGTGATGTTTATGGGATATATAGGAGTGCCAAGAAAGAAGCTCGTCAAAGGTAATGAATGTTTTATATTTTATTTCTGCGTTTCGGGTAGCGCCGGCTACCGCAAAATCTGTTGTTTTAGGTGACGTTCCAGTATTTTGGGGGGTGCATGCTATCAGATAATAGCTTCTCATGCTTTCGCCGAAAAGCATTTTACAAATCTGACTTGGTGGCTAGATTCACAACGAGTGTAGCTTTAATTCAGTACCTTGCATGTGTGTTTTAATGAACGTTTGAGTTTTATCGAAAACTATAGATGGCGCTCTAAAATTTCCGCTGATTTGATCCCGCCACAGGAACCAAGTCCCTAAGAAGTTTTAAGGACCCCTCCTGTTCTCCACTCATTACCTGTATTAACTGCACCTGTTTGAACTCGTTACCTATATAAAAGACAACTGTCCACACACTCAATCAAACTCCAACCTCTCCACAATGGCCAAGACCAGAGAGCTGTGTAAGGACATCAGGGATAGAATTGTAGACCTGCACAAGGCTGGGCTGGGCTACAGGACAATAGGCAAGCAGCTTGGTGAGAAGGCAACAACTGTTGGCGCAATTATTAGAAAATGGAAGAAGTTCAAGATGACGGTCAATCACCCTCGGTCTGGGGCTCCATGCAAGATCTCACCTCGTGGGGCATCAATGATCATGAGGAAGGTGAGGGATCCGCCCAGAACTACACGGCAGGACCTGGTCAATGTCCTGAAGAGAGCTGGGACCACAGTCTCAAAGAAAACCATTAGTAACACACTACGCTGCCATGAATTAAATGCTTTTCTGCAAAGGGGACAGGACGGGGCCATGTAGGGCCATGTATCGCGAGATCTTGGCCAACAACCTCCTTCCCTCAGTAAGAGCATTGAAGATGGCTCGTGGCTGGGTCTTCCAGCATGACAACAACCCAAAATAACACAGCCAGGGCAACTAAGGAGTGGCTCCGTAAGAAGCATTTCAAGGTCCTGGGGTGGCCTAGCCAGTCTCCAGACCTGAACCCAATAGAAAATCTTTGGAGGGAGCTGAAAATCCGTATTGCCCAGCGACAGCCCCGAAACCTGAATGATCTGGAGAAGGTCTGTATGGAGGAGTGGGCCAAAATCCCTGCTGCAGTGTGTGCAAACCTGGTCAAGAACTACAGGAAACGTATGATCTCTGTAATTGCAAACAAAGGTTTCTGTACCAAATATTAAGTTCTGCTTTTCTGATGTATCAAATACTCATGTCATGCAATAAAATGCAAATGAATTACTTAAAATCATACAATGTTATTTTCTGGATTTTTGTTTTAGATTTCATCTCTCACAGTTGAAGTGTACCTATGATAAAAGATTACAGACCTCTACATGCTTTGTAAGTAGGAAAACCTGCAAAATCGGCAGCGTATCAAATACTTGTTCTCCCCACTGTACCTCATACTTCCTTCATACTTGGCACAGAGACATAAAATTGGTACCCATAAATTAATCTGACTCCGGGTAAGTAGATACAAAATGTCCCTTTAAAGGGGCAATCTGCAAATGGTACATCCATTTGTGTATTTTTAAATGAACAATTAAACACCTTAACTTTTCCCAAATATAATTATAAATGACTAATGAGCTTAGATCAACTTTTATGCCCCTTCAGAACCCATAATAGATTGTTTTACTCTACTGTTTGTAAACAATGTAATCGTAAAGAAACACTGTCACTGTATAGCGTCAAAACATGGTTAAATAGGCCTCCCGGGTGGCGTAGTATTCTAGGGCACTGCATCGCAGCGCTAGCTGTGCCACCAGAGACTCTGGGTTTGCGCCCAGGCTCTGTCGCAGCCGGCCGTTGGGTTGGGTTGTGTTTCGGAGGACGCGTGGCTTTCGACCTTCGTCTCTCCCGAGCCCGTACGGGAGTTGTAGCGATGACACAAGATTGTAATTACCAACAATTGGACACCACGAAATTGGGGAGAAAAGGGGGAAAAATAAAAAATAAATTTATACTATACATGGATGTCCCTTTAACTCTGACGTAAAAGTATGCAACCCATATCTTACTGCTTGTTAGTCTTTAAAACCACCACTAGATGTCGGTAAAAACCTTTGTCATCAGTCCTTATGCTGCAGGATTCTGCACCTCATGAGACCACGGTACAGACAAGACCTTTGTTATAACAGTCTGCTCCGGGATTATGAAACTGAAAGGTGATGAGAAGGGTGTTTGTTTGGCACTGGCAGACTGTTGTCGGTCTCTTAAATGGCACTGAAATCTCACTCCCCATATCCTCTGTTTTCTTCTTTTATTTCAGTCGGTAGATGTGGATTCAGTCACCTCCAACGGTGTGGATTTATGGTGGATTTAGAAACATCAATCTGAAAACACAAGTCTGAGTGTTTGTTTCAACATGAGAATAGTGAAATATTAGATTTTAAACACAGCCAAGCTCAGATGGTTTCTGTACAGTAGCTATGAATAGTGTTCATGAGAGAAAGATTGTGGTTTATACTGAAGGGTTCTAAGTATTTCATAGACTTATCTGACCTCTCTCCTCTGAGCCTCTCACTGAGCTGAGCTGGAGATTTTCTCACTGTTGAGGTGATGATAGGTTTACATGTCATAAACAGCGTCACATTGTGTGTGTTTTCCACGCACATGTGTGTGCACGTGAGTGTGTGTGTGCATGTTTGTGTGTGTGTTAATGTTAACCTTTTCAATTGGTAGGGCGTTCAATCAAAAACATAATTATTATTTTGACCAATGGGTAAAATAATATGTTAATTTTGTAGATAATCCTCGAAGAAAACCAATGGTCCAAAACTCTTGTCAGATAAGAAAAGTGGTCAAAAATAAGGAAACCTGCACTGCTTCTTGTCAACTAGGCTAGATGCTGTGTGAGGATTAAGGTCAAGGCTCACTTTCCCGTTGAACTCGTCATCTTTCTTCTCAAATCCATGGGACATAAAACAATATACAGTAGAGGTGAAATACATATTGATTTTGAAGGATGACATGTAGTATTTTCTTATTTTAGTATAGGCTTTCCATATGAATGTGAAATTCCTGTCCTTTTTTGAAGATTTCTCACTAAAACAAATGTATCTCTTTGAAAATTCATCGGAGCACTAAGTGTACCACCACATGCTTTGTATTTTCAAAGCCTTGTACATTTCATTCAGCTCGTCATGCTAATTTAGCTTTTTGTGACCTGCGAACACCACTTTGAAGACATGTAAAATCCTCAAATGTTTCTGCAAGAAAGATGCATCGCTCTGTCAACAGAGCTCGGTGCTTATTATCGGATGTATTTGGTTATGAAATCCGACTGTTTGGATATACTGTAAATTAAATGTTATAGAAAGACCCCACTGAACTATTCAGAACATGAATAATCATATTTGTCTTGGTAAAAATGTATTTTATAACATTAGGAAGTGAAACGTCGTTACCAAAACAAGTTTTCACCACTCTGGGCAGAGTGGGTGGACACCCTACAATTGAGCACTCAGCTTGCTCAGTATTCTTCAGACAGAAAAAGTTTGAGGAGACCACTACAGTACATCATATTACAATTTCTTATTTTGACAGAATGCAAAATAGGTAAAGCTTGGTATAAGAGGCTTTTATATAAACAGTTATGTAAACGTGTTATACAGTGTTGTTGTAGGCTGCAGTACTGAATCATGCTCTTCTGTGGGTACATGGTCCTTGAGACAAGTGTTTTTTTTTTTATTCAATCTGGAATGACGATCAGAGAAATTGGCTGACCTGCTAATGCTGTAATGACTGGTGTACTAACTGTCCTGTTAGGCAGCCAAGGAAAGCAAGCCATTTGCACCCACAGAATGGTGATGCAGAATAATGTTCCATCACTCCTGCAGTGCTTTTTCTTCAGTGTTGTTCTTTTGGTGTAGCTAATTGTAACACAAGCAGGTTAGTTTGCAGGTGGGGGGGTCTTGAAAGGTTGGATGGAAGGCAGGGAGAGCGGGAGGGAGTAGGAGGTGGATGGTGACCTGAGCTGGGATTGAAGTGAGTCTTCATCAGAGCCTCCTCAACCAGCTCTACTCTGTGCAGGTGGAGGAGAAAGGAACACTGTCAGGGTCTTGTGTTCAGACTGTCAGGGCCCTACCAGGATGAGATATCCAGCCTCCTGCACTATCTTTGGGGGGGTATTTACAATGACCAGCCAAGATTGGACTCGACTGCGAAGGGCGAGCTAAGAATGTAGCAATGCTTAAAACTATTGATTTAACACCATGTTACCTGAATGAATGGGGTTTTACTGTAAAGGTAATAGCTGCTTACATTTTAACACTTAAAAAAGGCCATCTAAAAGGTTTTTTAAAAGCTCAGAAAAGCTGCAAAGAAAAGGGCAACAGGGAATTGAATTCTGTATAATGGTAAATTATCGAAATTATATCCATTCTGTTATGATCAATGGGCCTCGGTATTAAACTTATGCTGAGTCCCTCTCTTTCATCATCACCTAAAGGCACACTTAAGAAAAACTAGAAGATTAATCAAATTCAAATTATTTCTTTATGCAGAAAAATGTTAGCTGGGTCATTACTACCATGCGGTGCCATTTGGACCTCATAACTTTTGGGGTAAAAAAGTATACACTACCGTTCAAAAGTTTGGGGTCACTTAGAAATGTCCTTGTTTCTGAAAGAAAACATTTTTTTGTCCATTAAAAAATAACATCAAATTGATCAAAAATACAGTGTAGACATTGTTTGTTTGTTTTTACCCCTTTTTTCTCCCCAATTTCGCGGTATCCAATTGTTGTAGATACTATCTTGTCTCATCGCTACAACTCCCGTACAGGCTCGGGAGAGACGAAGGTTGAAACTCATGCGTCCTCCGATACACAACCCAACCCAAAAATAAGGAAAACTGCACCGCTTCTTGTCAACTAGGCTAGATGCTGTGTGAGGATTAAGGTTAAGGCTCACTTTCCCGTTGAACTCGTCATCTTTCTTCTCAAATCCATGGGACATAAAACGATATACAGTAGAGGTGAAATAGATATTGATTTTGAAAGATGACATGTAGTATTTTCTTATTTTAGTATAGGCTTTCCATATGAATGTGAAATTCCTGTCCTTTTTTGAAGATTTCTCACTAAAACAAATGTATCTCTTTGAAAATTCATCGGAGCACTAAGTGTACCACCACAAGCTTTGTATTTTCAAAGCCTTGTACATTTAATTCAGCTCATCATGCTAATTTAGCTTTCAAAAGTTTCTGCAAGACAGCTGCATCGCTCTGTCAACAGAGCTCGGTGCTTATTATCGGATGTATTTGGTTATGAGATCCGAAATTCTGCAACTCGTCAGTTTATTCTTGTTCTGAGAAAGAATGCTATTCCATGAGAGAAATTGCCAGGAAACTGAAGATCTCATACAACGCTGTGTACTACTCCCTTCACAGAACAGCGCAAACTGGCTCTAACCAGAATAGAAAGAGGAGTGGGAGGCCCCGGTGCACAACTGAGCAAGAGGACAAGTACATTAGAGTGTCTGGTTTGAGAAAAAGATGCCTCACAAGTCCTCAACTGGCAGCTTCATTGAATAGCACCCGCAAAACACCAGTCTCAACGTCACCAGTGAAGAGGTGACTCCAGGATGCTGGCCTTCACTGGCTCCTTAACAGCATTGCCACTCTGCAGAGACATGAACCCGTGAACCTGAACAAAGGGTTCATACACATCTGATTCAGAATCTTGTTTAGGAGAAACACCAGTCCCAACCAGAGACTTAATGGACTTGAGTGCTCCCACAAGAAGAAACTGCTTTTATTCTCTCTCATTTTTGTCTCAATTTAGGACACTGAGAGACAATGTGTCCTTTCTCATGGAAGTCGTGACAAACTTGATGGATACGAAAAAAAAGTTTTCTGCCAATCTTTTTCTTTGGGCACTCTAGAAATGGACTGAAACCTCGCAGTAGGAGGTGACTTCTCTGGATTGATTTTTTTTTGCATAGGGATAACTACTGGGTGCTTTGTTTGTGAAGGTAGTTGTATGTGTCAAAACAAACGCAAGAACTGCAGCTTTCTCAAGAGTGAGATCCTTGTGCTTATGAATGTAGATCACAAGCCGTTTGTGAAGGCAATTCTTGAACTGCTCAAGAAGTATGAGCGTCTTTAAATCCTCAATCCTCCTTGACCTCTTGAGAACCACGTCTTTCCCTGTGCTCCAACTCTCATTTATGTTGCTCCAATCTCTCCTCACATTCTCTTTCCTTGTGCTCAAGCTCAAAATTGTTCTTAGCTCCAACTTTGCCTTTCGTTCTAACTCCCTTAGCTGCACTTCTACGGAATGTACTCTACTACCTGTAGCGCCCTTTTCATCAACCTCCCTCTCTGAAAGAATTTCCTCCTCCTCCAAAGCAGTATAAATCCAGATCCTTTGCAATGGCGAGAAGCTTCGCCTTTGTATATTTATCGAGCATCTCCCACGTGGGGTTTTCCACAAATGCTTAAAGTCCATGTTTTTTATTATAAACTCAGCAAAAAAAGAAAAGTCCCTTTTTCAGGACCCTCTCTTTCAAAGATAATTTGTAAAAATCCAAATAACTTCACAGATCTTCATTGTAAAGGGTTTAAACACTGTTTCCCATGCTTGTTCAATGAACCGTAAACAATTAATGAACATGCACCTGTGGAGCGGTCGTTAAGACACTAACAGCTTACAGACGGTAGGCAATTATGGTCACAGATATGAAAACACTAAAAGAAAGATGCCCAGGGTCCTTGCTCATCTGCGTGAACGTGCCTTAGACATGCTGCAAGGAGGCATGAGGACTGCAGATGTGGCCAGGGCAATAAATTGCAATGTCCGTAGTGTGAGATGCCTAAGACAGCGCTACAGGGAGACAGGATGGACAGCTGATTGTCCTCGCAGTGGCAGACCACATGTAACAACACCTGAACAGGATCGGTACATCCGAACATCACACCTGCTGGACAGGCACAGGATGGCAACAACAACTGCCCGAGTTACACCAGGAACGCACAATCCCTCCATCAGTGCTCAGACTGTCCGCAATAGGCTGAGAGAGGCTGGACTGAGGGCTTGTAGGCCTGTTGTAAGGCAGGTCCTCACCAGACATCACCGGCAACAACTTCGCCTATGGGCACAAACCCACCTTCGCTGGACCAGACAGGACTGGCAAAAAGTGCCACGGGTTTGTCCCACCAGGGGTGATGGTCGGATTAGCGTTTATCGACGAAGGAACACCAAGGCCTGTGCTCTGGAGCGGGATCGATTTGGAGGTGGAGGGTCCGTCGTGGTCTGGGGCGGTGTGTCATATATCAGGGATGATAAACGCATTTCCCACTAGTAATTACCAGTTGGAGGGCTGATCAGGGAGATTTTACCCAGTCGTATGTGATAAATTCCCACTTCCCACTTGGTTGTGAACGCATGATTAGGTACACTCATCACTGTAATTTGAAATGTAGGCTGGGGCAATGTGCTGGCGGGGGTTCATTAGCATATTTGGGGGCATGGTCTAGTGTACGTGTTGTACCAGTTTAAGTGGTTTAATTGTTATGCTGATGAAGGTTAAGCATCTCTTTTGACTATCAGTTCTGCAGTCTTGCAAGGACTTATGACAATCAGGCGCTGCACTGTTAAGAGGTTCAACAACTCTGTAGAACTGATAGTATACAAGCTTAATATTCAGGAACAGACCACATTAGCTGGGATAAAATTAACCATATTCCTTCTCATGGTTGAGCAAAAAGAGCTGACTGAAGTAAAGAACTGACTGAAGCCTCAAATAAGACACTTCTGCGATCTTCTGATAGGCTGCCGCTGCTACAGTATGCTACCAACCAGCAGGTGATGTGCATGTTGTCAACAGAAACGTCAGTGAAGGCACTGTAGGTTACTGCCAAAGATGACAAATTCACAGCATCTTCTGGCAATATGTGGCCATTAAATGACTGGAAAATGCACAATAACCTCTTTACAATGCAGGCTATTACTGGCACATTCTCTTGCAAACTTTGCAAAACAGTGTGAAAGGAGTTGCTCAACTTGCATCAGCATAACCATCAAACACTTCCACAGACAGTTGGCACAAATGCACACATTTATCCACGCCCCAACCAGTACATTGCCCCCTACCTATATTAATGACTTATAGTGAAACATCTCCCATATCTACAAGGTACCTAATCATCACATGTTTATTTATTTTTTATTTCACCTTTATTTAACCAGGTAAGCAAGTTGAGAACAAGTTCTCATTTACAATTGCGACCTGGCCAAGATAAAGCAAAGCAGTTCGACACATACAACGACACAGAGTTACACATGGAGTAAAACAAACATACAGTCAATAATACAGTAAAAAAAAAACAAGTCTATATACAATGTGAGCAAATTAGGTGAGAAGGGAGGTAAAGGCAAAAAGGCCATGGTGGCAAAGTAAATACAATATAGCAAGTAAAACACTGGAATGGTAGTATTGCAATGGAAGAATGTGCAAAGTAGAAATAAAAATAATGGGGTGCAAAGGAGCAAAATAAATAAATAAATTAAATACAGTTAGGAAAGAGGTAGTTGTTTGGGCTAAATTATAGGTGGGCTATGTACAGGTGCAGTAATCTGTAAGATGCTCTGACAGTTGGTGTTTAAAGCTAGTGAGGGAGATAAGTGTTTCCAATTTAAGAGATTTTTGTAGTTCGTTCCAGTCATTGGCAGCAGAGAACTGGAAGGAGAGGCGGCCAAAGAAAGAATTGGTTTTGGGGGTGACTAGAGAGATATACCTGCTGGAGCGTGTGCTACAGGTGGGAGATGCTATGGTGACCAGCGAGCTGAGATAAGGGGGACTTTACCTAGCAGGGTCTTGTAGATGACATGGAGCCAGTGGGTTTGGCGACAGTATGAAGCGAGGGCCAGCCAACGAGAGCGTACAGGTCGCAATGGTGGGTAGTATATGGGGCTTTGGTGACAAAACGGATAGCACTGTGATAGACTGCATCCAATTTGTTGAGTAGGGTATTGGAGGCTATTTTGTAAATGACATCGCCAAAGTCGAGGATTGGTAGGATGGTCAATTTTACAAGGGTATGTTTGGCAGCATGAGTGAAGGATGCTTTGTTGCGAAATAGGAAGCCAATTTAGATTTAACTTTGGATTGGAGATGTTTGATATGGGTCTGGAAGGAGAGTTTACAGTCTAACCAGACACCTAAGTATTTGTAGTTGTCCACGTATTCTAAGTCAGAGCCGTCCAGAGTAGTGATGTTGGACAGGCGGGTAGGTGCAGGTAGCGATCGGTTGAAGAGCATGCATTTAGTTTTACTTGTATTTAAGAGCAATTGGAGGCCACGGAAGGAGAGTTGTATGGCATTGAAGCTTGCCTGGAGGGTTGTTAACACAGTGTCCAAAGAAGGGCCGGAAGTATACAGGATGGTGTCGTCTGCGTAGAGGTGGATCAGAGACTCACCAGCAGCAAGAGCAACATCATTGATGTATACAGAGAAGAGAGTCGGTCCAAGAATTGAACCCTGTGGCACCCCATAGAGACTGCCAGAGGTCCGGACAGCAGACCCTCCGATTTGACACACTGAACTCTATCAGAGAAGTAGTTGGTGAACCAGGCGAGGCAATCATTTGAGAAACCAAGGCTGTCGAGTCATAAGGATGTGGTGGTTGACAGAGTGTTGGCCAGATCAATGAAACGGCTGCACAGTAATGTTTCTTATCGATGGCAAGATATCGTTTAGACCTTGAGCGTGGCTGAGGTGCACCCATGACCAGCTCTGAAACCAGATTGCATAGCAGAGAAGGTATGGTGAGATTCAAATGGTCGCTGTTTGTTGACTTGGCTTTCAAGACCTTAGAAAGGCATGGTAGGATAGATATAGGTCTGTAGCAGTTTGGGTCAAGAGTGTCCCCCTTTGAAGAGGGGGATGACCGCAGCTGCTTTCCAATCTTTGGGAATCTCAGATGACAAGAAAGAGAGGTTGAACAGGCTAGTAATAGGGGTGGCAACAATTTCGGCAGATAATTTTAGAAAGAAAGGGTCCAGATTGTCTAGCCCTGCTGATTTGTAGGGGTCAGATTTTTCAGCTCTTTCAGAACTTCAGCTGAATGGATTTGGGAGAAGGAGAAATGGGGAAGGCTTGGGCGACTGTTGGGGGTGCAGTGCTGTTGACCGGGGTAGGAGTTGCCAGGTGGAAAGCATGGCAGCCGTAGAAAAATGCTTATTGAAATTCTCAGTTATGGTGGATTTATCAGTGGTGACAGTGTTTCCTATCTTCAGTGCAGTGGGCAGCTGGGAGGAGGTGTTCTTATTCTCCATGGACTTTACAGTGTCCCAGAACTTTTTAGAGTTAGTGTTGCAGGAAGCAAATTTCTGTTGAAAAAGCTAGCCTTGGCTTTTCTAACTGCCTGTGTATAACCTAGCTTCCCTGAACAGCTGCATATCACGGGGCTGTTCGATGCTAATGCAGAACGCCATAGGATGTTTTTGTGTTGGTTAAGGGCAGTAGTCTGGGGAGAACCAAGGGCTCTCTGTTCCTGGTTCTAATTTTCTTGAATGGGGCATGTTTATTTAAGATTGTTAGGAAGGCATTTTTAAAAAATATCCAGGCATCCTCTACTGACGGGATGAGATCAATATCCTTCCAGGACACCCCGGCCAGGTCGATGAAACATGTACGTTTATATGTGTAGCTGTGAAGTGAACCTTTGGCCTTTTTTGTACCCCAGGGAACAACACTGTACCCTAACCATACCCTTGTTTTTTTGAATGTGTTAATTCTTAACATTTCCCCTTAGCTAGACCAGCTACAAAGTCAAATTTGGCTGTATTGAAAAAAATTCATGAAAACAAACATTTTCTTTTTGGTCTTATTTTAAGGTTAGTGTTAGGCATTAGGGTTAGCAGTGTGGTTAAGGATAGTGTTAAGGTTAGGTTTAAAATCTGATTTCATGACTTTGTGTCTGTGCTAGTTGACCAATCTGCAGAGCTGCCCTCATAACAAGTATTAGAGTTTGTTCGTCACATACATTGTTTAGTGAGTTACAACTGTGGTGTTATTTGTGACCGATCGCCTCTATTTGGTCTTATGTAGCAAAATATGAAATTGTGTTTTTTTACATTGAATAAAAGTAGAGACTCCGAGCTAGAAAATGGTAGATCATACACAGTAGTTGAGGAACAATGTGAAAGTAATTCTGCTTTGAAAGTCGATAAACTTGTAACCCCACTTTTGAGAAAATGTCCCTAGAAGTTTTTGGTATACCTACTGGAGAACTCTTCTTTGTCTACACCTATTCAGCATTGTTCACGCCCTTTTAAGCCTTAGTCCCACCCACCTTTTTAAGGATTCATGTGTGAGGCCACGTGAAAAACAAAATCAACGTTCATTTGTCACATGCACAGGATACAGAAGGTGTAAACGGTACAGTGATAGTACTTGCATACTTGCAATTTCACACACAGAAAGTGTCCTGGTGAAAATATTTTATAAAAATTGTATCGTTATTAGATGACTCCTAACCGACACCCTTGTCTAAATTGATGGGTCGTGAAGGAAATGCTATAATCAACACTCACCCAGATCAAGCAAGGTGGATGGGTCACTATTGTCTAGACATGTACACATATTCATGAAATACAATCGATGGCCGTAACCACCCCCAGACACACCTGCTAATTTTATGGGTCATGTAATAATCCGGCCAGTGTGTCTGGGTAAGCATCGTCTAATAATGATAATATATTCATACAGCATATTTATCTGGACACTTTCAAATTTGGTTACATCCCTGTTAGTGAGCATTTCTCTTTTGCCAAGAAAATCCATCCACCTGACGGGTGTGGCATGTCAAGAAACCGATTAAACAGCATGATCATTACACAGGTGCACTATAAAATGTGGCCTCTCAAAAGGCCACTCTAAAATGTTCCGTTTTGTCAAACAACACAATGCTACAGATGTCTCAAGTTATGAGAGAGCATGCACTTGGCATGTTGACTGCAGGAATTTCCACCAGAGAATTGAATGTTAATTTCTCTACCATAAGCCCCTTCCAACGTCAGATTAGAGAATTTGGCATTACGTCAAAATGGCCTCATAACTGTAGACCATGTGTAACTACGCCAGCCCAGGACCTCCACTTCCGGCTTCTTCACTTGTGGGATCGTCTGAGACCAGCCAGCTGGACAGTCAATAAAACTGAGAGTATTTCTGTCTGTAATAAAGCCCTTTTGTAGGGACAAACTTATTCTGATTGGCTGGGACTGGCTTCCAAGTGGTGGGCCTATACCCACCCATGGCTGCACCTCTGCCCAGTCATGTGAAATCCATAGATTAGGGCTTATGTAATGGTCGTCGTATGAGGAAGAAGGTGAAGAGGACCAAGGTGCGGCGTGGTAGGTGTTCATGGTCAATTTAATAAAGAAACTGAACACCAGAACAAAAAAACAACAAAGCGGAACAAACGAAACAGTTCTGTCTGGTACAGACACACAAAGACAGAAAACAACTACCCACAAACACAGGTGGGAACAGGCTACCTAAGTATGGTTCTCAATCAGGGACAACGATTGACAGCTGCCTCTGATTGGGAAACATACCAGGCCAAACACATAGAAATACATATATAGAACAAAACATAGAATGCCCACCCCAACTCACGCCCTGACCAACCTAAAATAGAGACATAAAAAAAGGAACTAAGGTCAGGACGTGACAGCCTAATTCATTTATTTCAATTAACTGATTTCCATATATGAAACTGTAACTCAGTAAAAGCGTTGAAATTGTTGCAATGTTGCATTTCTATTTTTGTTCAGTATGTATACTGTAAATAATATTGGTCTATCTGTTAAAACTTATAATACACTGCTCAAAAAAAATAAAGGGAACACTTAAACAACACAATGTAACTCCAAGTCAATCACACTTCTGTGAAATCAAACTGTCCACTTAGGAAGCAACACTGATTGACAATACATTTCACATGCTGTTGGGCAAATGGAATAAACAACAGGTGGAAATTATAGGCAATTAGCAAGACACCCCCAATAAAGGAGTGGTTCTGCAGGTGGGGACCACAGACCACTTCTCAGGTCCTATGCTTCCTGGCTGATGTTTTGGTCACTTTTGAATGCTGGTGGTGCTTTCACTCTAGTGGTAGCATGAGACGGAGTCTACAACCCACACAAGTGGCTCAGGTAGTGCAGCTCATCCAGGATGGAACATCAATGCGAGCTGTGACAAGAAGGTTTGCTGTGTCTGTCAGCGTACTGTCCAGAGCTTGGAGGCGCTACCAGGGGACAGGCCAGTACATCAGGAGACGTGGAAGAGGCCGTAGGAGGGCAACAACCCAGCAGCAGGACCGCTACCTCCGCCTTTGTGCAAGGAGGAGCAGGAGGAGCACTGCCAGAGCCCTGCAAAATGACCTCCAGAAGGCCACAAATGTGCATGTGTTTGCTCAAACGGTCAGAAACAGACTCCATGAGGGTGGTATTAGGGCCCGACGTCCACAGATGGGGGTTGTGCTTACAGCCCAACACCGTGCAGGCATTTGCCAGAGTACACCAAGATTGGCAAATTCGCCACTGGCGCCCTGTGCTCTTCACAGATGAAAGCAGGTTCACACTGAGCACATGTGACAGACGTGACAGAGTCTGGAGACGCCGTGGAGAACTTTCTGCTGCCTGCAACATCCTCCAGCATGACCGGTTTGGCGGTCATGGTGTGGGGTGGCATTTCGTTGGGGGGCCGCACAGCCCTCCATGTGCTCGCCAGAGGTAGCCTGACTGCCATTAGGTACCGAGATGAGATCCTCAGACCCCTTGTGAGACCATATGCTGGTGCGGTTGGCCCTGGGTTCCTCCTAATGCAAGACAATGCTAGACCTCATGTGGCTGGAGTGTGTCAGCAGTTCCTGCAAGAGGAGGGCATTGATGCTATGGACTGGCCCGCCCGTTCCCCAGACCTGAATCCAATTGAGCACATCTGGGACATCATGTCTCGCTCCATCCACCAACGCCACGTTGCACCACAGACTGTCCAGCAGTTGGAGGATGCTTTAGTCCAGGTCTGGGAGGAGATCCCTCAGGAGACCATCCGCCACCTCATCAGGAGCATGCCCAGGCGTTGTAGGGAGGTCATACAGGCACGTGGAGGCCACACACACTACTGAGCCTCATTTTGACTTGTTTTAAGGACATTACATCAAAGTTGGATCAGCCTGTAGTGTGGTTTTCCACTTTAATTGTGAGTGTGACTCCAAATCCAGACCTCCATGGGTTGATCAATTTGATTTCCATTGATAATTTTTGTGTGATTTTGTTGTCAGCACATTCAACTATGTAAAGAAAAAAGTATTTAATAAGAATATTTCATTCATTCAGATCTAGGATGTGTTATTTTAGTGTTCCCTTTATTTTTTTGAGGAGTGTATTAATCTCTATGCATACAACACCATTATGTATGCCATTATCCACACTGTAGACCAGGTGTCGTTAGAGCTGCAATCTGACTTTGTTGCCTTACAAAAAGACCTGGTTGGTTTAAAACGTGTACTTCATGTGGGCAAGACTAAATATATTTTGGTCGCTAATACTCGCAAAATATTTTCTGATGGACTACTGTACATATTTGTTCATTGAATGTGTCTCCCATCGATCGGATTCCCGCATATAATATCTGGGCATTTGGATGGACAAGGATTTAATGTTTAAAAAACATACTTATGAGCTAGTTAAAAAGCCAAGCTTTAAAGTGGGCTTATTTTTTTGAAATAGATCTTGCCTCTCCCATAACAACAGGAAGCAGATTGTACAGTCAACTTTCCTGCCAGGTCTTGACTCTGGTGACCCCATTTACCAGAATGCAGTAGCCACTACTCTTAAACATTTGGATGCCATCTACCATTGCGCTTTTCTGCTTTATCAATGGTGACAGTTTTAATATGCATCACAGCATCCTGCATCAAAAGATTGTCTGGTCCTCATGAAAGTCTTGTAGATCACTTCACTATTCCCTTTTAGTTTACACAGCTCCACGACACAAGCTTCCGACTTACTTAACTTAGTTATTTCTTGAAGTAAAAAAAGGAAGAAAAAAACATGTATAGAGTTTTTCTTATTGGTATGTCCGTGTTGAATTTGTTGTCCTCAGGGCACCATTGAAAATTAGACCCTGGTCTCATTGGGCTCCCGATTAAATAAAAGTAAAATAAATTAAACACATTCTGTAGGGGCAGACATGAGCGTTAAGGGCTTGGAGGTAGACTAACGTTAAAGGGAATGTAGACTTCACAGATCATTGACACAGGAGGACCTCTTAAGTAAGTCAGGAAATCATTTGGAGCAGATTTGGTGGTGAATGCTAAAAATACTTCTTCCTATCTTTCAGGTTACCAGAAATGTCCAAAGAATGGAGGATTCCTCCACTGTCTTTGGGGGGCCCTGTAGCGAGTCACCTGTGGCTGCTTTAGACGTGCTGGAGCAAGAACAAGCCTGGACTAAAATACAGGCATTGTTATACAGTCAAAATACTACTGTACGGTGGTTATTTTTTTGGTAAATGCATTATTGTATGATATGCATAAATGTTTTATTCATTAGACCTACTTGTCACTGGTATTCTTTTCAGCTGTCATGTTTGGATGGGAAACTTTTGATTTGATACCTAAGGCACAGTGTAGAGTAGACCTACAGATGTAGGATCTTAATTTGATCATCTTTTGTTGCTGCGAATTTCCCTGCACAGAAGGAAATACAAACTTGTAATGTATCTCAGTTTTAAAAGGCTTCTAAAGTTTGTAATTTACACTTTAAAATGTCAGACTTGATTTACGCTAACAAAAAATAATTTAATTATAAACCATATAATAATTAAAATGTCCTGTTGCTGCAGGATGATTTTTCTGCTTTAGCAAACTGGCACAAATTAAGATCCTATGCTGCTTTCAAATTAAGCATCATTTCATTTAACAGATAAGATGACACTATTTTCATAATTTGTCAGTAGTTCTAGATGCATCACTACACACCATGATAGAGGATCATGAACATCATAATTGAATAATGTAATATAAAGTTGTCACGAGTCCGACCGAGGGTGTTTCCCCTTCCCGGGCGGGTGGCGCTAGGCGGTCGTCGTCACCGGCCTATTAGCTGCCACTGATTGTTTTTCCTCCCCCTCCTTGTATGTTTAGTGGTAGCACCTGTTCATGTTTAATTAGTTTGTCTTTATTAGACAGCCGGCCCGCCTGGTTGTTGTGCGGGATTATTTCTATGTAACCTTCGGCTCTGTTGTAGAGGTACGTGTTAGTGCCTGGTCCTGATTTTTTCCATTGTACTTTTTGATTCCCTGTGGTTGGGAACGTAACTTTTGTGAGCACCCTGTGGTGCGTTGGTGCTATTAAAAGACGCACAGCATTGAACTCTGTCTCCTGCATTTGACTCCACACCCACGACACCCGGAGCATTACAAAAGTGTTACCCTCAATTATTTTTTATTTTTTATTGAACCTTTATTTAACTAGGTGAGTCAGTTTAAGAAGATATTCTGATTTACAATGATGATTCTTATTTACACCGTCCAAACCCACGCTGGGTCAATTGACGACACTAATCTTAGAAGTACACGTAGCATAAGAAGAAAAAAACACATTATTAATTATTTTCAACGATTGTCATGACTGTATTTTTGTCCAAACTGTGGAGGCCAGTGTTATGTTGGGTATACTGTATAGCTCAGAAATATTTCAGAAAGTGTATGTACTGCACTGCACCACTCTGGTACGGAAACGCCCTACGGAGAATTCAAGATAGTAAAAATAATTTAAGATCCTTTGTTACGGTTCACCTTGGATCTGCTTTGAGTTGGTTGTGTGTATGGTATGTATGAGGCTCTGGGCTTTGTGTGGTCTTGAAAGTTTCTAACGCCACTAAATCTACACCGCTGACGGTCTCAGACTTTTAAAAATTATTCTGTCTATAAGTCTGTCTGGTAGAAGAGTGAGAGACGGGGAGAGGATGCAAAAGTGGGATGATGATTTATTGGATGCAAATATTATACATGTGCGAACGTAGGATCTTAATTTGAGCCAGTTTGTTACAATAGGAAAGTAATCCTGCAGTAACAGGATGTGAATTATTATGTGAATTATTTAATTATTTTGAACGTGAATTATTATGTGGATTAGAACTAATGGACATTAGGGGTTGATACATTTTTGTCAAGTCTGATATTTCAAAGAGGAAATTAAAAACTTCAGAATCATTTTTAAAACTTTTAAAAGTTATCCTGCAACAGGGTGATCAAAATCAAATCAAATCTAATTTTATTTGTCACATACACATGGTTAGCAGATGTTAATGCGAGTGTAGCGAAATGCTTGTGCTTCAGGTTCCGACAATGCAGTGATAACCAACAAGTAATCTAACTAACAATTCCAAAACTACTGTCTTATACACAGTGTAAGGGGATAAAGAATATGTACATAAGGATATATGAATGAGTGATGGTACAGAGCAGCATACAGTAGATGGTATCGAGTACAGTATATACATATGAGATGAGAATGTAGACAAAGTAAACAAAGTGGCATAGTTAAAGTGGCTAGTGATACATGTATTACATAAGGATGCAGTCGATGATGTAGAGTACAGTATATACGTATGCATATGAGATGAATAATGTAGGGTAAGTAACATTATATAAGGTAGCATTGTTTAAAGTGGCTAGTGATATATTTCCCAACATTTCCCATTATTAAAGTGGCTGGAGTTGGGTCAGTGTCAATGACAGTGTGTTGGCAGCAGCCACTCAATGTTAGTGGTGGCTGTTTAACAGTCTGATGGCCTTGAGATAGAAGCTGTTTTTCAGTCTCTCGGTCCCAGCTTTGATGCACCTGTACTGACCTCGCCTTCTGGATGATAGCGGGGTGAACAGGCAGTGGTTCGGGTGGTTGATGTCCTTGATGATCTTTATGGCCTTCCTGTAACATCGGGTGGTGTAGGTGTCGTGGAGGGCAGGTAGTTTGCCCCCGGTGATGTGTTGTGCCGACCTCACTACCCTCTGGAGAGCCTTACGGTTGTGGGCGGAGCAGTTGCCGTACCAGGCGGTGATACAGCCCGCCAGGATGCTCTCGATTGTGCATCTGTAGAAGTTTGTGAGTGCTTTTGGTGACAAGCCGAATTTCTTCAGCCTCCTGAGGTTGAAGAGGCGCTGCTGCGCCTTCTTCACGACGCTGTCAGTGTGAGTGGACCAATTCAGTTTGTCTGTGATGTGTATGCCGAGGAACTTAAAACTTGCTACCCTCTCCACTACTGTTCCATCGATGTGGATAGGGGGTGTTCCCTCTGCTGTTTCCTGAAGTCCACAATCATCTCCTTAGTTTTGTTGACGTTGAGTGTGAGGTTATTTTCCTGACACCACACTCCGAGGGCCCTCACCTCCTCCCTGTAGGCCGTCTCGTCGTTGTTGGTAATCAAGCCTACCACTGTTGTGTCGTCCGCAAACTTGATGATTGAGTTGGAGGCGTGCGTGGCCACGCAGTCGTGGGTGAACAGGGAGTACAGGAGAGGGCTCAGAACGCACCCTTGTGGGGCCCCGTGTTGAGGATCAGCGGGGAGGAGATGTTGTTGCCTACCCTCACCACCTGGGGCGGCCCGTCAGGAAGTCCAGTACCCAGTTGCACAGGGCGGGGTCGAGACCCAGGGTCTCGAGCTTGATGACGAGCTTGGAGGGTACTATGGTGTTAAATGCCAAGCTGTAGTCGATGAACAGCATTCTCACATAGGTATTCCTCTTGTCCAGGTGGGTTAGGGCAGTGTGCAGTGTGGTTGAGATTGCATCGTCTGTGGACCTATTTGGGCGGTAAGCAAATTGGAGTGGGTCTAGGGTGTCAGGTAGGGTGGAGGTGATATGGTCCTTGACTAGTCTCTCAAAGCACTTCATGATGACGGAAGTGAGTGCTACGGGCGGTAGTCGTTTAGCTCAGTTACCTTAGCTTTCTTGGGAACAGGAACAATGGTGGCCCTCTTGAAGCATGTGGGAACAGCAGACTGGTATAGGGATTGATTGAATATGTCCGTAAACACACCGCCAGCTGGTCTGCGCATGCTCTGAGGGCACGGCTGGGGATGCCGTCTGGGCCTGCAGCCTTGCGAGGGTTAACACGTTTAAATGTCTTACTCACCTCGGCTGCAGTGAAGGAGAGACCGCATGTTTTCGTTGCAGGCCGTGTCAGTGGCACTGTATTGTCCTCAAAGCGGGCAAAAAGTTATTTAGTCTGCCTGGGAGCAAGACATCCTGGTCCGTGACTGGGCTGGGTTTCTTCTTGTAGTCCGTGATTGACTGTAGACCCTGCCACATGCCTCTTGTGTCTGAGCCGTTGAATTGAGATTCTACTTTGTCTCTGTACTGACGCTTAGCTTGTTTAATAGCCTTGCGGAGGGAATAGCTGCACTGTTTGTATTCGGTCATGTTGCCAGACACCTTGCCCTGATTAAAAGCAGTGGTTCGCGCTTTCAGTTTCACGCGAATGCTGCCATCAATCCACGGTTTCTGGTTAGGGAATGTTTTTATCGTTGCTATGGGAATGACATCTTCAACGCACGTTCTAATGAACTCGCACACCGAATCAGCGTATTCGTCAATATTTTTATCTGACGCAATACGAAACATGTCCACGTGATGGAAGCAGTCTTGGAGTGTGGAGTCAGCTTGGTCTGACCAGCGTTGGACAGACCTCAGCGTGGGAGCCTCTTGTTTAAGTTTCTGCCTGTAGGCAGGGATCAACAAATTAAGATCCTACGTCTGTACTGTATGCTTTATGCATGTCCATGTACTCTCACACATACTTTTAATGTGGTGTACCACTACCATTGTAATATCAAACATAAGAGGCTGTAGAATGTAATTGTTCATGACTGGTACAAAAGGCTAATATTTAATTCACCCTCTACATTTTTCCAATGTCAGATCACAATGACGTCAGTGGAAATACAGTATATTTAGGGATGTTGAATAACTAGGGGAGCTCTCGGGGTCACTGATCTTCAGGTTGGTTATATCTCTCGCTGAATCATAAATGTAAAATTCTCTGCCTGCTTCCATGCTGAAGGAACATGCTATTTCAAGATCCATTTTGCACTTCCTCAAACTAAATTGTTTGGAAGAAAAAGGACACCAAACAAGTATAGTTTTTAGTCACTAAAGTGCATGTCAGTTGCACATTCAGTTTAATATTAGTGGTGACTTGAAGCCTCCTCTCTCAGACCTTTACTTTTTAGTTCTTATCATCTGTGGGCTTTGGAACCTTCTTCACCTACTTGTCTTCTGAAATCAATTTGCTATTTATCCTAGAGCTAGTGTGTCAGCAGCAGACACCTGAATGTCAGAGAGAGAAGGGGACGATGTCAAACTCTGAAAGGTCAGAGAGAGAGAGAGAGACAGAGAGAGAGATAGAGAGTAAATGTGTCCACAGATGAGAAATTGAAAAGCAAAGGATTTGCAGAGCATTGAAAGAGGCTTTGGAGACTCAAGGCCATGCAAGGCACATAGCGGACGGTGCATGTTCATTTGTTTTTTTATCATCCTGCAATTCACTGGGCCACAATGTCCAACAGTGAGGATGAAGGAAATGCTCAAAATATGTTGTGCCTTTCAGGATTCATGTCACATTGTCAAAATACATAGCTACATAGATGATACGTATTTCCTGTCCTTTGTGGAGATCTTACAGAAGAATTTCAACGGTATGACATATTCTAACATATTAAGCTTTTTCGTTATACTGTATAAAGTTTAAGTCGGAAGTTGCACACACCTTAGCCAAGTACATTTAAACAATTTCACAATTCCTGACATTTAATCCGAGTAAAAATTCCCTGTCTTGGGACAGTTAGGATCACCACTTTTTTTTAAGAGTGTGAAATGTCAGAATAATAGTAGCGAGAATGATTTATTTCAGCCTTTATTTCTTTCATCACATTCCCAGTGGGTCAGAAGTTTACATACACTCAATTCGTATTTGGTATCATTGCCTTTAAATTGTTTAACTTGGGTCAAATGTTTCGGGTAGCCTTCCACAAGCTTCCCACAATAAGTTGGGTGAATTTTGGCCCATTCCTCCTGACAGAGCTGGTGTAACTGAGTCAGGTTTGTAGGCCTCCTTGCTCGCACACACTTTTTCAGTTCTGCCCATAAATGTTCTATAGGATTGAGGTCAGGGCTTTGTGATGGTCACTCCAATACCTTGACTTTGTTGTCCTTAAGCCATTTTGCCACAACTTTGAAAGTATGCTTGGGGTCATTGTCCATTTGGAAGACCCAATTGCGACCAAGCTTTTACTTCCTGACTGATGTCTTGAGATGTTGCTTCAATATATCCACATTATGTTGCTTCCTCATGATGCCATCTATTTTATGAAGTGCACCAGTCCCTCCTGCAGCAAAGCACCCCCACAACATGATGCTGCCACCACCATGTTTCACGGTTGGGATGATGTTCTTCGGCTTGCAAGCCTCCCCCTTTTTCCTCCAAACATAATGATGGTCATTATGGCCAAACAGTTCCATTTTTGTTTCATCAGACCAGAGGACATTTCTCCAAAAAGTATGATTTTTGTCCCCATGTGCAGTTGCAAACCGTAGTCTTGCTTTTTTACGGCGGGTTTGGAGCAATGGCTTCTTCCTTGCTGAGCGGCCTTTCAGGTTATGTTGATATAGGACTTGTTTTACTGTGGATATAGATACTTTTGTACCTGTTTCCTCCAGCATCTTCACAAGGTCCATTGCTGTTGTTCTGGGATTGATTTGCACTTTTCACACCAAAGTACGTTCATCTCTAGGAGACAGAACGCGTCTCCTTCCTGAGCGGTATGACGTCTGCGTGGTCCTATGGTGTTTATACTTGCATACTATTGTTTGTACAGATGAACGTGGTACCTTCAGGCATTTGGAAATTGCTCCCAAGGATGAACCAGACTTGTGGAGGTCTTAAATTGTTTTCTGAGGTCTTGGCTGATATCTTTTGATTTTCCCATGAGGTCAAGCAAAGAGGCACAGAGTTTGAAGCTAGGCCTTGAAATACATCCACAGGTTCACCTCCAATTGACTCAAATTATGTCAATTAGCCAATCAGAAGCTTCTAATGCCAAGACAATTTTCCAAGCTGTTTAACGGCACAGTGAACTTAGTGTATGTAAACTTCTGACCCACTGGAATTGTGATACAGTGAATTATAAGTGAAATAATCTGTCTGTAAACAATAGTTGGAAAAATGACTCGTGTCTTGCAGAAAGTAGATGTCCTAACCGACTTGCCAAAACTATAGTTTGTTAACAAGAAATTTGTGGAGTGGTTGAAAAACAAGTTTTAAAGACTTCAACTGTATATTTACAACGGATATTGCATATATTTTCATCATACCATATTGATAACACATACAGGTAGACTTGTTTTCTCAGTTAAAACAAACAAACAAACAAACAGACAGATACACACAGGCAAAAAATGCTATTCTCTGCCCGGAGCGATTCTCAGTCCTCTAGGCTTACATCGGCATAAATAATGTATTGAATTGACTTTACACATACATCAGGAAATTAATTTCTCTTAGGGATTGTGACGTCATGCATGTTACAGTACCTAGACATATAGTCATACACATACATGCAGTACAAACATAAATTAAGTATAATAAGACCTACCACCAGCACATGCAAGCATGCACAGTATACATTATGCAAAATACATACACTATAATACTGTAAGTCCACTACCAACTCATGAGGTACATTAGCTAAATTAGATAGTATCCAGTGATGTAAATACCAACCCATATTTCTAGGAAATATGTTCCTATAGAACCTTTTTCTGAACCATGGATGCAAGGTAAGTGATCATTTATTCTTTTCTAGGACTGTGTTTGCACCATTATTCACTGTCAAGTGAACTATCACACTAATAGTTTTTCCCATGCCTAAGTGGTAACAGTAAAACAACATCATCCCGGGAACCATCACCCTGTTTATGTATTTAGGATAGTTAATTGGCTGTCGATGTCATATCATATTACAGTCTTGATTTGGTCTCACTTCAAATGTATTCTTCAACAGCTTCTCTTGTTTTCATGTGCATCCCAAACTCATCAAACATAACCGTATCAACCCAGAAGATTCAATGTCATCACAATAAGCCATTTAGCAGATGATTTTATCCAAAGAGACTTTTAGTGTGCACATCATTATTTTTTTTATTTTTTTACATATGGGTGGCCCCAGCTGGAATCAAACCCCTTGGTGTGGTACATGCCAAGCTCTACCGACTGAGCCTCACAGGTCCACACCTTAACTAATGTTTGACATGTGATAATAGTGTTGTGTAATAACTTCTATGCAGGCAGGAACATTTCTTGCCACTTCTGCTTAACTCAAACTGAACTCTTCGAGCCCATTAATTTCAGAGACGCTACAAAAATCACTCCCAGCCCTGCAATGATTTCTTGTTCACTGTCTCCTGGGAAATAAGCCTTCATTACATGTGACGCAGCGCTCTATCAACCACATATTCATTAACTTCTTATGGCTGGGGGGCAGTATTGAGTAGCTTGGATGAATAAGTTGCCCAAACTAAACAGCCTGCTCCTCAGTCTCAGTTGCTAATATATGCATATTATTAGTAGTATTGGATAGAAAACACTCTAAAGTTTCCAAAACTGTCAAAATATCGTCTGTGAGTATAACAGAACTGATATTGCAGGTGAAACCCTGAGGAAAATCAAACCAGGAAGTGACTTCTATTTTGAAAACTCCATGTTCCATAGCCTGCCTTTGCACCATTTAAAGGGATATCAACCAGATTAATTTTCCTATCGCTTCCTCAAGGTGTCAACAGTCTTAGACATAGTTTCAGGCTTTTATTTAGAAAAATGCACAAGAAAGATAACATCGCGTCATTGTATGCCCGGGTGCCAGCAGCATTTTGTATGCGTAACAGAGTTTTGGCAGCCAGAGGCTAAACTGTGTTTTGCTATATTACACTTGTGATTTCATGAATATAAATATTTTTAGTAATATGATTTGAATGTGGCGCTATGCAATTCAGCGGTTGTTGATGACAATTATCCCGTTAACGGGATGGCAGCCATAAGAAGTTAACGCTGTTCTTCTGAGTAGGCATTCCCGATGAGATATTGACTGACCAGGGCACCCCATTCATGTCACGAATCATGAAGGATTTATGCAAGCTAATGAAAATAACCCAGTTGCTCACCTCAGTGTATCACCCTCAGACCGATGGATTGGTAGGAAGATTCAATCAAACCCTGAAGCAGATGTTACAGAAGGTGATATAGGCTGATGGAAAGAATTGGGACCAGCTGCTACCCTACTTAATGTTCTTGATTCGAGAAATGCCCCAAGCTTCAACAGGATTCTCTCCCTTCAAACTACTGTATGGGAGATGACCCCGAGGACTGCTGGACATGGCTAAAGAAGCCTGGGAACAGCAACCATCGCCCCACCAGACCTTGGTCAAACACGTGGGAGACATGAGAGATATGAAGGCAACTCTGTGGCCCCTGGTATGGGAACACATGCTGGAGGCCCAGGAGGCCCAAGCGTGGGTGTACAACAGAGGGGCACAACGAAGGGACTTTCAGTCCGGAGACAAAGTGTTGGTGTTGGTCCCCACCTCAGAATATACGTTTTTGGCCCAATGGAGCGGGCCACACAAAGTAATTGAGAAGGTGGATGAAGTCAGACAGATAGGTATCTGACCCAGATTTACCATGAGAATCTGCTAAAAAAAAATGGAATGCACATGATGTACTCGACTCTATTTTCACGAAGAAGGCTACCATAGAGACCGAGCCGGCGGAGGTGCCAATGGGGGAGCAGCTGGGCCAAGTCCAGAAGCAGTCGCTGAGGAAGTTGGTCAGTCAAAACCAGGATGTGTTCTCCAGTGAACCAAGACACACCGATCTGGTACAGCACCGCATCATCACCGAACCTGGACAAAAGGTGACGTTGAGACCCTACCGCATACCGGAAACAAGGAGAGAGGCTGTCAGGACCCAGGTAAAAACAATGTTGGAATCTGATATAATCGAAGAGTCGAATAGTGAGTGGTGTAGCCCCATCGTGTTGGTGCAGATACCAGACGGCAGCATCCGATTCTGTAATGATTTTAGAAAGGTAAATGACATCTCAAAGTTCAACACCTACCCCATGCCCCGAATTGATTAATTAATCAAACGGCTAGGGACCACCCAATTTATCAGCACGCTCGACCTGACGAAGGGTTATTGGCAGGTGCCCTTAGCTCACGAGGCACGGGAGAAAACTGCTTTCTCCAACCCGGACAGTCTGTTCCATTACAAGAAACTGTCATTTGGACTGCACTGGGACCCAGCCACCTTCCAGACCCATCTAAACCAGGTGAGCGAGGTAGTGCAGCCCTTCCGGGAGGCGGGGCTAACAGCAAACTCATAGAAATGTCGGCTTGGCCTGCGGGAGGCTGAGTACCTGGGGTACACGATCGGGAGGGGATGTGTCAAACCCCAAGTGAAGAAAGTGGATGCGATTCGGGACTGGCCCCGCCCCCTCACCAAGAAGCAGGTACGCACGTTTGTGGGGTTGACTAGTTACTACCGGAGATTTATTCCCCACTTTGCCTCCCTAGCCAGCCCCCTGACAGATCTGACCAGGAGCCATCTGCCCGCCCAGGTAAAGTGGACTGAGGAGACAAAGAAAGCCTCCAGGACCTAAAGGGTGCATTGTGTTCTTGACCCATGCTGGTGACACCAGACTTCTCTAAACCACTGGTGGTTCAGACCAATGCGTCTGAAACAAGGGTGGGTGCCATCCTATCACAGCTCCAAGAAGGTGAGGAACACACAGTCATGCACATTTGCCGGAAGCTGTTGCCACGGGAAGCTGTTGCCATTCTCTTCAATGGTGGAGAAAGAATGTCTAGCAATCAAGCGGGTGCTAGAAACGCTGAAGTATTACTTATTGGGCCGGCACTTCACCCTCGTAACGGACCACGCACCACTGGTTTGGATGTCACGGGAAAAGTACAGTAACGCCCGCTTCACCTGCTGGGTCCTATCTTTACATCTCTTTGCTTTCTTTGTCATCCACAGATCAGGTGCAGCCCATGGAAATGCCGATGCCCTCTCCAGGAGGGATGCTCTAGGGAGCTAGACCGCCCAACCTCAGGAGTAAACCTGAGGTCGAGACAACAGGTGTGGTTGGGAGAAAGCAGTGGCGATTTTAGCATGTAAATCCTGGTGGGGCAAACCATTTTTGGCGGGTGGGTATGCATCCCTGCAAAGCCACAACACAACACTAAACACTACATTAACTGCACTATAACGGTGACACACAGTGCCTACAAACTGATAGGGACTACATAAACCTGTCCCAACAGCAGAGTCCCAACAGCAGTCCCAACAACTTACCACTGCTACACCTGGCTATCAGCGGAGCCTTGTCTGGCAGTGAAAAAGTTCATTTAGCCTCTTTACTGCCTTTTAAAAAACATAGCTGATATGGCTGACTTGCTTAAACAAATGTGGTTTCTTCTGACAAATTGATATGTACAAACTATGGCAATCTGTAATTTTGAGCAAGCTAGGACGGACGTAGTCAATATAACTATTTGTTCAGCACGTTTGAAAATGTACAGCGACAGAATTCAGTACATGGTCCGTTCTCCCTGTACACCATTGAGCAAGCTAGGGCGGACGTAGTCAATATAACTATTTGTTCAGCACGTTTGAAAATGTACAGCGACAGTTCTCCCTGTACACCAAGGTAGAACCATAGGATAAATAAAGGGGGCATATAAGTATACAATGAAAGCCTTTGCAATATTTGATGATTACATTTCTCTAAAACAGGTTATAGGCTACATGTGCACCACCAAGTCAGAACAGTAGGCGAAATTAAGAGGGGAAAATAGACTAAATTATTAGGGTGAGGCACATGGGCTATTAACTGCTTACTACACAACATGCACTTAGTATTACTTTCTTAGCTACAGTATACATATCTCCCTGGCATATTACATAATTTACGCATCAGCATACAGGACATTTTTGGACTCGCCTTGTTGTGCTGTGCTCACTTGAACAGGACGGTGGGGTGTTGGTCCTTCGTCGGAGCTCGTTTTTCCCTGAGTTCCCAGTTGTCTTGAACTCACTGAAGTCAGATATCCCAGTTCCGAGTTAACAGTTGTTTTGAGCGCGGCAGAAATCATGCTGGATTGACAGCATGGCCAATGTTGAATGTTTATAATTTTAAGCTTGGAAAAGAAACCCTTAAACCCAGACTTGGGACCACACAGCCACTACTGAATAGCAGACTAGTGAGTGCTTTGCAATGCTTGCAGTTAGCCATTTCCAAACCACTCATTGTTGAAATTGTGATTTCTAACTTGTTGTGTACATAATGTTTATGTCCAATGGCCGATGAGCACAGATATGTTTAATCTATAATTTCTCTTTTATAAAACAAGGATTAAAAATTATTTGCAAGTAGATTGTCAATTTAATCCTCCTGTTGTGTTCGTTTCATGTTAATTAATTCTGTGTTCCCGGTCCAAAATGACCGGCCCATTATAGCTGACTATAAATCCATAATAATACATATATTATTACCAAATCTTGCGTTAGATCTTTTTATCAACTTAAAGTCTTGTGAACATTACAAGTTTTGAACTTCTATTAGCTATTTATGACCTGTAGGCCTCATTGACCTGAGCTCATACAACTCGTTTTTGAGTTTAAAAAAAAGCATAATGTATGGATTATTTTGACTATAACAAATACTCAGATGAAACATATTGTGGTATTTATGACAGGCTACTTTGTGTCAAAGTTTAACAAGGACTCTCTCCTCCTCACCAGTGTCATGATCAAAGATGTGATCAAGAGCCTCACATACAGTATATAATTTGGTCATTGTGTGTCATTTTCTGACCTTAGTTCCCTTTTTTGGTCTTTGTGTTAGGTTGGTCAGGGCGTGAGTTGGGGTGGGTAGTCTATGTTCCGTTTTCTAGGTTGTTATATTTCTATGTGTTTGGCCTAGTATGGTTCTCAATCAGAGGCAGGTGTCGTTTGTTGTCTCTGATTGAGAATCATACTTAGGTAGCCTGTTTTCCCCATTTTGGTTGTGGGTGTTTATTTTCTGTTTAGTGTCTGTTCACCTGGCAGAACTGTTTCGGTGTCTCTTCGTTATTATTTTGTGTAGTGTTCAGTTTGTTCAATTAAAACAAGACGAACACTTACCACTCTGCATTTTGGTCCTCCTCTCCTTCCACCAACGAGAAGCATTACATTGTGCTGCCACATAATACATTGTGAGCAAGGTCTCAAAAAAGTTTTATATACCAGAGCTGTGAGAAAAGTTCTATATATTATTGAAACAATGTTGTGATTGTTTGTTTGAATGCCAACAGGTGTGGTTTCCGTGGGGGAAAAATTATATTGGGGGAAAGATTCCCATGGGGGTTGCCATGGAAGCCAAGAAGGGGAGTGAGGTGTGTATGTGTGTGTGCGCTCAAACACACATGCATGTGGGGGTCTGGGAGAGGAAGTGTGTCCATCTGATTAATGGACATGTGCCTGAACTCAATTCAATACACTAATTGTAGTCACCCATTCATCCTAATGACCGGTCATTTTTGACCGGGAACATCACAGGTGTACAAAAGTTAAATGAAAATCATTTAAATGTATTTTGTGTGTTCAGATGCCCTGTGTGGACAAAGTAATGGAACCTTATGACAATCAGATTAAATTAACTACATTTTTCAGAGAGAAAACCGGTCGAATCAGTCCAATTCGACCGGAACACAGCAGGATGGTTAATTTATGATGATGATTGCTAGCTAAGATTTTGAAATATGATTTTGACATGATCAGTCCAATTAAAACTACTGTTGATACAGTATAAGGTGATATGACATCATTTTATCTGTGGCCAATGACCTTGAGCCTTCATGGGCACTTCTAATGTAACTCTATGGCAGCACCCAAGGGGATTGGATTTTCATTTATTTATTGATAAAAATGTGGGGCTCAAAACATGACGGGTTGCCACTGGGATGGAGAGAGGGAGGGGGAGAGAGAGAGTGAAAACATCAGGTCCGGGACAAGGATATGGCTGATGCTATGTTCTTATGCTCAAACATTACAACAAAATCAATGGGGGCCAGACTGTCTAGCTTTAATTTGTTTGATTGTAAGTTCTCAAAGGTTCTAGGCTATTATAAAAAATATATATAGGTCCATTATCTTTTCTGCATACTTTCTATTGCATTTTAGTCGTTTATGTTGACACTGAAAGAGTTTTTCTATCCCGAAAATGTATTTCTACATTTGTGCAATGCACAAAAATGTCATCCAGTGACCGACCTAGACCCCTGCTGTGACCCACAAGTGCATCCTGACCCACAGTTTGAGAACCACTGTCTTAGCAGGCACATAATAGGTCAATTAGCACAATATCCATTATTAACACCAAATCTGAAGAACACTGGGCCTCCATTTTCCTTTACGGTGCTATTTTGATAACCGTCAAAGTCAAATGAATGAAGTCATCAAACTAACCAGAGAACACTGGGACTTCACTTTGCATGTAATTGTGACATTGCTTCATTTGACTTGAGGATCATGAGGTGACCCAGCCCCTGTCTGTGACACAGCTGAAATGAGGTGCCATGGGAGTGTTCATACCAGATGTGGCTGTGCATAGGGTTATGTATTAACAGGCTTGAGGTCACAAAAACTCTTAAATGATATGAAAGTGACCCATGAAGTATGGGGTGGCGTTGTGTTCTACATATGTAAGTTGTGGGATCAAACAACTTCCACATCATTTCAACCCCCCAAAAATGCATGTGATGACAGTGAATAAATGTGGAAAACGAATTGAATTTGCAAAAAGGAATCAATGTAAGAGCATTTGGTCTTTTTTCAACCAAATTCTAACATAAATCCAATGAGATTGGTGACATTTTTGGTTGATTTCACCTTGAATTAACATTAGTTGAAAACTCAACCAATATAAATGAAAACTAGATGTTGAACTGATGTCTGTGACCAGTGTGTTGCTACAGCAGGAAAATAATCCTGCAGCAACAGGAAATGTGAATTATTATGTGGATTGTAATTAATGTACATTTTTTTAGGGGCTGATAAAACAAATTCAGGAAGAGAGCTCATGCAACAGGACGATCAAATTAAGATTCTACATCTGTAGCTCCCTGGCGGCTACTTGATGTGAAATGCAACCCTATCACATTGATCCTTAATATTTTTCTCTAAAACCAACAGATTGAACAATTTCAAACTTGGCAGTGTTGGCCATGCCCTCTCCAGATCTCTCTCCCTGGTGCCCTATTAAAATGTTTAGCATATTACCAACTCTCCATAGTACTGGCAGAAGAATAATTGAGTCATGCTCTTTCTGACCATTTCTTTATATTAAAGCAATCTGAATGTCATTCTCTATTTGGACCTTTTATTGCATTCTTAATAAGACAGCAGACAGCCCTTAATACATGCCTACATGTCTAGCTAAATGTGGATAGGTTGAAATACAATCAAAAGCCAATTACCTAGATACAGACCTACCAGTTTAAAGTTGTATACTGTTTGTTTCTACAATTAATTTCCATTATAGTCCAGGACACCGTTACAAATCTCCCTCAGGCAGTGGTGTGAAGTGCTTAAGTAAAAATATTTTAAAGTACTACTTACGTTGTTTGTGAGGGTATCTGTACTTTACATTACTATTTATATTTTTGGCAACATTTACTTTCACTTCACTACATTCCTAAAGAAAATAATGTACTTTGCACTCCATACATTGTACTCAATACATTTGGAATGCTTAGCAGGACAGGAAAATGATCCAATTCACACACATTTTTAAAATTAATGTAGACTACACTGTCCCGTGAATGTCCGGCAAAATCTTCCCTTTGTCCCGCATTTGGGTATTTTAAATGTGGCCACCCTACGTGTGCCCCTGGCTATACATACACATAAAAAAAGCACACACATTGCTGTGTCTGGTTTGCTTAATATAAGGATTTTTTTTGAAATTATTCATACTTTTACTTTGATACTTAAGTATATTAGAAATTACAGTGCATTCGGAAAGTTTTCAAACCCTTTGACCTTTTCCACATTTTGTTATGTCACAGCCTTATTTTAAAATGGACCAAATACAAAATGTTCCTCATGAATCTACACACAATACCACATAATGACAAAGCGAAAACAGGTTTTTAGACATTTTTGCAAATGTATTACAGATAAAAAATACCTTATTTATATAAGTATTAAGACCTTTTGCAATGAGACTCAATTGAGCTCAGGTGCATTCTGTTTCCACTGATCATCCTTGAGTTGTTTCTACAACTTGATTGGAGTCCACTTGTGGTAAATTCAATTGATTGGACATGATTTGGAAAGGCACACATCTGTCTATATAAGGTCAATGAAGTCAAAGGAATTGTCCGTAGAGCTCCCAGACAGTATTGTGTCGAGGCACAGATCTGGGGAAGGGTACCAAAGTATTTCTGCAGCATTGAAGGTCCCTAAGAACACAGTGGCCTATATCATTCTAAAATGGAAGAAGTTTGGAACCACCAAGATTCTTCCTAGAGCTGGCCACTGTCATACTGAGCAATCGGGGGAGAAGAGCCTTGGTCAGGGAGGTTGACCAAGAGCCCGATGGTCACTCTACCAGAGTTCCTCTGTGGAGATGGGAGAACCTTCCAGAAGGACAACCATCTCTGCAGCACTCCACCGATTAGGCCTTTATCTAGAGTGGCCATACGGAAGCCACTCCTCAGTAAAAAATCACATGACAGCCCCCTTGGAGTTTGCCAAAAGGCACCTAAAGGACTCTCAGACCATGAGAAACAAGATTCTCTGGTCTGATGAAACCAAGATCCCTACGGTGAAGCATGGTGGTGTCAGCATCATGCTGTAGGGATGTTTTTCAGCGGCAGGGACTGGGAGACTAGTCAGGGTTGAGGGAAAGATGAACGAAGAAAAGTACAGAGATTCTTGAGAAAGTGATACGATTTCATGTTACATGCCTTACAAAATGTTGAACTACCAGACAATCCCCAAGGACATAACATGAACGAGGGCAATAATGAATGGTTGTCGATTTTCTTTAGTCAATCAGGGTGCATTTTATGTGTGTCTGCTGTTACAATGTAACAATTTCTTTGTCAATGTGTGTGTGTGAGGGTGTGGTTTCAGTTTCCTAATGTCAATTCAGTTATATGGGAAAAAGTCACGCTTTAAGCAACTGTCTGAAACCTGGAGATGTTTTTTATTTGCTGTCTCAAAAAAGGTAAATCTGCTAATATCTCTATATGGCAATTATAGTGAATAATACATCAAATGATTATCAAATGCCTATTTCTCTTCACTGATGATATAATGTCCATGAATTCCTCGTACATTGTAATGAAAGTGGAAGATGAGAATATACAAATGATAATTTTTGAGTGTTAAACAATGAAATAGTGGACTTGTAAAACAGTAGATTGCTGCTAATCAATGGCTACGCGGGGTTTCCAAGCATTCTGACTCGTGTTGCTGTGCTATTGTATTTCTGAAGGTTTCTCCCCTTTCAGGCATATTCAGGCTCATTTAAGGATGACAGGTTTCCATCACATTGAGCCTCATTACTTCTCTCATCTTTCTTTAAACTAAGCTAAGATCAAGTCCATTCCTCTCAGCCCATCCGGTTCAACCGCTAGCCAAAATTCTGATATGAAAATATCCCTGTTGCATGACTATTCCTATTTATTTTGTAACCGTGGAGTTATTAAAAACCTTCTCCAACATAGACCAATAAAGAGTAAATATCCAAATGTAAATAGAAACATGTTGTGTCTGACTGAGTCAACCTTGCAACCCGATTTGACCTGTAACTCTCAGCTCTCTCACGATCACGCCAACCCACAGGTAACCCTCAACACTTACACTAATACATTCATGCGTTACCAACAAAAGTAGTCCCTCGGGTTTTTAACAGCATTCTTTTCTATATTCAATCTAACACTATAGAAATAGAACACTATTCTATCATTGTTACAAGGTTTCTTCAAATCTCTCCCAAAATCAAACCCTTCAGCAAGAAAAGTCTGTTACCCCTGAAATTCACGGAGACGTGCTCATGCTTTTCTGCACTAAGGGCTTCTAATTGAGCTTTGAAGTGTCGTACAAATCTCTGCTAATGTTGTTCTAATAGAGAGCAATAGTCATTTTTTATAGGCACTAGCAGATGCTATCTCTGCCATGGCTCGTTGGCCAAAGGCTATGGGGAAATGAATGTTTTTTGTTGTTGATAAATGCCAAAAAAATAATGTCTGTGGAAAACACATCCTTAGAAGATCTTATATGTTTTGTTCTATGAGATCATCTTAATCAGTTAACATCACCTTTTTTAAGCATTTATGTAATCAAAACAAGTAAAAAGCTAACGCAGTGCTAGCATGTGAAAAATAAAACTACACCTTTGACGTATAGCTAACAGGCTTAGCTTACGTTATCCAACAGACCCAAAGTCTCTTCTGGACAACATCGTTCGAGAACCAATAAAACAAGCAACTTCCCGTGGAAGAGATGTGGTTACAACCTGGAGCAGAACAATGTACCATCCTTGCATTTTCGTTCGACTTAGTAAGCATAGAGCAAACTAGATTTTTGGTGGACTAGTGTTAGTAGTGTACACTAGTTTGCGTGGTCGGTGTAGTGAAGTGAAACATTTTGCAACTAATGCTGTAGTTCCATTTCTATGGCAGTTAGCGACTTGTTAGCAACTGATTGATTTTGAGCACATGTTATGTTTATATTTTAATAATTTAGCAGATGCTCTTGTCCAGAGCAACGTACAGGAGCAATTACCGTTAAGTGCCTTGCTCAAGGACACCGACAGATTTTTCACCTTTCCAGCTCTGGGATTTGAACCAGTAACCTTTTGGATACTGGCCCAACGCTCTTAAGCGCTAGCCTTCATAATTCATAAAGGCCATGTTAACTGATTGATATTATCTCATAGAACAAAACGTATAAAATCTCCTAAGCCTGGGTTAACCATATGACCTTATTTTCGGTGAATATCCAAAAACCCCATTATTTTTCCAAATCACTTCCACCATAGGAATGGCAAACGAACCAGAGGTAGAAAATGCTAACTAATTTTCCGTTTTAAGGACTAGAAGCTGGCGAGCTATATTCCCTCATTAATATATCTCCTCTTGAACTTCAATCCCCTTCTAATAGATACTTTTGATGAAGTCAAGCCCTTGGTCAGCAGGGCTTAATAAAGTCCTCGATATCTTTTCAGCATGACAGACATTAATTTCTATTACAGTAGCTGGGCCATTGGGTCCCTGGATCTTTAATCAAGATCTCCACTTAACAAAGACATATATCCAGTAAAACCTGTCACCAAAAAAAAGAAAGTCCTTGGACAAATATCAGACAAAACAAGCTAACAGCAATAGCAGATAGCTACTCCCAGGACTGGGAAGCAGTGTATTACAGAGCAAAGGCGAGGCAGAATTAGTATTACAGTAACTTGCCTGATTCTCTATGTTCCATATAATGTATCCTCTTATGAAGCAGCCATGTTTGGTGTAGCGTAAAGTAACACTGACCTCCACTTAGGAACCACTCTGTTCCACATTTTGTACTGTAGAATTGATGTTCCTCATCGTTGTTCAGTAACCTTTAGGCTCTAGGAGGTCCTCACCTAGCGAACATGTCTCTGCCGATATGATCTGTTTGAGCTTTTCTCTCTTTGTGTTTCCTCCAACTGCTGGCTGGTTCTACTGCAATACAGGAGCAGCTAGCCACATCTTCTTTCAACACAAGCACTGAGCACGATCCTGACCTAGCATCTCCCTCAGTGACAGGCTGGCCTATGATTCCCCATCAGCTTGCTGTGCAAGGCAACCAGAACAGCAAGTGGGCCAGAGCCAGAGAGCAGCAGCTACTCCAATTACCATGGCCCCTGTCAGAGAGCCTCTAGTCAGCCTGAGCCTCCACACGTCTCACCATGGAGGTCCTGGAAGCAGCTGCCTACTGGACACATTCACTGTTGCATTCAGTGAACCCTATGGTGTTGAAACAGTGTTCTTCTGAAGCTAGTGGTCCTCTGTGGTGAAAGCACCGTTTTTTTGCCATCAAGGATTTTCTACGAGTGACAGATTTGTGTTCATTTACGAGTTTAATTGTAGTGTGAGCTGCAAGAACAGAGTGCTGTGGATAGCACTTTGTTAGTCCATTATCGAACGCTGACGTAAATGTGTCTTCTGTGCAATCTAAATGGTTGAGTGTATAGTATCGGTGGCCTCTCAACAGCTCCAAGAAGCTATCCAGTAGAAAGGAGAGTAGTAAAAGCCCTTTTCAGCTTGAGAAGGAACTTGGGAAACTTTAATCATGAAACTTTAATTCACTCTCTCAACGCTGAAGGGGATGATTAAAACAGGGACGAGGATAGAGGTCTTGTCTGTGTTCTGTAGAGTCCAATTAAGGTGGAACTACTAAATCACATAACCGGGATAGACCACCAAAGTAATTTGGATGAAATAGATGAATGGTCTAAGTCACCGACTGACAGCAAATGAGATCCATTGACTAGTGTTCCATACCGAATAGTGTTGATGTGTTTGCCTCATTGCTGTGAGTCTTGGTTTGTTTTCATTTTTAACATTAAAGCAGATCAATAATGGGATTGCATCCATGGTGTGTGTTTAGTTGTGCATAAATGCACAAATCAGTGTGTCAACGTGTGCATGCCTGCGTATGTAAGTGCATGCCTACAGTATGTGATGTGCCTCTGTGTAAGTAAGCAACATTCCAAATTATGTTATGTTATTCATACCCGTATCTCTAAAAACGGTCAACGTGAGTTTAGACTCAGAGGGGGTAAAGAAGAGGTGTTTACTCAGTCAAGAAGGCCTGTATCCTGATCCTCCTCACAGTCTCATCAGGGAGAACTCTAACAGTGCTGTGCCATCTTTCAAATGAAAAACAAGAGAAAGGGGATATCTACAAGACTCACCGTCATATTCTAAACTAAAGAGATCAACGAAGGTTGATATCCCCTTCCTATTCCTAACATTCGCTCCCATGAAAAAAAAAGGTAAAACAAATCAGGTTTTGATAGAATAGAATACTTGAACCAAAGCCAATACAATAGTAAAACAACTATCTTGCCGATCACAGGGCAGTGACAAAGAAAGTGATCTAAATACATCAGTCCATAGGCAAGGATGTATTTACAAATGTAACGGTGTAAACAACATGCAACTAAAGCGTGTTAGTCTCAGTGAGTGTGTTTCTATGTGACTTAGAAGTGTTTCCAGACAGGAAATGTCTAGCTAATTTGTCCTGGGATATACACATTGGGTTGTTATTTTACCTGAAATGCACAAGGTCCTCTACTCCGACAATTAATAGTAAACCGGATTTGTTTCTAGTAAAATCTCCTCCTTCTGGCTTCTTCCTTCTTCTTCTTTGGACTTTATATGGCAGTTGGCAACCAACTTTAAGGTGCATTACCATCACCAACTGGACTGGAGTGTGCACCTCAGTTCATCTTTCAATCCCCCACGTGGGTATATGCTCCTAAAAACCAATGAGGAGATGGGAGAGGCGGGACTTGCAGCGCATCAAGCATCACAAATAGAACCAAGTTCTATTTTAGCGCCTGGCTAAGTAGACATTCATTGACGTGTGTGAGCAGTGTGGATATAAGAGAGAGTAATTCCATTACACCGATCCCCAGTCTGCTGAAAGCATCTCTCAGCCATTTGTGTTCATTTACCAGAGGCGCTGTTGTGGCTTGTGAGTTTGTTGCCATGGTAACCTCAGTTTGACACCAAGGGTGTTTACACTGTAATCCCCAAGGACTTTTAAACTCAAATACTTCTAGTAAGTTGAACACAATGTCAGTGAAAAGGCATTACTACTTGAAATGTTAATGTGGTACTGACTCAAAACTAAATTAGGAGTCATATCAACTCTAATGATAACAAATTACGTTTTTTCCAGCATGCTACTGCAGGTAGATTTTTTAAAATTGTTTTTAAAATCTGTGTTTTTGCATATACATTGAGTGATTAATCTTACGCTACACAAAGATAAATAACATATTTTTCTAAACGAATCCAATCATTTTGTTATATTTTTTAATGAAATGGTTGTTCCAGTTTTATTTTATTTTTTACTGATGAATTCAAGAACCATGACACTAACAAATACAGTCATGGGTGGTACAATTCACTCAAAAAGGCAAGGCATTCTGAAAAATTATATTGGAGGTGTGGCTTAGTGAGGGCGACCCCCTATAGGCAGAAGTGACACTTGAAAACGGGCAAACCACAATAAATACATGTTTACTGAGATACTAAAGGGGGTCATGATTTTCTAATGGACTGGGATTGTAGTGTGTGGGTATTTGAGTTGGTGTATAGGCAAGGAAGGAATGCATCGTACTTCATTTGTCACCTTTCTACAGCTCTACACAAAGCAACCAAAAGAAGTCAATGATCTGCCAAGTAAACATTTAAAATGATAAAGAACATAAAACAATTCTTAGGAACTCACGTGTAAAATATTTTTTAAATCCCAACGTTAAATGAATTTATTTCCCCGAGAATAGGTCATCTAATTGTGCCTGAGAATACCTTTTATTTAGAAATGTGGTGTCATAACAATACACATAATCTAGCCTTTTGACAGGGAAACATTTTACTGCTGGCAGCCCCTTTGTTCTGTGTCTGTGTCTCTCTGTACCCATCAGAGTACTTAAGGATGGTTCATTGGATAGATCAATCAACTCTTACAAACACATCTGTTTAATGATGTATAGATACATTTAGAGGATAACCGATGCTTCAAACCACTGAGCTATCTTAGGAGAGTTCTGTACCAGGGTGAAATTGCAGCAGTACTGCATGCTATGCTACATATCTTCTAAAAGTTTGAGGTAAGATAATGGAAGTGGGCAAGTGTTTCTAATGGACTTGGAACCCATCAATGGGACTGGAGTTTGGTGTACTTGAGTGGGTCTGTTCTCATAATTGCTTTTGCATAGTATTTATTTAGCATTGTGAGTATTCACGTGGTCTTGGGTAAGGACAGTGAAATATATATATTTTTTGCATTGCGTACTTGTACCAGACAGCTGAAGTCACTCCTTCAGCATAATTGCCTCAAGGTGCTGGTCTAGGCACTGTGCTCATAGCAAAGGTTTCTCATATTATTAGTACTATGTACTTGAGTTTGTGCACTGAGAAGAGAATACACCTCAGCAATTTATAACACTTGTTACCAGAACGGTGAGTTCCAGACCTTTCTAGAACTATGCAGAATTAGTTATTGTTGATGGCCATCTAATGAAAAATTATTACTTTAGGGTATGTCAATTTACGCTGACATCTATATTTTGCCTTAACGTAGTAGAGGTAAAAAAAAAAATTATAATTGTTTTCCTTTTCAACAAAAGAAGGGTAATAGGGCTTAAAATGACTGAAATGCTTCAGAAATATAGTAACAAATTATTAACAATTTACCTTTCTTATAACTGTAAAATAAAGATGATCACATTTAGTGACAGTACAAATTTGGCCCCATTTCACACAACTGACGACAAAGCATTTTTTTGCCAGGCTTCCTCTGAGTGACGTAGATACCATTCCAATGTCTGCAAATTCGTTACAACTTCAGCTTTGCGGATGAAGTGATTTTGTCCCTTTGTGACCAATGGAAAGTGGTCTCGTTTCAATTCGACTAAATTATTTAGTAATTTTTCATGTTGAGAGTTCCAATTCCGGGCTAAAAAATATCACAGTGAGACAAGATCACGGTTGATGAAATTGCTGGCTGTTCCCTTTTCATATGCCTTCTCCCAGTTGTAACGTCGGATTACAAATCAAAGGCCCCGAGGCTTTTTTTTTCTTTTCTACTCTGTCGGGCTCTCAAATTTTGTTGTGCATCAGAAGGTTTTGCCTCATTATGTCAGTCACTGACAGTCGCTCAATTAGCCATGTCAGCTAACAGTTTTTTGATTGGTAAGTTAGTCTAGCCAGCTATCATGGCCGAATACTGACCAGGCAGGACATGCAGGGCACGTGATCCCAAATATTGCCCCCCCACCCCGTGCGTCACAATGGCATTCGATAAACTATTAGCATACGTTGCTATATCAACGGTGTGATGACCTAATGATTCGAATTTGGAAATCATTACAGCCTAAATTACGTTCTTTTCATCATCGCTATACCAACAAGGCTGATTTCCGTGATAATTTCCGCTGTTTAAACAAGTTTTGTTTAGCTAACAAAATGAAAACATTACTTCAAACTACTTTTGGGCACCTTTTTTAACATGAAATCCATGTCTTAAACTGTGCTATGTTTTTGGAAATAGTCAGCTAATTTCCACTCCATTCATATGCTAATCTGTTTGATTCATACACTGGCTTGTCTGGCTGGTATGTTTTTATTTTCACCTGCCCTTCCCTACACTGAAATAATATTTTCAGTAGTCCTCTATTACGATTCATTTTTCCCCCTATCTCGCATAGCTCATTAGTACACCCTTGTGGTTGAATATATATGCATCTATTGTAGGTCCTAGGAAACAACAAAGAATAATGTGGAACAAATCAATTCCACCAAAGGATACCTTACAACATCTGTGAAAACCAACCTGGCAATATTTAAGATTGTAATACATAAACTTAGATATTATTTTTGGTACAGTTGTGTCATTCATTTATTTTCACTGATTTTTTTGAACACTCAATCTTAGACTAAAAGTCTGAACTCTGGTGTGTGGAATATAGAGGAGGTGGTTGCTGTGTGGGTTTGAGGTTCTGCCTGTCACTTGTTCTCCACAGGCAGCCAGTCTCAGATGGGGGACTTGAAGAGGGAGACTGCAAAGTCCAGTCACTGCTACTCTCTTTGTTCTGAGTGTTTGCAGTGCTAGTGTTTTTAATTAGTCTGTGTATCTCAGTACTGTGCCCAGTATGATAGAGCAAGAAAACTTTCTTAGCAATTAATGACAATGACATTAACTGTAGATGATGGAATGAAACGTTGGAGGGTGATTGGTAATGGAGGACATCAGGTGGATCCATGTCTGGGTGTGGGGCAGAGTTAAAGGGAACAGGGTAGGAGACAGACGTAAACAAGCAAACACACAAGTTAGCCTTTGCTGTGAGAATATTTGATGGTTAAGTGCAGTGTTATAAATGGCATATGCTGTATGTACTTTTAAAGAGTTTTGGATGGTATAGCCTACCGCAAGCTGGTCCCCCTCACACTCACGAGCACAGAGAATCAGACTGATCTGAACTCACTGGCTCTGGTGGATGGGATACCTCCTGGGGGTCTTGGACAGTCGATGGTCCTAAAACCATTTGGAGAGTTTTTATAAGCTCAGCATAACTACCATTTCCTGCTTTCTCGAATGTCAACCAAAGCTTAACATACTTTGACAGATGGTGACCCCAGCTAGGAGCGAAAGTGCAGTGAGGTTTCCCAGGTCTCGCCTTCCTTTCCTACTTCTTCCAAAGCAAGTAATTCGCCCGGATATCGAATCACTTGTTCCCCTTCTTGATTCTGCTCCGGTAGCTCTCCTTCTGTTTCTCCTGTACCTTTTCGATGTTCAGTTTCACCTTGATTGATAACAGGAATAAATGCAATTATATTTCATATCATGTTTTACCTCCTTACTTGGTGGAGGCCTGGACGATGCTGTGAATTACCTTCAGGTTGTTCTCCCACCATTCCTGGTACCCGCCAAAGGACTTGCCCATTGCAGTCTTGAGGGTCTCGTTGGTCCATTCACCAAACCTGGAGGAGGGGGTAGGAAAGCGATATCTATTGAGAATGTAAGATATTGAAATATGTCTGATTATGTACCATGGATAAACAAAAACAAATTGTAAAAAATAAAACAAACCATTGGTGACAGAATATAACCTATGACATCCGTACCTTGATCCAGCGTTCATGACCTCAGTCACTCAAGAGGACCTCAGGTGTTGAAGATGTCCATCATCGCCTTGGATGTGGCCTCGCCAGTTTCGTCCTTGATGGGTATCATACAAAATGAAAATACATTTTTGGTTACACGCACCCTTTTTAATGGGTTACAAGAAGGGAATTTAGAGTTAAGTACGTTCTCTTCCTTTACTGACCTTACTGGGTATTGCCTCCACCCACTTGGTAAAGTGATCGGTCGCCGTCAGACAGCAGCTGTTGCCATTACTGGATTTCGTGAAGGGTCCGATGAGATCCACCTCTAACATTTAAAGTGTTGGAGAGAATATGACTTTATTCTTATCCGTATATATGTCATACAGTAAGCAGATTTTCATATTCGTAAGGATACTGACACACACACTCTATAATATTGAACTCTGCGGTGGTCAAATAAAACAACCTATTTTCAGTTGAATTTGAATTGGGACACTTACCGATCATGAGCCATGGTGAAACACCTTTGATGGGCTTCAACTCCGGCACCACAGTCTTTACCCTCTCAAACTTCTGGCACCCTACACAGCGTACTGACCTTTAAGCAAAAAGTGACACATTTAAACATTGTGTGCTCCCTGATATGACATTAATTTAAATCATAATAATTTCAGGAATAATAGAATGTGATTGATTAGCAAAAGGTTATTTCACTTGCCCAGCTGTCCACCACCTTGACAATTCCCTGTCAGAAGAAGCGTAGGTTGATTTTGGCAATCATGCTATTCAATCCGAATTGGCCAGCATGCATCTCGGTCAGCACGGCCTCCTTCTCCTCTTTAGTAAAAATCACCCTCCTGTGTGGCTGGCCATTCTTCCCCCGTAGGTACTGTGATTGCCTAACAAGTTGAAAGAGACGAATTGTTGAAATACTCAAGTGTAAGTACATTTGCATTGCTGCTTTTCTCGCTCTCTGTTTCTACTCTCTCCATCTTCTCTCTGTCGGTCTTCCACTCTCTTCCAACCTCTCTCACTTTCATCCTTTCTTTCTCACGTTCTTCCTCTCTCTGTGTATGTCTAGAGAAGACACCGAGTTAAGGGCATTTGGAATTACCATAATTGCTTACACCTATCCATTTGATTGATCAGGTTTAACGTATAGCTAGATACCTCAATATGACAGACATATAACTATATCAGAGGAGGCTGCTGAGGGGAGGACGGTTCATAATAATGGCTGGAATGGAGTCAATAGAATGGGATTAACCACATGTTTGATACCATTCCATTAACTCCATTACCCTGAATTGTGAATTTCTCTGAATGGTGTGACTCTTGTCGAGATCAGTGGTGCCTTCATAGTACTTTGCCTGGTTGGAAAGATAAAAGAATCTCCTCGAGGGATGCCATTGAAGTGCAAGCTACATACAAACAGAAAGCTACAATAACAGTTACAGTACCTAGCTAGCTAACTGGCAGCTTCATTAAATAGTACCCAAAAAATACCAGTCTCAACGTCAATCAATCAAAACATTGTATAAAGCCCTCCTTGCATCAGCTGATGTTTATTTTTTATTTTTTTTATTTCACCTTTATTTAACCAGGTAGGCTAGTTGAGAACAGGTTCTCATTTGCAACTGCGACCTGGCCAAGATAAAGCATAGCAGTGTGAACAGACAACACAGAGTTACACATGGAGTAAACAATTAACAAGTCAATAACACAGTAGAGAAAAAAGGGGAGTCTATATACAATGTGTGCAAAAGGCATGAGGAGGTAGGCGAATAATTACAATATTGCAGATTAACACTGGAGTGATAAATGATCAGATGATCATGTACAGGTAGAGATATTGGTGTGCAAAAGAGCAGAAAAGTAAATAAATAAAAACTGTGGGGATGAGGTAGGTGAAAATGGGTGGGCTATTTACCAATAGATTACTATGATAGATGCAGTCTATCATAGTGCCATCCGTTTTGTCACCAAAGCACCTTATACCACCCACCACTGCGACTTGTATGCTCTAGTCGGCTGGCCCTCGCTACATATTCGTCGCCAATAGACTATGTACAGCTGCAGCGATCGGTTAGCTGCTCAGATAGCTGATGTTTGAAGTTGGTGAGGGAGATAAAAGTCTCCAACTTCAGCGATTTTTGCAATTCGTTCCAGTCACAGGCAGCAGAGTACTGGAACGAAAGGCGGCCGAATGAGGTGTTGGCTTTAGGGATGATCAATGAGATACACCTGCTGGAGCGCGTGCTACGGATGGGTGTTGCCATCGTGACCAGTGAGCTGAGATAAGGCGGAGCTTTGCCTAGCATGGCCTTGTAGATGACCTGGAGCCAGTGGATCTGGCGACGAATATGTAGCGAGGGCCAGCCGACTAGAGCATACAAGTCGCAGTGGTGGGTAGTATAAGGTGCTTTAGTGACAAAACGGATGGCACTGTGATAAACTGCATCCAGTTTGCTGAGAAGAGTGTTGGAAGCAATTTTGTAGATGACATCGCCGAAGTCGAGGATCGGTAGGATAGTCAGTTTTACTAGGGTAAGCTTGGCAGCTTGAGTGAAGGAGGCTTTGTTGCGGAATAGAAAGCCGACTCTTGATTTGATTTTCGATTGGAGATGTTTGATATGGGTCTGGAAGGAGAATTTGCAGTCTAGCCAGACACCTAGGTACTTATAGGTGTCCTCATATTCAAGGTCGGAACCATCCAGTGTGGTGATGCTAGTCAGGCAAGCGGGTGCAGGCAGCGATCGGTTGAAAAGCATGCATTTGGTTTTACTAGCGTTTAAGAGCAGTTGGAGGCCACGGAAGGAGTGTTGTATGGCATTGAAGCTCGATTGGAGGTTAGATAGCACAGTGTCCAATGACGGGCCGAAAGTGTATAGAATGGTGTCGTCTGCGTAAAGTGCTGTACAGAAACAGAACCTAAAACCCCAAACAGCAAGCAATGCAGGTGTAGAAGCACAGTGGCTGGGAAAAACTCCCTAGAAAGGCCAGAACCTAGGAAGAAACCTAGGGAGGATCCAGGCTATGAGGGGTGGCCAGTCCTCTTCTGGCCATGCCGGGTGGAGATTATAACAGAACGTGGCTAAGATGTTCAAATGTTCATAGATGACCAGCATGGTCAAATAATAAGAATCGCAGTGCTTGTAGAGGGTGCAAAAGGTGAGCAACTCAGGAGTAAATGTCAGTTGGCTTTTCAAAGCCAATCATTCAGAGTATCTCTACCACTCCTGCTGTCTCTAGAGAGTTGAAAACAGCAGTTCTGGGACAGGTAGCATGTCCGGTGAACAGGTCAGGGTTCCATAGTCGCAGGCAGAACAGTTGAAACTGGATCAGCAGCATGACCAGGTGGACTGGGGACAGCAAGGAGTCATCAGGCCAGGTAGTCCTGAGACATGGTTCTAGGGCTCAGGTCCTCAGAGAGAGAAGGAAAGAAAGTAATAGAGAGAAAGAAAGAAAAGAGAGAATTAGAGAGAGCATACTTAAATTCACACAGGACACCGGATAAGACAGGAGAAATACTCCAGATATAAGAGACTGACCCTAGCCCCCTGACACAAACTATTGCATCATAAGTACTGGAGGCTGAGACAGGAGTGGCCGGGAGACACTGTGGCCCCGCCCGACGATACCCCCGGACAGGGACAAACAGGCAGGATAAAACCCCACCCACTTTGCCAAACTACAGCCCCCCACCACTAGAGGGATATCTTCAATCACCAACTTACCATCCTGAGACAAGGCCAAGTATAGCCCACAAAGATCTTCCCCACGGCAGGAACCCGAGGGGGGTGCCAACCCAGACAGGAAGATCACGTCAGTGACTCAACCCCCTCAAGTGACGCACCCCTTCTAGGGACGGCATGGAAGAGCACCAGTAAGGCAGTGACTCAGCCCCTGTAATAGGGTTTGAGGCACAGAATCCCAGTGGAGAGAGGGGAACGGGCCAGGCAGAGACAGCAAGGTCGGTTCGTTGCTCCAGTGACTTTCTGTTCACCTGCACACACCTGGACCGGTCTACATTCAATCATAGGACCTACTGAAGAGATGAGTCTTCAATAAAGACGTAAAGGTCGAGACCAAGTCTGCATCTCTCACATGGATAGGCAGACCATTCCATAAAAATGGAGCTCTATAGGAGAAAGCCCTGCCTCCAGCTGTTTGCTTAGAAATTCTAGGGACAGTAAGGAGATCTGCGTCTTGTGACTGTAGCGTATATGAAGTTATGTATGGCAGGACCAAATCGGAAAAATAGGTAGGAGTAAGCCCATGTAATTCTTTGCAGGTTAGCTCTAGCCTTAACAAGAAGCCAGTGTAGAGAGGCTAGCACTGGAGTAATATGATCACATTTTTTGGTTCTAGTCAAGATTCTAGCAGCCGTGTTTAGCACTAACTGAAGTTTATTTAGTACTTTATCCGGGTAGCCTGAAAGTAGAGGATTGCAGTAGTCTAACCTAGAAGTGACAAAAGCATGGATTCATTTTTCTGTGTTTTTGTACAGAACATTTCAGATTTTTGCAATGTTACATACATGTTACATGATATAATCGTCAAAAGAGATCAGGGTCCAGAGAAACGGCGAGGTCCTTCACAGTTTTACTTGAGACAACTGTACAACCATCAAGATTAATTGTCAGATTCAACAGACGATCTCTTTGTTTCTTGGGACCTAGAACTAGCATCTCTGTTTTGTCCGAGTTTAAAAGTAGAACATTTCACACCATCCACTTCCTTATGTCAGAAACACAGGCTTCCAGGGAGGGCAATTTTGGGGCTTCACCATGTTTCATCAAAATGTACAGCTGTGTGTCGTCTGCATAGCAGTGAAAGTTAACCTTATGTTTCCAAATGACATAACCAAGAGGTAAAATATATAGTGAAAACAATAATGGTCCTAAAACGGAGCCTTGAGGAACAGTTGATTTGTGGACAAACCATCCACAGAGACAAACTGATATCTTTCCGACAAATAAGTTCTAAACCAGGACAGAACGTGTCCGTGAAGACCAATTTGGATTTCCAATCTCCCCAAAAGAATGTGGTGATTGATGGTATCAAAAGCAGCACTAAGGTCTAGGAGCACGAGGACAGATGCAGAGCCTCGGTCTGACGGCATTTAAAGGTAATTTACCACCTTCACAAGTGCAGTCTCAGTGTTATGATGGGTTCTAAAACCAGACTGAAGCGTTTCGTATACATTGTTTGTCTTCAGGAAGGCAGCTATGCAACAGCTTTTTCAATATTTTTTGAGAGGAATGGGAGTTTTGATATAGGCCGATAGTTTTAAAAATATTTTTTGGTCAAGGTTTGGCTTTTTCAAGAGAGTCTTGATTACTGCCACTTTTAGTGAGTTTGGTGTACATCCGGTGGATAGAGAGATGTTTATTATGTTCAACCTAGGACAGCCAATCACAGGAAGCAGTTTAGTTGGAATAGGGTCCAGTATGCAGCTTGAAGGTTTAGAGGCCATGATTATTTTCATCAATGTGTCAAGAAATATAGTATTAAAAAACTTGAGTGTCTCCCTTGATCCTGGGTCATGGCAGAGTTGTGCAGACTCAGGACAACTGAGCTTTGGAGGAATACACAGATTTAAAGAGGAGTCCGTAATTTGCTTTCTAATGATCATGATCTTTTCATCAAAGTTCATGAATTTATCACTGCTGAAGTGAAAGCCATCCTCTCTTGGGGAATTCTGCTTTTTAGTTAGCTTTGTGACAGTATCAACAATTATTTTGGGATTGTTCTTATTTTTCTCAATTAAGTTGGAAAAATAGAATGATCGAGAGGCAGTGAAGGCCCTTCGATACTGCACGTACCGTCTTTCCAAGCTAGTCGGTGTAATGCTCCGGGTGTCGTGGGTGTGGAGTCAGAAGCAGGAGACAGAGAGTGCAATGCTGTGCTCTTTAATGCACCAACGCACCACAGGGTGCTCACAATAATAACGGCCCCAAACACGGGGAATGAGAAAGGTACAACTGAAAAATCACGACCAGGAACAAACACGTTCCTCTACATTAGAGCCGAAGGTTACAATAATTAATTCCGCACAACTAACAGGCGGGCCGGCTGTCTAAAGAAGCCCAACTAATCATCACAAACAGGTGCTACCAATAAACATACATGGAGGGGGAGGAAAGACAATCAGTGGCAGCTAATAGGCCGGTGACGACGACCGCCGAGTGCCACCCGACCGGGAAGGGAAACTACCCTCGGTCGGACTCGTGAAAGTCGGAAGTCTAGGGAGCTAGTTTCTTATGACAAAAGTTTTTTGTTTTTAGGGGTGTTACTGCATCTAGGTTATTACACAAGGTTAAACTAAGTTCCTCAGGTGGTTAACTGATTGTTGTACTCTGACGTCCTTGGGTAGGTGGAGGGAGTCTGGAAGGGCATCTAGGAATCTTTGGGTAGTCCGAGAATTTATAGCACAGCTTTTAATGATCCTTGGCTGGGGCCTGAGCAGATTATTTGTTGCGATTGCAAACGTAATAAAATGGTGGTCCGATTGTCCAGAATTATGAGGAAAAATATTAAGATCCACAACATTTATTCCACAGGACAAAACTATTTCCAGAGTATGACTGTGGCAGTGAGTAGGTTCGGAGACATGTTGGCTCCGAAAGCCTTTTGGAGTGGGTCTGTGGACTTTTCCATGTGAATATTAAAGTCACCAAACATTTTAATATTATCTGCCATAACTACAAGGTTCGATTGGAATTCAGGGAACTCAGTGAGGAACGCTGTATATGGCCCAGGAGGCCTGTAAACAGTAGCTATAAAAAGTGATTGAGTAGGCTGTATAGATTTCATGAATAGAAGCTCAAAAGACGAACATTTTTTTTTTTTTTTGGTAAATGTAAATTTGCTATCGTAAATGTTAGCAACACCCCCGCCTTTGCGAGATGCGCGGGGGATATGGTCACTAGTGTAACCAGGACGTGAGGCCTCATTTAACACAGTAAATGTTTCAGTCAGGCCAATCACATCAAGATTATGATCAGTGATTTATTAATTGACTTTAACTGCCTTGGAAGTGAGGGATCTAGCATTAAGTAGCCCTATTTTTAGATAGCACAATCTCTTTCAATAATGACAGGAATGGAGGTCTTTATTACGGTGAGATTGCTAAAGCGAACACCACCATGTTTAGCTTTGCCCAACCTAGATCGAGACACAGACACGGTCTCAATGGGGATAACTGAGCTGACAACACTGACTGTGCCAGTGGCAGACTCCACTAAGCTGGCAGGCTGGCTAACAGCCTGCTGCCTGGCCTGCACCCTATCTCATTGTGGAGCTAGGGGAGTTAGAGCCCTGTCTATGTTCATAGATAGGATGAGAGCACCCCTCCAGCTAGGATGGAGTCTGTCACTCCTCAACAGGCCAGGCTTGGTCCTGTTTGTGGGTGAGTCCCAGAAAGAGGGCCAATTATCTACAAATTCTGTCTTTTTGGAGGGGGCAAAAAACAGACTCTGCTGTAGAGGTCATCACTCCCCGTTCAACAGTAAAGAGGCGACTCAGGGATGCAGAGTTGCAAAGAAAAAGCCATATCTCAGACTGGATCATTGTTACTCTAACTTCCGCGACACATATAAGGCCCTGCCCCGCCCTCCTTTCGGAAAAGCTGACCACGACTCCATTTTGTTGATCCCTGCCTACAGACAGAAACTAAAAAAAGAAGCTCCCACGCTGAGGTCTGTCCAACGCTGGTCCGACCAAGCTGACTCCACACTCCAAGACTGCTTCCATCACGTGGACTGGGATATGTTTCGTATTGCGTCAGATAACAACATTGACGAAATACGCTGATTCGGTGTGCGAGTTCATTAGAACGAAGATGTCGTTCCCATAGCAACGATTAAAACATTCCCTAACCAGAAACCATGGATTGATGGCAGCATTCGCGTGAAACTGAAAGCGCGAACCACTGCTTTTAATCAGGGCAAGGTGACTGGTAACATGACCGAATACAAACAGTGCAGCTATTCCCTCCGCAAGGCAATCAAACAAGCTAAGCGTCAGTATAGAGACAAAGTAGAATCTCAATTCAACGGCTCAGACACAAGAGGTATGTGGCAGGGTCTACAGTCAATCACGGACCACAAGAAGAAAACCAGCCCAGTCACGGACCAGGATATCTTGCTCCCAGGCAGACTAAATAACTTTTTTGCCCGCTTTGAGGACAATACAGTGCCACTGACATGGCCTGCAATGAAAACATGCGGACTCTCCTTCACTGCAGCCGAGGTGAGTAAGACATTTAAACGTGTTAACCCTCGCAAGGCTGCAGGCCCAGACGGGATCCCCAGCCGCGCCCTCAGAGCATGTGCAGACCAGCTGGCCGGTGTGTTTACGGACATATTCAATCAATCCCTATACCAGTCTGCTGTTCCCACATGCTTCAAGAGGGCCACCATTGTTCCTGTTCCCAAGAAAGCTAAGGTAACTGAGCTAAACGACTACCCCCGTAGCACTCACTTCCGTCATCATGAAGTGCTTTGAGGGACTAGTCAAGGACCATATCACCTCCACCCTACCTGACACCCTAGACCCACTCCAATTTGCTTACCGCCCAAATAGGTCCACAGACAATGCAATCTCAACCACACTGCACACTGCCCTAACCCATCTGGACAAGAGGAATACCTATGTGAGAATGCTGTTCATCAACTACAGCTCGGCATTCAACACCATAGTGCCCTCCAAGCTCGTCATCAAGCTCGAGACCCTGGGTCTCGACCCCGCCCTGTGCAACTGGGTACTGGACTTCCTGACGGGCCGCCCCCAGGTGGTGAGGGTAGGCAACAACATCTCCACCCCGCTGATCCTCAACACTGGGGCCCCACAAGGGTGCGTTCTGAGCCCTCTCCTGTACTCCCTGTTCACCCACGACTGCGTGGCCACGCACGCCTCCAACTCAATCATCAAGTTTGCGGACGACACAACAGTGGTAGGCTTGATTACCAACAATGACGAGACGGCCTACAGGGAGGAGGTGAGGGCCCTCGGAGTGTGGTGTCAGGAAAATAACCTCACACTCAACGTCAACAAAACTAAGGAGATGATTGTGGACTTCAGGAAACAGCAGAGGGAACACCCCCCTATCCACATCGATGGAACAGTAGTGGAGAGGGTAGCAAGTTTTAAGTTCCTCGGCATACACATCACAGACAAACTGAATTGGTCCACTCACACAGACAGCATCGTGAAGAAGGCGCAGCAGCGCCTCTTCAACCTCAGGAGGCTGAAGAAATTCGTCTTGTCACCAAAAGCACTCACAAACTTCTACAGATGCACAATCGAGAGCATCCTGGCGGGCTGTATCACCGCCTGGTACGGCAACTGCTCCGCCCACAACCGTAAGGCTCTCCAGAGGGTAGTGAGGTCTGCACAACGCCACACCGGGGGCAAACTACCTGCCCTCCAGGACACCTACACCACCCGATGTTACAGGAAGGCCATAAAGATCATCAAGGACAACAACCACCCAAGCCACTGCCTGTTCACCCCGCTATCATCCAGAAGGCGAGGTCAGTACAGGTGCATCAAAGCTGGGACCGAGAGACTGAAAAACAGCTTCTATCTCAAGGCCATCAGACTGTTAAACAGCCACCACTAACATTGAGTGGCTGCTGCCAACACACTGACACTGACACTGACTCAACTCCAGCCACTTTAATAATGGGAATTGATGGGAAATGATGTAAAATATATCACTAGCCACTTTAAACAATGCTACCTAATATAATGTTACATACCCTACATTATTCATCTCATATGCATACGTATACTGTACTCTATATCATCTACTGCATCCTTATGTAATACATGTATCACTAGCCACTTTAACTATGCCACTTTATTTACATAATCATCTCATATGTATATACTGTACTCGATACCATCTACTGTATCTTGCCTATGCTGCTCTGTACCATCACTCATTCATATATCTTTATGTACATATTATTTTTCCCCTTACACTGTGTATAAGACAGTAGTTTTGGAATTGTTAGTTAGATGACTTGTTGGTTATTACTGTATTGTCGGAACTAGAAGCACAAGCATTTCGCTACACTCGCATTAACATCTGCTAACCATGTGTATGTGACAAATCAAATTTGATTTGATTTGATTTTGATTTGGCCAATGAAAAGAAAAGATTAAGATGGGCAAACGAACACGGACACTGGACAGAGGAACTCTGCCTAGAAGGCCAGCATCCCGGAGTCGCCTCTTCACTGTTGATGTTGAGACTGGTGTTTTGCGGGTACTATTTAATCAAGCTGCCAGTTAAGGACTTGTGAGGCGTCTGTTTCTCAAACTAGACACTCTAATGTACTTGTCCTCATGCTCAGTTGTGCACAGGGGCCTCCCACTCCTCTTTCTATTCTGGTTAGAGACAGTTTGCGCTGTTCTGTGAAGGGAGTAGTACAAAGCCTTGTACAAGATCTTCTGATGTCACAGGAAAAGGGATTTCTAATGACCAATTGGCCTTTTTAAAATTATAAACTTGGATTAGCTAACACAACGTGCCATTGGAGGAGTGATGGTTGCTGATAATGGGCCTCTGTACACCCATGTAGATATTACATTTTAAAAAAATATGCCATTTCCAGCTAAAATAGTAATGTACAACATTAACAATGTCTACACTGTATTTCTGATCAATTTGATGTTATTTTAATGGACAAAAAAAATTGCTTTTCTTTCAGAAACAAGGACATTTCTATGTGACCCTATACATTTGAACGGTAGTGTATACATATACAGTATATACAGTACAGTTAAAGGTTTACACATCTAGACATTCAAAAGGTTTTTATTTATTTTAACTATTTTCTACATTGTAGAATAATGTTGAAGACATCAACACATATGGAATGATGTAGTTACCAAAAAAGGGTTAAACAAATATATTTTATAGTTGAGATTCTTCAACGTAGCCACCCTTTGCCTTGATGACAGCTTTGCATAATACTCTTGGTATTCTCTCAACCAGCTTCATGAGGTAGTCACATGGAATCCTTTTCCAACTGTTTTGAAGGAGTTCCCACATAGGCTGAGCACTTGTTGGCTGCTTTTCCTTCACTCTCTTGTCCAACTCACCCCAGATCATCTCAATTGGGAGGAATTGGCCCAGTTTTATTGGAATGAATTCTAATTGGTCAACCACAGGCTAGTGCTGGGTTATAAAGTACATCCTGTGCCTTTGTTCTGTGGCGAGAATCACAGGAGAGAACCACAGGAGAGATTCACTGAGGACCGGTGAGCAAAAACATTGACCATCCACTTCCAAGCATGATTTTCCAGCTTTGAATAAACCTATTTTCCTCCCCCTGATTTGCTTTGGGGTCTGTGTTATTGAAGAGACACTTGAACTGCTAACATTTGGTGCCGTGACCCGGATTAATTGGTCTGAATAACAAGAAAAACTCAACTGTGTGTCGATCCAGAAGAAAGAGAGAAGGCTGAGCGGAAACCCACTTTGGCGAGTTAACTATTAATCTCTTGATTGATGGCATAATTGCTGGGTGAGTCTAGAGCAATATCATTTTAAAAGAACAAAATCAGGTTTAAATGTCTGCATGCAATGAGTGATACGTGATGTATAAGGTTCAAGTCCTTTGTTCTCTATGAAAAGGTTTGAGGCCTTTGTCTTTGTTCTCTATTGTAGGTGTTTGAATCCTCCATTAAAAGGTTAGAGTCCTTTCTTTTTTTGAAACCTTCTTAATGCATAGAGGTGCGTTGCTAGTTGAGTAGCAACTTTAACACGTGTGGTTAATGTAAGCCTTCAACAAGCTTTTTGAAGTGAACATAAGTGTTATGGGTAGCCAGGCCCTACAGAAACAATTGGTGTTCTAGAAGAGGTTTAGATTTAGATGCACTATTGTAAAGTGGCTGTTCCACTGGATGTCTTAAGGTGAACGCACCAATTTGTAAGTCGCTCTGGATAAGAGCGTCTGCTAAATGACTTAAATGTAAATGTAAATGTTTGAGTCCTCAAAAGTGGATATATTTTGGTGTTAAATAAATATATAAATAAACAGTATACAACTTTTGAAATTAATATGCCATTGTTAATTGAGAAAACCACTCTGGAAAAGGGCGGACAGCACCTCTGGATGTGAGCATGAAAAATATTTTAAATTCACTGTCGGCACCATTTCAAAGTAGAGAAGTGTAGGCAAGAGATAATAAAGAAATATTCTGTCATTGTTGACAACGATGGAATATTGACTATGTCTGATATACAAAAAGCTTAGGGAAAAATTCAGAGAATGTCTAATTCCTTGAGAAAGACACGATTGTCTTTAACTGTTTTAGCTGAAGTAAGAAAACGGGATGAGGAATTCTTTCTGGAGAATCCTGACAGGTCATTGAAGAGAAATAAAGAATGTTTGAAATCTCTTGAACAGATAAAAACCTTGAAAGTCGAGATTCAACAATTACAGGAGAGGGTCGGTAAAACAGACTTGGCTCCAACAAGTGGACCCGATGTCCAAGGCCAACCAGAACACAGGCTGTAAAAGGTAGCGAATACAAACCTCCAGTGACAGTAATCACACATAAAACAGCATCTCCAAAACAGTTGGATGAATGGTCAAAAACGTTGAAACATCCGCGAGAAGTGGGTATGAAAACTTGGGACCATTTGAAGCGTTAACTCTTGCTTACATCTCTCTAATGCAGTAGGGGAAGCAAACATACAAGTGAAAGAGGCATGGGGAATAACTCCAGAGGGGAGACATGACTTAGTACCAGGACAGTGGGTAATGGTAAAAAAATTATTGCAGCAGGCTCAAGGGTGTGGGGTTTACACGTCACCAAGTACAATTACAAAACATGCACCAGGACCGGCACAGGCAGGTTTGGGACGACTCCCACTGGTCCCATGTGTTGACCCTTTGTGGTCTGTAGGTGGAGGAGTGTGGTAGGGTAGTCCTTGGTCTCACCGTGTATGCACGTGACGGCCAGGGTCTCCGCCAGGTTGGATCAGGGTCACCATACTCCCAGAGTCTACAAGTGCCGTCCTTTCCATTGGCTCTTACCGGGACCACTCTCCCTAGCCCAGCATTCCATCAGCAAGCCGCAGATACACCCGTTGGCTACCTCACTGGCTGAGGTCGAAGGCATCGGGACATTGCGGTTTGAACAGTTCCGTGCAATGTGTCCCGGCTCGCCACACTCATAGCATTTCCTGCTGTCCAGGTTCTGGAAGGGGCGTCATCTTGGGGAGCTGGCTGTGGGTGTTCGCCATCCTTGGCCGGGGTCCCAGCTTGGTCCTCCTTCATTTTTTGCTCCTTCGGGCGAGGGGAGGGTAAAGACTTCCATGGTTGTCTGATGCGCAGGACCTTCAAAGTCACCTGTTGTCCTTCCACCAATTCCATCAGCTGATCTGCGCTCTGCCAGGTAACTTGGCTGGCTAACTTTTTAGTTTAGAACGGGAGAGAGCATATAAATGTATCCATGACCACTTTCTCGATGGTCGTGAGTGTCAGGGGTTCAGCAGTTAGCCTGCTCTTGGCCAGCCTAATTAGATCATGCATTTGTGATCGGGGGACGGTGTAAGATCATCCGCCCAATCATGGAATCTTTGTGCCCTGCTAATCAGGGTGTAGCCATAGCGGCACAGGTTTTCCTTTTTCAGCACCTCGTAATGCGTTGCCTGGTCAACCGGCAGATCCTGATAGGTCTTCTGTGCCACCCCTGACAGGAAGGGTGCTAATAGGGTGGCTCACTGCTCATGGGGCCATATCTCCCTAGTTGCCGTCCTCTCGATAGCTTGGAGGTAAGCCTCGATGTCATCAGCTTCAGTTTAAACCTACTGGGTTTGGGACGAGAGAATGCTGCGCTGCCGCTATGCCGGCAGGAGAGGAGAGCGGTCTGCTGGAGAGCTCTCGCAGGAGAGCGGTCTGCTGATGCTGTTATTACAGCACCTCCCTCTGCATAGCCTGCTGTGCTATGTTCACCTCCACCAGCTTTTTCACCAATGCTTCCATTGTGCTCCGTGTCTGTTTAGTTATTGAGCTTGGTTTGGGTTACCCACATTCTCCACCATATGTAGCTGGCTCAAGGGTGTGGGGTTTCCACGTCACCAAGTTCAGTAACAAAACATGCACCAGTAGCACAACTAGAATGCAAATAGAGAGTTTATTACGGATTTTTGTACACTGAGGAAGAAGGGGAATTCACCAATTACTTCACAGTCCACAAGCTGTTCTCGTTGTCCGTTCTGTTCTCCAGGGGTAATCTCGGGTCCTCAGCCAATACGGTTCGGTACACAAGGGGGGTAATCCGACAGTCCAGGTCACAACGGGCTATCACACAGATATTGTTCTCTCTTCTCCCACCCTTCGTAACGCACATTTTTTTTCTCTCCATTCTCTGCCGCTTTGTGCAGGTTGCTTCCTCTTTTTTCCCCCAA